>NW_017805698.1:1174564-1208315 GCF_001891065.2 Hippocampus comes | reverse complement strand
ATATATATATATATATATATTACATTACATGAACATTTTAGGTTTTTATGGACATATTCATTAATATTCAATTTAAAAAAATACCCTGACTATAAATTGTATTTTCCCCTCTTTTTATTTCTCAGAAATTTACAACTTTCACTTCAATTCCAAACTGAGTGGCTGGCTTTCTTTGAAAGTGCTCTATAAATACATTTGAGTTGAGTTGAGTTGAGTTCACAAAGTACTCCGGCTTCCTCCTACATTCACGAAAAGTTAATTGCCCACATCGGCCACAAGTGTAAATATGAGCATGCAATTGGCTGGCGAAAAGTTCAATGGCCCTATAACTCCTATGTACAAGACAGAGAAAGCAAAGGCAGAAGGTTTAAAAATTTGTTTTTTAATTTGAATATGTTCTAAATAACTTACTCACCCTAAGATTCACTTTATAGCAGAAACATCAATTCCCATAACATTAAGACAGCCAACTCTGATTTTATTAATGTAAACTTGACATCAAAACCAAAAAAACCCAAAAAACCCCCCAAAAAACGGTTTTGGCTGATAACACTTTATTCATGGGTTAATAAATAAACATACCTCAGTTTGTCAACAATTGGACATCAACCCTTTATTTTACAGTGTTTTTTTTTTTTTTTTAAATGTGTTCAGTCATTGCAAGGTGTCTCAAAGATACCTGGTTCTGCTTCGCAGCCATCACATCAAACAGAACCCATTTTTTATGGGGCATAAAATCATCACACGGTGGAAACACAAGATTGTTAACTTCCTTGAACACAGCCTGGGTGTGGTAGCATGACTGATTTTACCATTAGAGGCTGCCTAATGATCATTTTACGCTTATAAGACCATGACTATCTGAGGCACCACTGTTAAATACTTCATTATGTCTTTCGTGCTTTCTCACTCTCTCATCCTCTGCTACTTGCGCTGCTTTCTGTATTCATGCACGCAATGTTTCCAAAAGACACTTCAACTTGCTGTACGTTTCAAAACAAATCATAACCGTATGTTACCATTGCACAAAATCTTCATAAATATACATACTGCAGTTTCCTGAGTTTTATTACGCTCGTGAACAGCATGTTTGATACTGCTTTTAAAAAACGTCTTTACCTTTTTTTCTCGCACATCAGGAGATATGTTAATTTTATTAGTTAAGTTTGACTTATAAAAGCTTGCCTAATATGGAGTTTACCACGCGATGTAATTTATAGCTGTGACAATTCAGAAAAAAAATCCAACTGTTGCTAAATCCAACCCCTAATTCAAAAATATAACTACCGGTAAATGTATTACTATTGCTTTTGTACTGATTATCATTATTATTAGTAGTACAGTAGTATGATGTGCTCGAGAAAAAAAAACAAAAAAAAAAAACAAAAACAAAAACGGGCAGATTTGGAACTAGTGCAAATATAACATCTACAAAAGTTTACTAATATCGTTGATTTAAAAAAAAAAAAAAAAAATATATATATATATATATTGACCAGTGCTATCTCCTGTAATGACAAGTATAAAGTATGAAGACATCTTTCTGCGACCAACTTATTCTCTTTTTCACCAAGTGTCTTTCCTAAACCTGAAATGTGACAATTACACAGTTTTGTAATTTCTTTCAATGATAATGTTAACTACAAGGCAGAGGGCGACACTTATTTCTAACAGAGACATCTATCGCTATTAGAAACTACCGGACAACTTCACACCGTGACATTTATTCATAACATGTACGCATCGACGTGCCTCTTGTTGGTTTTAAACGAAATGGTTATTTTCTCGAGACTCGGGGAAAGCTGCTCCTCCTTCACTCTGGTTTCCGTGACTATCACAAGGATTCAAAGCTGACTCTAATTCAACAGGACTGTCATAGCTCATGAAAAAATCATGCCGTATAATCAAATCGGAGTAAAAACCCTGCGCTGGGCCTCACGGGAGTCTCCATGCATCCTGAATATTTCATGTAATGGAGGCTCTCACCACCATGGAAACTCTCAACAGTTCAGGATTGCGTGCAAATATTGACTGTAGTGTGCAAGGCCGAGGGCTGGGTGAAGCCAACAACGCCAGTGAGCCTGAGAGAGTTTTATAAATAATGGTAATAGCATGTGACACTACTCGCAACAGGGGCGGGTAGTGGCGGGGGGCGGGGGCTCTTGGTCACTCGCCTCCTCATATTGGATTCATGTTACTGGATGCAGTGGCAGAGATAAAACTAGGGGAAGACACAGTAAGGGGCAAAAAAGTGGGAGCGGGTGTGAGGGAGGGGGAAACTGTGCTCTGATGCATATGAATTGACAAATGTCTGTTTTGGCTGCTTGGAATAGGGCTCAATTGTAGGTCTGTGCAAACATCAAAACACAATTCAAGGCTAGCGTCCGGTGGGTGGATGAAAAGGAGAGGGGAGGGGACTCACAGAGGACCCAGCCTACAAGCACTGCACGGGGCAAGGCGGCTGAAAAGGCCTGGAGCTCAATAATGAGTGCTTGTGGGCGTCCTTGGAAGGAAAAGACAAAGATTTCCAAGGAGGCAGCGTATATATAAAAGTCATTCTTGTAACTTTGATATTTTACACTTCAGATAAGTACTAGCCAAATTGTCTGAGTATTCCAGACACAAATTCGAGTGAAGCGTGAAGAAAAAGTTGAAAGTACAGTTAAAAAAAAAGAAAAAAAGTATTGTTCCGATTATCAGTTTTGTCATCGTTTTTTTTTTTTTTGCGTAGAATGCAAAATGAAGTGGTTTAACCACTACATGTTACTCCTTTTTCACAAATTCAACCTAATTCCTCCAACATTCTAAACAGTTTCCCCTTTTCAGCTCAGAATTTTCCCCTGCAACTGATTGATGTGAGTTTGAGTGGTTAGCACATCCACCTCGCAGTTCTAAGGTTGACGATATGAATCTGGGCTTCAGACATTCCTGGATGGCGTTTGCATGTTCTTCCCATGCATGCCTGCTTTTTTTTTATTTTTTCTCATTTTCCAGATACTCCAGCTTCCTCCCACACTCCTAAAACATGCATATTAGGTTTAATATCCTTCATCTTATTTTCATAAAAAAAAAAAAAAAAGACCTCAGGCAGTTCTTCCTTTACAAGTAAAAAAAAAAAAAAAAAAAAAAAAAAACAATCATCAAGAAGACTATCATGGTGAGATCAAAAGTGTTTTGACATTCCAAAAAAATAAAATAAAATAAAAAAAATCTGTGGAGCAGCTTCAAACAGACACTGGACAGAAGGTAATGGTTGAGAGTGGTGCCGATTGCTTGTATTATCTACACCTCTCAGACATGGTAATTGAGGTCCGGCACTGTTATGAGCCTGGCTGAGCGGCGAATAAATGCATCTCCTCGCTGCTAATGTCGAAATCGGATCCTGGCTGCACATATTTACTGTGGGTTGCATGCTGTCTATGCCAGTAAGCCTGTGCATTACGGCTGATTCATCAATCGCTTGTTTATCTCACAAGTGAGCAACGGGGGAGGCGGTGCAGAGGTCCTGCAGTAAATTCCCATTAACAGTGTTTCAGTTGGAGGGGCGGGGGGGTGCATGGAGAAAAACGGACAAACAGCATGGCGACGATGGAGTAGCAGACTGTGTGTGTTTGCGTGTCTCTGCGCACGCATGGGCATACATGTGTGCATGTGGAGTCACATCATCAGAGGCACCCATCGGAGATGTTGTTTTGCACTCTGGCCTGACTCGATTCGCAAACACCACTGAGGAGTTGAACTCTGACCCCTGTTAAGACAGTCGACGTTAACAAGGGTCGTATTCGCTCAGTTACAAGATAACTTGCATTAAAGTCTATGGGAGGCGAAAATAAATGTTTTGTGATTTTGAGACAACACAGAGAACTCCACCAAAGTCAAATGATTAAAAATGTGCTCTATATATCAATTGTGGCTTCAAAATATTGAAAAATCATGCTACTGTCTCCACTTTCAAATGTGCTGAAACTTCGCCCCCTTCCACTGTCAATCAAATACTATTTCCTCAAACTGGAAAAAAAAATGGATGCTGCTTTATCTAGCGTCTTTCTCATGCTTCCACATCAACTACATGTTTGAGCCACAAAAATATATCCATATCACAATGAGGCGTTCGAAATCATGCTGTAAAACCACGGCTGTCATGTCAAACTTTGATTTATTTATTTTTTTAAAAACTTTGGGTTTCGCCTTCTTTACTCATGGCAGAAAACGAGGTGTTGTGAACCCCTTTTATACAGGTAGCTGCTGCAAGATGCAACGTCCTGCAAAGGATCAATAAGTTATCTATTGTATATCCAGCTCAGATTAGTATATAATGCAGCTAAGCAACATCAAAATAATATAAACAATTCTCCAGTGTGAGTAGATGATCTTAACTTAACATGGAGTGGAAGTAGACGCGTGCGCAAGAGACTCGGCAAAAGCCTGGTGGTGCAACGTCTAATATCTTGTAAAGAAACAAACATTTTTATATTCCCTTGTGCTCTCTTGTGGGAGTTTGCGTAGTAAACGTCTCTCAGCCTCACCACAGATGAAAGTAACCAGCAGAGGCCTGAGTTGCTTCCTGCTCCTGTGTAGATTTTCCTTCCCTTTTCCTCCAGGGAGTGTGCATCTACTTTATGTACTTTAGTATTTCCAACTTGACAGGGGATTTCCACTCTGAAAAGTTGCTGGGATTTAAATGACATTCAGGGCATTCAATGGACAGTAACGTTACTTTGACTTCAAAAACGTTTGATTCCAAAACGCTTTTGTCTGGACAAGCCGATGTAATTGAATTTAAAGTTGCACAGTCTCCTGGCATTTAAAGGCTGCCCCAAGAGATTTGCCTTTCTCTTCCTTCTTGCTCTCTTTCACTGTCTGTCTCGTTCTCTCTATCCTCAGAGTGCAGAGTGCTGCTTCTGTGGCATCACTTGCCTTCCCCTGCTGTCACGTTTGACCTCTTTCTGCTGCCTCTCCTAAAAGGAGGAAAGCACGCGATCCCGCAGCGGCCAGGACACATCCTGTTCTGCCATTTATAATACATGCATTATTGGATTTAAGTTCATGAGGTCTACTGTAATTCAAAAGTATTGTTTTAATTCCCAGTCATATTATGAAATCATGCCAAGAGGTTATGGGGCGAGTGCACTCAACCAGATTTAGTCACAATGACTTTAAAATTAATACTTGTAAATGAATCTGTATGTCACACATTTTTTTAACCTTGTTTACGTCACCTGTTTACAATGGCAGAGTCCAAAGTTGTATATGAAATGAGCTTTGGGAGATATGCTGTTTAGACAAGGAAAGCACACAAACAGCATTGCTGACACAATTCTGTATGTAATTACTTTTAGAGGTTGCACAAATAACAGATGGAAGGTGACCTTTTCACAATATTTATTTATGCTTGAAATTTAATCTGGCCTTTCTGAGAAAGAATGAACGGAAATGCTCAAATATCAAATGGGGGCCTGTTTAACCAAACAATCATGGTGGGGTTTTTTTTTTTTTTTGTTTGTTTTATTTATTCCAAAAAAAAAAAAAAAGCCATTTGTTATTAAATATCATTTGAATTCTGTGTTGACTGTCTTGCCAATGTGCACTTAAAGGAAATGATTACTGACAGACACTAACAAAAGATAACACATGTTGGAAATGTGCAAACCCATTTAATTGTACACCTTTACAAAGCTGCTCAGTTTGTTTCTTAGGTAAGTCTTCACCACACGAGGAAATGGAAATGGTCACCGGTTCAAATAAAACACTGCAAACTCTCAGCAAATGTCCCCGTAGAAATTTGCCAGCAGTGTCTCTCAGTGAGCGAGGTCTAATTCCGACATACTCATCAGCTTATCTCTCCTCCGCCTTCGACTCCTGTCTCCTCCCATCTCCTCAAGAGCTAACTCAAAGCTAATTTGCAATTCTCACAGGCAGAGTCATGCTTGTCTCATCTTGGTGCTAGGTAACTAAATTATGGGAGAAATGGGAAACAGAAGAAGGTAAAAAAGAAGCTTAAAAAAAACAAAAAACAAGAAAGTGTCGGAAGTTGCAATCTTTCACCCTTGACTTTAAATGAAAAGGGACTCTTGTCGGTCTGGTGGTTCAGATGGCTGACTGCATGGATGTGACTGTGAATGGTTGTGTGAGTCTCTAATTTATTTATTTTTTGATTTCCTTTTTTTTTTTTTTTTTTTAACATCTGCTGTCATGTAAAAATACCGGCCTTGTCCTATAGTGTGAAACGAATGAAGCTAGTTGGATGTGATTTGGGACATCCGCATGGGTATCAGTGTGTATCGGAGACTTGTTCCCTGTTGTGTAGGCATCTGTCTACATAACAGCCCTCAGGTAATTGCAGGAAAAGCCTCCACCTGCTGAATGACACACACCACACACAAGCGCAAACACCCACAATTGTAGTTTCATTGTCGATCACAAAAATAGTTATCCATGCAACAAGCTCAACTGCATGTTATGCAAACGTTGAAGCATGAAGTGGGAGATCAGTTTTCCAAAAGACTGTGCCTCATCAAAATTTACAAATACCACACTGGACAATTGCGTAAAATCAGTTGAAACAAGACTTTTGAAATCTACAGTATGCATTCATGTGTTTCTGGGGCTCTATGTTTGGAAACAGCACAGTTGCGCTTGAGAGTAAAGACTGGAATATCTTTATGCGCATGCTAACGCAAGCCGAAATGCCCTTATTTATGAATTTGTTTCATCTCTTTGGAAGCTTACAATTTGGTGGCAGCCGAGAGACTAAACTGAAAATTTCCCCAGTGTGGGACAAATAAAGGTTATCTTATCTTAAACTTCTAATTTATCATTATCATCTCTGTTATATATAATCGAAATCATTCCATTGGCAGTTTAGGTCAGTAGTGTCAAATACATTTTTATGACAGGCCACATTGTAGTTATTGCTCCAATCGGTGGGTCGTTATGACTCTGAAAACAAATAAATGTTTGTCTCATATGCACAACAAATTGTTGGATGACTTCAAAAGTCAAAGGACAATAGCACGCTCAACTATTGTTGAAGTTCTTGTAAAAAGAGTAGCAAAACATTCTTGCAAAATCACAATCTTAATATTTATTTCGCATGAAAATTTGACATTTTGTTAGATTTTTTTCAAGGATCATGGAAATTGACACACATGACATGCTTCCATGCGCCACATAAAAAAGTTGTGGCGAGCTAGATCTGGTCCCTGGGCCCTTGAGTTTGCAACTTGTGTTGTATTTAGATGCGTATTTTTCCATCAATGAAAATTTGAATCTTTAACATGTAATTGATGAATGCATTTAAAATATATGCCAGCCCAGCAAGCGTTTGCTTTCATCTACTAAATCAAAGGCCGCGTGCAACCTGCCTCTCCCCCAAAGTCGACTAGAAAAGGCCTCAGATCATTCGCGATCATACTCGATGTGGTATGTGAGGTGTGTCAGAAAAGCTCAAGGACTAGAGTCACAAAAGAGAGACAGAGAAAAGGTGCAACGCTAAACGACTCATTGTCACCTTGCGTCACCATCAAAATTATTCCGAATTAGCATTGCTGTCAATGTCCTTGCAGAAATGTATATGAACTATGTAAGAAACTGCATGATCTCCTCCTCTGCCACCCCCACGACTCACACAAACGCATACAGTGTGCTTTAAAAGTTACAGAGATTATAAATAATAATAACAACTCAACTCTCTCTCTCTCTCTCTCTCTCTCTCTATATATATATATATATATATATATATATATATATATATAAGTCAAGATGGTGTCATTCACCACACATAGCAGCGGAGTTCAGAATCTACCTGCCTGCATCTGGATCCCATCCACAAAAAATGTGTTACAACAGCTGCGCCACAACTTAGACCTGGCTTCACTGAGTTTAAAATCTAGCCTCCTGTCATCAATTTGTCAGGTGCAATATGTACGGTAATTGAAAATTCCCTCGGGCTGCCGGAATGCCCAGCGAGGCGCAGCACGGTGTGTCAAATTCCCAAACGTGGTCAACTAGACTTGCCGAGGCACGAAAATAAAGCTGAGGCAGTTTTTACACCAACTGCATGTGCACCTGTGTATGGAAAGAGGGCCCTTAAAGTTACCTATATGCGAGTATCAGCCTAGTGATATGACAACTTGAACGTAGCAGTAAATGTGCCCATTCTTGCCACTTAGAGGCATTTGGCTTCAGATGACTGATTGTGCAGTCAATAATCTGCTCTACAGTCCAGCCTGAGTCAATAAATGTCAGAGAATATTTTTCTGAATGCTTACATGCCTTGCAAAGTATGAAAGTGTGCCACTGAATTCAAACATACTGCTGACAATTGAATATGCTTATATCATTCCCTTTTTTTTTTGTCAATTCTTATTGCACTGTTTTCTCTTATTTTTGATCACCATTTGGTCAGGATTTTATTTTAACCCATTGCAGTGTGTAACTCAAAGGGGGTTGGGGGGAAAGGTCTTGGAATGGATGGACTGCTTAATCAACTGATTAATGGTGGATTTTATCACAGGCTATTAAATCCAGATGCTTCATCTTGGTAAGACATTTTGGAAAATTCAGTTATGTCTTTGGAGGAAACGTTTTGCGGAAAGTGAGCTTCATAAAATGATATGCTTGAATGAGTTTGGTGCCAAAGAACTTGAGTGGCCTGACCTTAAAAACTGTTGAGATGAATTCACAGTGTGTGAACCACTCCCTCTTTTAAAATCATTCAGGATGAATGGACAAAATCTCAAAGACCTTCTTCGCCGACAAATGAAAACCATTATAGCTTTTCTTTCATTGACAGGTGTAAAAGTGTCAATTTAATGTGTATTGTGTGTTGATGAAGTTTGTTGTGTGTGTGCGTGCTTGTGCGCTTGCCCGGGGCATGTCTCCTCCTCCACTTTCTCACCCTTGTTCTCATGGCACTTCTTGGTCACGCTACAGGCTGACTGGGTCAAAGCACACACTACATGCTGAAGGGCTCTTCTACCAGAGCATTACGTCGGCTTACACAACCTTATTTTTCAAAGATAGCTTCAATAAGATGGAAGTTAGCCTAAATATCCCAAGCCTAAATGTGACGAGGGCAAACATAATGATTGGTATAAAATAAGTCACCGCCATGGATTCAGCACCATGGAGAGCTACAAGTCAGACAGCACAGCGAATGCACAATAATACTGAAAGTAAAATAATTAGTATAACTATTTATTGAGTAAGTGGACTATCCTGTTCTCCCCCGCGTTTGTATTTATGGTATTGATTATATTGGTAATTAATAGATACATTATTATTATCATGATTATTTCTTACAAACTTTCATTGTTGAACACATTTGTCCATGTATTTATTTATTTATTTATTTATTTTAGGGATGTCAGGAAGGGGAGGGGCACTATGCATCCTGGGTGATTAAAAAAGCTTTCAAATGGAACTATAATATAAAACATTATTCAACTCTGCTACATTTAAGTGAGGCATCTTAGATACATGATGACAGGACTGAATAAATATCACACTTCATCGATTTAAATTCAAAGGTGTTTTTCTTATTTCTGAACAGAACTGAGAAGTAGATTTAATGGATATAAAGCATACGCCTTGTTCAAATGCCAGACTTGGGTGATATTAAAACAATGAACTAAAATACTGCATATCTGTTCAAAGCTTGACCACTAACCACCAGTCATAGGTTCGGACCCAGCATCTCATCGAATTCAAGAAAGTATGGTGAAACTTTACTGGTAGTGTAAGTAATGCAAAATATACCACCTCTTAAGTTGTAGCGAACACTCAAGATCATCCTTTGTCTTGGTGTGTATACGTTATTCTTGCTTCAGAGTGATTTATTAATCAAATGGATGAGTTATTCATTTGAAGGCCTATTCAGCTCTCTTAACCCTCACAAAAGGCTGATGATTAAATATTGAATCCCAGGAGCCAGATTGTAAAAAGGCCTTGTCGGTGATGAGGAGCATCTTGAAAAGGAATTGGCGTCTGACTGCGAGGTTGTCAAGATTATTGCAAGCTGGAGTGATGCAGTCTCAAGACTAAGGGTCACCAACCTTTGTGAAGCTGAAAAGCACTTCTTGGATACTCATTGTGATGGGCGGCAAGTTTGATATGTACTTAAAATAGTTTAATTATGGTGAATGTAATTTAATAATCATGTCATGGTACTGTTTCGCCTTTGCCATGTCGCTCTGCCTACGTCTGCTCCTCCCCTTCCTTCTTCTGTGCTCTCCTCTCCCACTCTGCAGTGCTGGAGCATGGCAGGAGGCGGGGCCGTACTCAGAGGCGGAGACTCATCTCCTCACCTGAGCCACATCAGCGTGTGGAGGTGGCAGCCTTTTTAGCCAGCTTCGCCCATTTTTCTGTGCTGGAAGATTCCTTGACTTTCACACTGTGTCTCGCCATGTTGCTGCCTTTTCCTCCTGCCACGCGTTCCAGCCTCAAGAGTCGCCTGACACTCTAGTTTATCTTTGTTAGACACGAGTATTTCCGCGTAGGTGAATTTCAGTTACTACTTTGTTTGCTTGAGTATATGATAATTTTGTGTTGCTACTTTGCACCAGGTTGATTATTTTGGGTGCCTCTCTCTGCTTCCTGGCCTCTAAAAATCCTCACAAATATTTTCAAATGACGTCGACAAGATTCCTAGTAAATCACAATGACCCATCACCGAGGAGCTTTTTGAAAAGAGCTGTGGTGCTTTGGGACGACCTCAAGAAGGCCTATTTGGTAGTGCATTCAAAACCAGTTTTGCACATACAATGTGGTGTCTGTCAAATAACGACATTATTTTTAACATGAGTATTGCAACACGATATAACAAACGTTTTTTAGAATGCAATATACCCATTGTGTGCGGGCACACAGACATGCCATCTATTTATATAGTGTAACATACTGTACATCAAACCCTCACGGCAGTAATTAATTTCTTTTTTATGGCAATGAGGATAATTACTCCTGTCATTCTGTTGTCATGCATTTCAGTTGTACTGCAGTATTTAACAATCAACCACAAAATCGATTGCTTAGAAATGCAAATCACCCCATCGTGGTACTGATCAAGGTTATTTTCTGAACTTGAATCGTTATTTTTACAATTACAGGATGTAGAGCAGCAACGTTTTAGTGCAGGTTTAGTATGATTTCACTGGTTACATTTGGCAATTGAAAATTTAAAATTATCCAATGTGAGTGTGATTGTTTGTATGAGGACTGTCAGGCGACCACTCTGTCCAGTCTGCCGCCAGTCATCCATAAACGCGAAAATGTTAATTTGTCGAGAATGATGCCTATCGTATGATGCATATCATAGCAGTGTCTAACCAAGTACAATCCCATTACTTTGAGTTACAATTTTTTTCAACAATGTGGTAATCAGTTGTGTTTGCTGTATCTTTTTTTTATTTTTATTCAGTAACCCGATTTTATTTCATTAATTTAAATGTTGCTGTCCATTCCTTTGGTTGGGCCTGTATGTCTGGCTCCACTCGTTCAGTCAAACTCTTTGGTCTTTAGCTGGCTTTCCAGTCACTACCCTCCAATGAGTATTGGACATAACCCCCTGCAATTTGCCGAACCACTAATTGGATGTGACGCCACACAATATGTGTCATACATGTTCAGCCTGTATGACCTATACACAAATACATAGAGACATGGTATTTGAGTGATTTGGTTTTTGGTTTGTAGTTTCTGTGAAGTTGCATATGTATAATTTGGCCAAAATACCACTTCAGGTAATAGGCAAAACTTATCAAATGGACAAAAAAAATAATAATAATATTTTATATATATGCGTTTCTACATTTAGCTGACAGCCTTTCTCTACATGTACATTTATCATACTGCTATTGTGGAGTTTTATGGACTTGTAGGCAGCTATTCACAAGACTAATCTGTACACAATCCGAGAGGACAAGCAGTTGGTGTGTAAGTGATTAGTGTTTCTCCACTAAGGTGAAGCACCAATATCTGAACAATCATGAAGTCATTGTCCATCAAAGAACTAATATACCAATTTTATGCGAATTTTCCCTAATTGTGTTTTGTTAAAAAAAATAAATAAAAAGTACCAGTGTGGAGTGAGGTTTGAAGTAGCATATGAGGAGAAATTACGGCAATGTTCAATAAAAATAAAAAACACACACACACACACACACACACACACACACACACACACACACACCACATTCAACAAAAAATGTTAATAAAAAGTAATACAAATGAGTCCCGTGAACAATTTGTCATTATGTGTTGCCTTGGCATTTATTTTATTTGGGGTCACTAACGCTATAGTTACATTGACTGGACGAAATAGGTCATTGCAGTTAAACACCACTTGCAATAAATGGATTGAATGATATTTAAAACAATATCAACCAGAGTGAAATGACAAACAAGGCTCCCCCCCATAGTTTACCATTGTTATCTAAATTATTCTAAGAATCAATCCTGCATCTGATACAGTCCCTGCGCGATAAAGATGAAGATGCTACGTTTGCGTTGTATGTCTGCTGGCTCCAGTGGTAGAGCAGGATGAGGATTCAGCAGCTAACACTCTCTGCCGCCACTCTTCTTCTCTGAGGCCCAGTCCCTCAGCCCCGCTCCCTCTTACACACCACACACATGCGCGCATGTATTCAGTGTGTCCGGTGTGTGTTTGTTTGGCGTTGTTTTGATTGCCAGTGCTTGTGTGTTTGGGCTGTGCTGGCTGAGCGAGCGTTCCCGGTGCAGAGCTGATGGCGTGCCAAGTGCTCCCTGCGGGCTGGCTGTGCCTTCCACTCTGCTCAGCCACCGTGAACGCCAAGTCGACAGACTGCTGCAGGGGGAGAACCACTTCCTTTCTCCCTCCCTGTCTCCCCTGCATTCACACAGGCTGCATAATCATCCACATCATTTTTTTTTTCGTCACTGACTGACCGTCCCATTTTATATTATTTTTACCATACATCGTTTGCGCCATCCTCTTAACCTACTGCCTCCAATAATGTTGAGTACAGTTTAATCATTCTCAAAGGTTGGATACAGTAATCACGGTTAATTGGCCCCACAATACAATTAGCATTTACAAGAATGACCTGTGAGGACTATTTGAACTGAATGAATGAAGAATCCTCCATCCATGATGTATGCTAGCAACAAGAACATCAAACCATTTTAGCCAACGGATGGCTGAACTTAGGACAACTTTTTCCACCACTTTCCTACTCAATCAGCTGATAACAAAAATGCACACTTTATTATGGTAATGTCTATCAAGCAGTGGGGTATTTGTTCACCCATAACATTACGTAACACGATGCAACTGTGTAGTAATACCGTATTTGTTCTTTAAAATTAGCAGGAAAATTCAACTTGGACAAGGAATTGCATTCGCTAGTAGTCATTAACATTTAACTCTAATTACCAGGCTCATTAAAGCGTTGAATTAGTTGCAACATTCATTCAGCCTGCTCTGTTTAATCGTGAAGCAAATGGAGCGTCACAAGTATGAAGTGATTACTATTGAGATGGAAGTGCCACCGTGAAATGTCACTCAGCTGCCCTAAAATGAGGAGGGAAGAAGCTCAGGGAGCAGTTTACTTCCACATGGTAGGAAAGCTGTCATATAGGCACACATACAAAGAATTCCAGCCAGATAATTCCGAGCATGACCCAGTGGCATTTGACACGGTTCAAAACAGTTATTGTAGTTTTAAGTGTTTCGGTCACTTGCTTCGAATCTGGGTGAAAACGCCTTTCCTGAATTGTAGTGTTTAACTCAATTTCACAAGTGACAAATCTTTAAGGCCTTTAGGAGAAATATTTATTTGTATAGCTTTAGACCAAGCCTGTAGGTGCGGGGGTGAGCGTAATACAAATGAAGGCATTCGTAGATGTTGATCCAAAACAGTAACCCCAACTCGGGAAAAGCAGGGAAGAATAAGATTTACTCTGCATGGCCTTCCTGTTATCATTATTGTATTTATTATTGACATCTATTCGCCGTTTCTCTGCATTCAGTCTGTTCTAGACGCAAAGTAATGTTTCAAAGAATGTACTGTATATTTGATTGATTGAATCTTTATCTGTCTAGATAAGATTCCATACCGCGGCATGATTCCTCAATCAAGGAACACAAAGTGATGCTCATTATTGAGAAGGTTGAGATTAAAACAACTCTCTCATGGTTTGATCCCTTGAGGTCATAACCTTGAATTGGAAATGTCTGATTGAGTAATTGATTGGAGATTACATCTCAGGGAATATTTTAAGTAAATTAACTGGAAACAGATAACACTGATGTTCATGGCACATATGGGGCTTTATTTTTGTAGATAGTGCACCTGCGCTTGGGCATAAAAATTGGCGCATTTTGATTATTGTGCCGGTGCAAGCCTAGTTAACATGTTTGGGTATTTGGATGACCGCATTGCACCATGCTGGGCCTTTTCTTTTACATGCCCCCGGCACACCAGAAGATTTGGTAGAATCAACTTCACTTGAGAGCAGCTTAAAGCAGGTGACACATGGACACGAACTATCAAGATGAAAGGCAGTCCCCAAATGCGCACTTCACAGCAGTGATCAGTGATCACCTGTGGCCAACTTAACATCGTCTTCAAATGTAGTTATTCACAATTTCCTTATAAACGTACTTTGCATGTGTCAAACTCCTGTATAGACTCCACCCATGTAGATTGTGCTCCTCTCTTGTGTTGCATTTCAAGGGAACAGGAGCAGCAACTTTAATGCAGAAAAAAAAAATTGTGAAAATCAACTAGATCCAGATACATTTTTTTAGACGGAATACACATCTACTTAAAAAAATTATCTGAATCCAGATGATTATATTTTTTGCAGCCTCTTGACAACATAAAATTGACTTAAATGCAACACACCATTTTTTTTCCAGTAGATTGGCCTCGAAGCATATTAGCTCTGATCACACCCACAACGGCACAAACGGCCGCTTCCAACTGCATGTTTCTGTGAAATTGTCAAAAGGAAAAAAAAACGTAACCAACGTGCACAATTAAATGCTAGACTTGTGCTGGGTAGGAAAATAGGGCCCATCATTTTAGCATGCATCAGTGTTGACCAAAACACTTGGTTGAGAAGAGAACATAGATGCAAGTTAAAAACATGGCCTGGTAATTCATGCATGAATCTGAACTTTTGAATGCCATCATTTACTGCAACAAAAGACCAGTTTAAAAACACGTTCCATAAAGAGTAACAACATTCCATCTACTGAAGGAATGTTTCAAAAATTTCTGTGCATCTGCCGCAGAAAAAAAAACATAATTGTTAAAGAAAAACACTAATTGCAACTTATTGCACTTATTGATAAAAATACAAAAATCCCATGTGTCTAGCTGCCTGAGGTTCAATTCATCCATCTTTAATTGGCTTTCAAAATTAGCTGTAAACACTATACATATTAAAATAGCTAATTAATCGTCAGACTAAAAAAAAAAAAAATTAAGCGGAAAAATTAATTTTTAATTGTGCTGACAAGTTCGTGGAGAGGGCATGATTGTTCTTGCTGAAGATCTGTAGAAGCAGTAACGTAATGCTGGTGCAACACTACACAAAAACATTCAGCCAACTCGAGCAAACTGTTCCTCTTTTCCCTCCGTTGGCACACATCTTTTGACTGTTCACCTTTCTCAATTTCATGGTTGTTTTCATCATCTTATTGCTAGGCAAGACAATGGATAATAACCCAGCGATATCACAGACACCAGCAAATGAGAGTAATCAAGCTGTCTTGTCCCGGTGCCGTTGAGGTTCACTCGTCAAAGCCTAATTATCACCCGGGAAACCGATGTTCCACTTTAATTATTCTAATGAATGAAATAGTATAGAGAGGAATGAGTCTGCAGCCAAGTGGAATAACAGCTTTTAGTCATAAAAGACAGCAGAGAAGGAGGATGAGGATGAAGAAGAGGGGGAGTAAAGGTGACTCCAGGGAGAGGTAGTGTGAGGGAAGTGACAAAGGTAATGGATGAATTGGTTTCAGCATGGATGAGGAGGAATTAAAAAAAAAAAAAAAAAAAAATTGATCTTATGAGGAGTACGGTGACAGGAGCAATTCTCAAGGCCAACAATTCACTTTTGCTCAATATTGACTTGAGCCATACCTTTTGACTTTTAATGATTTGTTTGTTTTCCTTCGGGACCTGGCCTTTAAGAGCGAGTCATTAAAAATCCTTTGTCATTGGAAATCCAGGAGATGATGCAAACATCTATCAAGCTACTGTGTGCAGTCTGTTTTTTAGGGAGAACTAAATAGCAGGTGGGTTTATTCTGACTTGATTCCTCATCTTAAGTGTTTTATTAGCAAGAGTGTGTGGGAATTTCTATTTCATCCTCGCGGGAACATTTTGGGGAAGGCCCTTTGTGGTTCCAGCATGACCGTGCCACATCACAGAAACAAGGCAGTGCAAAAAACTAATGTGTGTGCAGTATAACTTGCAGAGAAACTTAACTATGCAATGACATTGAAAATAAAACATCGTACACTCAGCTGATATATTTATTCATCAGCTGATATTTATCAGCTGAGTGTACTATTTACAACATTTGTTTTCTGTAGAAATTTGTTTTGCATGATTAGGAGATCAACAATGAACGATATGATGGGTGTTCTGCTCATCGGGGTGTCTCTACATTTGTCAAAATGGTGGTTGTTGACCTTTGCTTTCAAAAACCATCAAATATTTTATGATTTTTGGTATCACGTCAGACTGGGTAACCGTCGATGAATAGTTTTCGACAGGAGGCCTGTCAAACATGTAAGTAAAAGTGAAGAAAATGCACTTTTAGCTCATAAAATCAAGAAAAGTATAGGTTGTGAATTTGTGATTGAATGTACAATTTTATATATTAAAAAAATTCTGGCACGTAAAATCACATGCGTATACTGGAAATGAAATCCTCCTTTCATTGAGCCCAATGTCATGTAAATTTAGTAACCTTTGGTATATAAGTAACAGACATATTAGAAAACAGTTTGTTACTAAACTTCTGGAATTCCACTTTTATAATTTCATGTAGTTTATTTGGGTTGAGCATTCATGCCATTAAATATCTTACTTGAAACCACATTTGGGTCATTTCAGAATTGGAGGACATTTTACATCCCGCCCATCAAATTTTTAAACAATCTACATACAAAGTACTAAAAGATTCAGTTTGAGTAAATTTACTTATCCTAAGACAAAATCTTAAATAAAAAAAAAAAAAAACCTCAGATAACGTTTGAAAACAGTTTAAAATAAAAAAAATACCAAATATTAAAATCAGAATCCGCTTGATTGGCCAAGTATGCAAGAAACATGCAAGGAATTGACTTTCCAATTATAACCTGTTCAGAGGAACTTAGACAAGACAGCAATAACCAACATGTGGGGGAGACAGAACGAGAAGCCTGGCGGGGCGCTGTTAAGCACCCCGATATTTTAGACGTGAAAGGAAAATGGTCGTGAAGAGGAGGGAACCCCCACTGCACCGATTGAATGTCATTTTTCTCTTGCACACCCCCCCCCCCGCCCCATGAATGAAGGGAATCTCAAAATAATTACAATTGAAATGACAAAAAAAAATGACAAATGACATTTTAATTTCATTTTTGAAAAAAAAAAACTTGTAACTGTGGGAACATTTGTTTTAATAAACATAATAAGTTGAAAAAAAAATGTGTCCCCCATAACATGCACTGTGTGGCCATAACTTTTAGGGCATGCGAGGAGAAGAGGAAAGCAATGATTCATACGATACCCTCGATTTGACATCAAACTGTTTTCCAAAAGAATGGAGAGCACAAAGGATATGTTCTCTCTTCTACTTTTTCACATTTACCTCATGCAACCCTGATTATGCATATGATCAGAATAAGACAATTTTTTGTTGCTTTTTTTTTCTCAAAATCTAGCGTCTACTCCTGAGAGAAAGCTAATATTCATCCGGATTTGCAAACTGTTACTGTGATTACAGTGACAGGTTTTGCAAACACCAAATAAATCATGGAATAAAAATTGTACCAATGATCTAAGATGGGCGAAACAAACCTTTGATAGTCTATTACCCATTATTGATGAATATGTAGCAGAAAAAAAAAATCAGAAAAGTGAAGTTTTATTGTTCAAGAATTTTCAAACTGAAATGTCCTCCAATTCTGGAATGACCCATTTGCATCTCTGATTAAGTCAGAAGTTGGTCGACGAAAAGAAAGTGTTGAGATTGAATCCTTGCCCCATCGCGTGACTCGCCTCCCAAAAGCCTTTGCACTGCTGTAAATTATAAATCATATGTAACCAGTACTGTAAAACTATTCTTTGGAGTACATTATTCATCAATCATGAATACAAAATTGACTGAAACATGCAGATGAGAACGCACATCACACGCTAAAAAAAATGATACATTCCATATATCCATTGTACGTACAGTACTGTACAGCAAATCCGTTTGTACATAAGAGCAATAAATGTATCATCATGTTTAATATCACACGATTGATGACTGATGAGCTAGTTAACAGTATAGATTAGTGTGATTGTTCATGAATTGTTTTCCGTAACGCACAAGGATAAATCGGTCAAATATTTATGCTATCATCTCCACTTTCTGGCAACAATTCTGACTACCCAAAGCGCAGTAATCTATTATTGTTGTAAATCGGTGATATTTAACGCAAACCTGATGTGGTCAATGCAGAAAATCCCCCGCTCCTCCAAATGAAAACCCAATAGAAGTTAAATGTCTTGTTCTGGTTAAGGGCAACAAGTCCTTGCTTCTTATCTGCAGTCCAGCTGAGTTGCTTCATGCTATCAGCAGGCTCTTATCTTGGTGCCCCCTTAAACCTCAGCGTGGTGTGAGCTACCTGCACCCTATCAGTGACTGTCCTCACACAGTAACATCCATAGCCGGCGGGCCTTCCGAGACCTCGCATTGACCTCTCCTTGGTTTTCTTTAGTCGACCTTGTTGGCCTGTTTTTCTCACCTCCTGTCATTTTTCTTCCCATCTTTCACTTTCCCCTTGCTGCCAATGTTAATGGCATACCTATTGTATGTTTCAAAACAAGGACGCATACAAGCACAAAAATGCAAATTCATAAAGCTGTTGCAATAAAGCGCATCCATCTTTCTGTGCTTAGGTGGTAAACATGTCAAAGCAGAAATGAGGCTTTTGCTCTTGTTACATTGAACGTAAAATATAGTTGCTTCAAAAGAGTCATATTTTCTAACCCATGTGCACCATGTGTCTCTTTCCATACTTGTAAACGGGTGCATGTTTAAGACCCCCAATAAGTGATTACGCTGGGTGGCGCTCAGTGGCCTGCAAAGTTTGCACTCACTACTGCAAACGTGGTTTCGGTCTTTTTCCTCATTTGGCACACACAGCCTTCCTATGGGTGCATGCGGCTTTGCCTTTGCCTTGTGAAGCTTGTTGTGCAACTGATGTTAATATACGTACAGTAGGTGGACAACAGATTAGGCTTCCCCTTTCTCCAAGTTAGGTCAAGGGAAATTTTTGCTTGATGGATGCATTTAATTAGGTTTTAACAGTTTTGCTTACTGCTGTGTAATCCAACTCCAAGTGTATTAGCAAATGCTTTGACTTTTTTAAACACTTTGGGAAATAAACAATTGCAAGTGAGTTGTATTTTCTTTTATTTAGTTTTCCACACTAGTCGTTTGTAGAGTGCCACCCTGATTCCATGTTCTCTCATACTGCAAATGCCACATTTGTATTCATCGGGGGATGTATTGAGAGCAAACTGCACATCAGGGCCAAGTAATTATGCCATAACAATTGAGAACGCGCATATTAGAAATGTCAGATTACAAAAACTAAGAATGCACATTGCATGGTTTGAAAAACAATAACTGGAGGAGCCCCCTCCCCCCCCCAAAAAAAAAACATTCAAGAAAAAAGCTATGGCACTAAGTCAAACTGCCTCCTTCTTAATAGGGTACATTTACTATGCAGCTAGATCCAACAGAATGGCAAATGATCACCCCATAGAGGAAAAAAAACAAAAACAATATATATGTATTGGAACCATAAGAGCAAATGAGGAGTGCAGGATTGAGGCAGCGAGAAAATATTGAGCTTGTGTTCTGATCCTACATGTCAATTTTGAGGAACGGCTTGACAATCTTTCGTGTTTATCTCACAATATTCACATAACTTTACGATAAATATAATACGAAACATTCTTCCATAAAATCCCTTAGATTGGCACAAATCATGATTTAAAACAAAAAGATCACATTTATTCCAATATGAAAGTCATTTAAATTAAAAATGGAATGAGAATGAATCCTGCATTTTCTCTTGTGGAATACAAGATTTCGATGACAAAAAAAAAAAAAAAAGATACATTTTCAAAATTTTAGGCAGAGTTTAAATGGAAATTAAGTAAAGCCTCCCCCCCCCCCCCCCCAAAAAAAAAGAGAGAGATTAGGAAATAACTGACGCTCGCCTGCACCTTCAAATTGCTGGCCTCCAAGTGTGGCCACTATTAGAAAAGGACCATTGCGTGCCCGCTAATCTGTCGTGACTCACCATGTTCGACAGAACCAACCGGCTGTACAGCCGGAGACTGTCGCTAACTCAGGTAGCTGCGGAGAACAGAGACACCGCACCGTTTACAATGGGAGTAATTATTCGAGTGGCGACAGTGACAGCAATGCTAATGAGTGTTGACAGCCACACCCCCATGGCTGTTTGTTCTAATCGGCTAAACATCAAGCACTAAATGATTGGCGCACGCACACGCTGCAACTATTCTTTTGGCCCAAGATAAAGGCCACATATTCTGCCATTTTATTTTGTGTGCTTGGAGAGTATGACCAAGGGAACGCACAATTGCCATTGCTTAAAATGCAAACGTGCCAACAACTCGCTACATTCTGCCCAGAGGAAAACACCAAAAGCATCGTCGATAACTAAAAGCGAACACATGGCTGTACTTTATTACGACGGCATGAGTTGCACTTTATATTAGAAATATTTATACTTGCTGCAGATGATGTTGCTCTTTAATATGTAGCTAGGGGAAGCTTTTTGTCTTAATTGAGATAGCCCACGCACGCAAAAAGAAAATGGACTAAAATCACAGCAAAAATCAATTAGGCCACTTCATCGGAATAATGAGGTGTCTTCAGCAGAAAGATTAGAGCTCATGCAAGTGACACCACATGATGAGCTCATTGTGAAGTGAAAAACAGTAAATTGGGAAGAAAAATGAATGAAGTCCAATGGGAAGGATAGAATGAAAATTGGGCGACAAGGGCAAGGACATGCAGGGAGGATAATTTGCACTTTCAACTCAGTCACTCATGTGAAGGAAGAGAGACAGATGAGGGCAGATAGCTGGAAAGATGATAGGGAAAAAAAAAAAAACTAGCGTGGGAGGAATGCCACCTGGTCGATGTTCAAGTAATTTGACTTTATACTTTATACTCAGGTGACCGAAGTATAACGACATTAGGCCAAATTGAATACATTTTATGTTTAGTTTACGGGTAGGTGGCTGAAGTCAATATGAGACTTTGTTGAATAAGATCGTGTGGGATGACTTTCCTGGACCTTATTTTAAACTCTACACTGCTTTCTTATTTTCTTATTTCTAATATAAATGCAAATTGAATGAGGGGAACAACTTCAAATGACAGATTTAATCCACATATCCATTTCCTTCAGTTGGGCTTTCGATAAGACTGTTCAGTGATTTAAAAGGAAATTACACCTCATAATTTATTCCGTTCTACTACTTTAACGCAAGTTGAACATTTTACAGCACCTATAAGATATAAAATTACACACACACACACACACATATATATATATATATGCGACAACCTTTACAAAATGATTCCTCGAAAACTTACATTGTCACGTTATAATTATCTTTTTTTTGTCGCTAAAACAACTGACCAACACAAATGTTAAAGCACTATAATCTTGTCTAGTACGCAGTGATTTTTAAATCACTTTAGAATTCTGCCCATGTTCCTAAATCAACAATTGTAAAGTGTTTCTCTGGAAATCGGCTGTAGGAAAATTGTTCTCAGGAGGCTGCGGAAATATTTCTCGGTTCAGAACTAGTCCTGTGGGAATCATTCATGCATAATGAATTTATCGCCAGCAGTTTTTTTTTCCTGCAGTTTCAACCAGCTGGTGGATTTAACCTCTTGGTAGAAATGGGCACTTGGCCCTATTTTGCCGGTCCGTCCTCCGTCTGCGACCTGGGTACCCGTCCGCCATCCTCCCTCCATCCTTATTCATATAATAATCGTCCTCTGTCCCGGTCAGTCCTCATCCTTTAAAATGCTTCCATGCCAGTCCACACCCACCGCCCCGAAAAATCAAAATGCTCACGTGCATGACACCATGGGAGAGACCCATGGGGGGGGAATTAATACCCAACAGACGAGGCAGCACTCCATACATTCGCATAGCACTGCCAACCTCATCTTGATTGCCGCCTTTTGCGACAACCACAAGCAAGTATGAACATAGAAAACAGATTATAAGTGCAAAGACGCAGGGAAGCATGGTGACCTCACAGTAAAGGGGTGCAGGGTTTGACTCCTGTGTGGAGTTTGCATGTTCTCCCCGTGCCAGTGTGGATTTTCTCCGGGTACTCAGATTTCCTCCCACATTCCAAAACCATGCATGGCAGATTAATGTAACATTCTAAATTGTCTCTAGGTGTGGTAGTTCGTCTATGTGTGTATTGTGATTGACTGGCAGCCAGTGTGTGTGTGTGTGTGTGTGTATGGGTATATATATATATATATATATATATATATATATACACACATATATATATATACACACACACACGTATATACCGTGTATATATATAGATATCTATCTCTCTCTATATATATAGAGAAAGAGAGAGAGAGAGAGAGAGAGAGATATCTATATATAGACATCTATCTATATATAGATATCTATATCTATCTCTTCTATTATATATATATATATATATATATATATATATATAAATAAAATCACACAAATTAATTCATTTTTTCTTTTTCTAATTAATTTACTAATTGATACAAATGTTATTGTATGCACTTTAAATTGGCAGAATTCAAAAACATACAAAACACTCAGATTTACAGTATGAAGTAAGATCTAAGGGCTGTTTTGTAAGCACAAGTAATTGCGACAAGCACGGTGGTAACTTGCGTGACAAAAAGTAATTTCACATGGTTTTGCCACCTCTCGCAGGGGATGCTCTTGGACTGCTGCTTCACCGTACCTACATTGTCACACTTTCTGATGGTGACAGTTTGCTGGTGTGAGCAAAACAACTGTTTTGGATGTGTGAATTGGGTGTCAATGCACACAGGCTGTAAAAATAGATACCCGGCACTGGAGATAGCTTTTAGCAATAGTTGATCCAACACACATGCACATACGCCAAAATGCAGACTCGTGCTCCCGCGCACAGATGTACGTTGCATTAACTGAATAGATTTAAAGGCTTTAAGCTTGGGTTTTAATTAGATGCTGTCCCGACAGGTCATTCTTCGTATCATAGAATATTTATATATACTGTATGTATGTATGTATGTATGTATGTGTGTCTTAAAGCCCTACAAGGGCTTCGCGCTGTTTATGGCCACTCGCAGTTGAAGTTCACTGTCAAACTGAATATAAAACACAGGCAACTACAATTAAAAAGACAATTGTGTATTTAAAAGGCTAACATAAAATGGCAATTCCACCGCCATCCTAACAGTTAAAATTTTAGAACCTTGATCAACAGATATTGGAACACAAACAGGGGAGCAACACACAGGGGAGCAAGAAACAGACAGACATTTTCACAATACTCACACGAAATATCTTTTATGAAAATAACGAACACTAATATAACAGCATCTTGCCGAGTCAATGATAATAGTCATAGAAGAAAAGAAAAAGTACTCTTTTTCTTTGTTTGTGTCTGCATGCCTATACTCTATGCTCATCAATTAATTTTTTTTTTTTTTTTTTTGGGCGAAAGGGGCAGCTGGAGCGGATTAATGGCATTTCCTTTCATTTCAAAAGGAAAAGATGATTTGAGATAAAAGTGTACGATCACAGCACAAATTAAACTTGCATCTCAAGGCACCATTGGTTTAGATATGTTTATTTCTTTGCAAAGAGAGATCTAATTACTGTACCTTTTTGCAACAGTGTTGCACTATTAACTTTGCCGGTCGAATTCCAGTGTTCTTTTTAAATGTAAAGAAAAAATATTTGAATAATAATGAATAGTCTTCATCATCAACATCAACATGACAACTCTACTGAGCAGACAAACTTTGTGAGCTAACAGTTTAAGAGCAATACCTCCGCTATTGGTTGCAAGCAGAAGTTCAGAACCAGATGATGGAATGTGACACTGACCGTGACTGTGCAATCATGCGACATACATGCAACATCATTCCTCACCTATATACTGGTCGAAAGCTATCAGGCAGACATCAAGTGTCCCCTGACAAATATATCACCGACTTGACTTGAAAGTACACAAATCTTGTCGGCCATTTTTACTTGGTATTAGCAGTTCTCAACATTTACATGGAATTGAGGGGAAATGTATGGTTGTATGGTGGGATAAAATAAATAAATACAGTATCTATAGAATAAGAATAATAATCAGAATAAGCTGAAAATACAGCATCATATCCAACCGGTTTAAGATAACCATTCAAAATCTCAGCATGTTTCATCCACTAATATGGTATGTATAGTATACACAGTATGTCTTCTACAGTTGTACATTTGAGGCAAAGTAAACAGTGGTCCGAAGCAGAGCAGCAGTTCACCATCCTGTCAACACCAAGGTGGCGATCAAAGGGAGCGGTTCCCCTTCAGTGCCTGGGAACATGGGCTTTGATCCTTTTTTGGCCTGACCTGTTTTCGACCTCATGGGTTGGTGGGGGGGAGAGCCTTTGGTGTCTTTTCAGACCTTAGTCAGGTGTCATATTGCTGCAAACGCTAATGTTTGAAGTAAAGGGAGGCTGGGAAAAGACCAATTAATGAAAAAAAGCCATTACAGTACATCACACTTGATATAAGGAGCGGATGGAGTGGATGATTTTAGATATATACTGTATTTTAAGATTATGTTTGGTCTAACATACCCGGGGTGAGTAATCTTTGAATTGTAGACAAATTCTGACTTCAAGAACAACTCTCATGGTAGAATAAGTAGGGTTGAACGAAAATTATTCCTTTTTGAAGAACACATTTTTATTTTTGTAAGTGTATGAAAGCCACACGATGAACCTGGAAATGCTCTGACAGTCACAAATGCTGTTGAACAATATTTTATTCAGGAACATAAAGGGAGAGTTTAATTATAATTATGTATCTTCTCTTTATGTTTTTAAATTCGTTTGTCATATTTGTTAAAACTGTCATTATGACCTGACAGAAGTATATGAGTAAAATGATGGATAAAAATAAGCCCTCTCTGGCTTGTGCCTCTCAATTTGAACGTTGCCATGAGGAAAAAACAACCAGAGATGGAAGGTGTCAATCATTTCTGGTGAACTCTGAGTTCACAGTAATAGCTGGCACAACCCCGCAGCCTCACATTGACCACTAAGCCCCCAGGCCACTGAGCAGCCAACAATTGCAAGTGTTTTTGAAGGCAGCGAATGTTGCGTTCACGTCAGAGTTTGTTCATGTTCGCCAAACATCCACCAGACGTTTGCCTGTACTTTTCTGTTGGCGGTGGTAAAGGTTAGGCAAACGTTTTGCGAACTTGAAATAAACCTGACAAACTCTGACATGAGCCACCATTTTTCTACCTTTAGGCAATTGTTCATCCCTCCATGTGATAGGGAAATCACCTGGGGCTGAAACTGTGGCGGAATATCTGCCTCCAGGGGGGTAAAAAAATAACAGGGGAAGAAACTGATGAGGCGAAATGTATTTAAAAGGAACTCCAAGCAGACCTCCATGGGTCCATTTTGTAAATTTTGGCCAAGGTGATCACAGATTATCATTGTGACGTGGGCATCCCTCAATCTTAACCCGAAACGTAATTCTTGAACCAATTCCCAAACAAGTGCGAGTGGGTACTTGGAGAGCACCTTACCCAAAATCGTTCATATCTGTGCGTCACATACAGTGCATATTAGTGAGGGTTGTGGCTCAAGTCAGACTATATTTAAATCTCGCTAGCAGTGTTAATGCTGCAATCTTCCCCTTTAATGTTTATCTTTTTATATTCAATTAGTCTAAGATAAATACTTAAGATAAAAATACATTAAAAAATGCGTGAACAAATTAATGTTCTTTGAAACGAGTTTGAAAGTTGATGAAGTTCGAATGAATTCTCATCCCAGCTTGCAAACTAATAAAAGGCTGTCATGCTGAAGAGCAGTCATTAGGTTCATTTCACAACAGCCACCTCCAAACACAAACACCGATGCGTGCGTGCGCACGCACACACACACACACACACACACACACACACACACACACACACACACACACACACAAATACAGCATCTATCCCTCCTCTGCAGTCGGACATGATTCTACGTGCCTAATAGGAAACCCACTGCACTTCACCTCGCATCCCATTACCCTGCCAATCATCGTTCCCACTGATGTCAAACTGTGTTGGGACTCTGTGGAAGGACTGTGACCTTGTATCACAATGCTTCAGTCAGAATGGAACAGAAATATTTATACCTGCCAGACAGATAGACTGATGTATAATTCATGGCTTTAAGACTGGCTGTGCTGACCCTGGACTCTGGAAGATGGAGGTTTCTCAGGGTTTACGATACCCTCATTAATACTCGGTGGGGACACTCCCCTGAAACAGGTCCATTTGTGTCCGTTGAGCATAAATTGATATAGGCGTGTTTGGTTTGTGCATGGACATGAAAACAGTTTGACGCTGAACTATTCAGCATTGTGTTATTGTATTCACGTTCAGCTGCTTCAATTGTCAGTTTAGCTATCTGCCCGTTGACTTTACATGTACTGGAATGCCTTTATGACTGTACACGTAAACCAATAAAAGCAACCAGGGATACATTTCTCAACCCAACTGCCCCAGCCAGCCATGTGCTATTACAGTATTATCACTTCCAGAGGTCAACCCGCTGGTGCAACAGGTAATGCCTTTTTTTTTGTGTGTTAATTTTTGAATCCCACAATCCTAGAAAAAATGGCTCTGCATCTTATTCTGATCCCCAATAGGCCAAAACTAAATAGTACAGCTTGAGATAAAGATAGACAGTACCTGTACATAGACCTGGACATATGCAAACATTTTGGATGAGTATTGAAGCAAAATTATTCTGTCAATGTCATTTAAGGTAATACAACTGTCTAATTTCCTTTGACTTAATTTCAAAGATTTAGATAGGGTGTGATGCTACAAAACACGCTGGAATTGGGCTCTTTAATTTACTATTTTGGTGTAACACTGCTCACAATAAGAACTGAACTGTGTGACTTAAACCATCCATTTTCTGCATTGGCTTATCCTCAACAGGGTCATGGGTGACCTGGAGTGGTGACCCACCTGAATTTGGCTGAGAGGCTGAATTACTTGCCAGTCAATCATAGGAATGCCGCAGCCCAGATTCAAACCCTAATCGAAGACCTTTGAGGCAGATTTGATAAACACACAACACTGGGACTTGAACCATGTTGTTAAACTCGAACCCAACTTGGTCAACAAACAAAGTAAGTGGAGTCTCATGAGAAAGTCAGACATACCTGGACAAGACACCGGTGGAGTAGAAGACGAGAGTCGATTGGTGTAGACAAACACGGGCAAAACGAATGTGGCATCTGGAAATTAACACAGCCATGACACATTTTAACAAATCAAAATGTAGCCAACTCAAATTGTATTCACATTTTTGTACTGTATTATGTGTTTCATGACATTTGTGTTTACCTTGTTACCAGTAGTTCTTGACCTCTGGAGCTCTCCCTGAAGGTTGAGATCAATTACCCCAAGAGGCTCATGAGCTGTGCTGCTCTCTTCCATGTCTCACGCTGAACATGATTGGTGAACTGTGTAAGATAAGATAATATAATATAAGATAAGATGACCTTTATTTGTCCCACACTGGGGAAATTTGCAGTCTACAGCAGCAAAATTGAGGGGGGGAGGAAAAAAACAAAGTGTTTTATTTCACAAAAATAAATGTTTCAGAAAAGAACTGTACTGTAAGGAAAAAAGAATCCAAACATTTTTTTAATCATATTTTACCTTGAGGCGTAAAAAGCTCAAACCTCAAAAAGGATTTTATCAATCTCAGGTGTTTTTGTACTTTCTACACACACAAACAAAGCAAAGTATCTCTGGTAAAAGTGAAGGGGATTAAAAAAAAAAAAGTTTTAGGGAAGTGAAAAGTGATTATAGTGCAAGGATCCTCCCATCCTTTGTAGAAGCTCGCAAAGTCACATTTGGATGCCATCAAGCAACATAATCATATCAGCAAAGAATCTCCATACAGCGCTGATTATTATTTGCATATAACCTGTGTATACCTGATGAAAAAAAAAAAAGATAAATGGAAATGGGGACTCAAAATAGCTTGGTGACATTGTCGTGTATTTGCAACAAAATGGACGTCAGGGGCATCTCGCAAAGACTGAGTGCATGTCATCCAAAATAATGTAAGCAGGAGAAAACAGATGGGGTAGCGGGATTGCTATTCAGTCAGACCGGGCATTGTGTGCCATCTGTTGACAATAAGATGGCAGCTTTACATTGCAGACGATACACAAGGGGACTACTTTTTGGCTGCAATCATCCTTGTTAGTGCACATAGTTATTTTCGGTGAGTGGCTCATAAGTGCAGATGCAATGATGCTTGTTGTTCAACGTGGGATTAGTGCTGGAAAGGAATGCTGGAATTTTAACAAAAACTAAAGTTTATCAACTATTGTAGAAAATGCCCAGGGGCAAAAGAAACATACGTTGCTGCCTACCATTGGCGCACAGCAATATGCTAAGTATTTTATTCATTCATTCATTGTTGTTTTTAATTTAGCAAACTAATTGCATTACCAAAAATGTAAATTCAACTAAAACTCCGCTTTAAACTACATCTTTATTGTTACATATCAAACAAATGGAAGCGTGCAACAGTCACCCGCGAGTAGTCAGGAAGCAGGATAGCATATGCTCAACTACATCCCGAAATATTTTTAAACCACACAGATGAGCCCTAAAATCAAAAGTGGTGTTTGTGCAACATTCACTGTCCTCAAATAGCTTTTGCCTTATACGTTGGTTCTAGGTTTCACAGCAGCTCGGCTTTTGGCAGAAGTGTACTTTCTAAGCCTTGAGGAGGTTCCCCGGAGCAAGTCACCAAGTCTGCTTGTGGATCGCATTTGTGTGCAGTCCACTCACTCTGAAATCCAGTGCCAGACGTAAATGTACCTTATGTGTCACTGGCTGAGCAAAATTTACTCAGTGGTCAAACGGGCATCCTTTAACTAGGAAGCGGGTCCTGATCTTTGAGCAAAATTTACTCAGTGGTCAAACGGGCATCCTCTAGGAAGCAGGTCCTGATCTTGGTGTCACGATATTGACATTCAGCATTGTTTTCGTGTTCACTGTTCATGTTATTACATTTATTGCCCCAACGGTCTATACATGTCTGATTTTTACGTCATGTACAGCAATTTGTATGCAGCTGTGGTTGTTTTCAAAGGCATCTATGTACAAAGTTGAGTGGACTTAAAATCACCTTATAATTTCCACACACTAATCAAACCTAAGTGTGAGTAGTATTTCATTTTCAGTTTAAAAAAAAAAAAAAAAAATCATTACGTCCCTAATAGCAGGTTGTCGACGCTTAGTTCATTAAAACAAAGTGAACTAAACTGTTCATTTACTTCAAACCTCGGACACACACAAATAGACTCAGAAGGGCATTTCAAAATGAATACTCTGAGTAGTGCAGCCGCAAATTCACAAAGACAGACGCATGGGTTCATCTCTGGTACAATTGTCTAATTTGCATTCGCTGCTGCTCGGTTGTCAGTCATTAGAACGTGCTCAGACTTGCAGCGCTCTGGACACTGAAACAGTTTGTCACAGTAACAGTTGGGATAACCGTTATTAATCTCATGAGGAAAATTAAGGAATGAGCAAAAATGTGTGTGCCATAGTGTGATTTACACATCGACGTGGTAAGACTGAAATGAACAACCTTGGCGCGGTGCAAAACAATTCATCGCGACAATCACCAAACCCACTTTTGCGGATATTTTCATTTTCTTTTATAAAAGAGCGGCATGTTCATTTATGCCATGAGAGAGAGTTACTAATTTGTGCCTACACAGAATCTTAACAGACATGGCTGCACATTTCCAAACTTGGCCTCTGCATGGGTAATGGGTTGATGACAGCTGACAAAAGGAGTTGTAAAATATGCTAGTCTCACTTTTAAGAATTCAATGTAAGTCACTGCAATTAATTGCAGATCTAGGGAATCAAATCCACTGTTAGGCTCAGAAACAGTTTGACATAACCATCCTATTTATTTTGACAGATATCTGATAAAAAGACACAGACAGATACTAAAGTCAAAATTTGCTGACTCCCGTCTGCACTCAGACGGCCCCATCTTTTATCCAATGCACTCTTTTCAGGTACTAGGCATCATTAGCAGGAACACTTTTGATGATGTTCTGATCCAGATGCTAGCAGTAGCTGTATATGTTTTCGTACCATGGATAGAGTAATTTGTCACCATTGTATTTACTCACTGCTCGCGGTCACAACACTGAAACTACTGTACATGCTAAGCTCTACATCAGCTTTTTAGTCATTTCAAAAACGAGATAATTGTGAAAGGAGTTAAAGTACTTGTTTACAGTGAAGTACATTTAAGGCATCTTCGTAGACAGGCACATGTGCGCTTAGCATAAATGCTAGCACATCTCAATGTTAGTTATTTAATTATTAATTTTTACCGGGGGTTACAAATAAATTGTCTGTGTTCCTTCCCACAACAGCGCAGATGCCCCCTTCTCCAAAAACATCAAACGAAAGAAAACTGAATCTATATGCACAGTTACACTGTGCTTTGTGCTAAACTGTGCATGAAAATAGGACCCTTTTGTGTAGTAAAATATCTCTCTTCGTATTTATTCTTCTGCCCTTCTCTTTTGACAAACAGGGAAAAAAAAATGTTGAAAGCAGCAGAAAAAAAGGTGATGGGCCAGTATGGTTGGAGGGTGTTTGAGATTGTGGCACCCGGGATGATGGGATGCAAATGGATGCGTGAAGTGTTTACACGTGCCTAATTCCCACTTGTCAATCAACTTGAATGCTCAAGAGAGTTTAGAATCAATTCGGATTTGATGGGAAGAAGGAAAGAAGGGAGAAAAGAGGGCGAGCTTTTTGTGTGTCACATTGGTGGAGGATTTGAGTGGTATTTTATTTTCTCACTGTTTTGATAAAAATGCATCAGATTCAGCACGGTAGCCTTGGGAAAGTTTCACATTGACCTTCAACTGTGATCCACTTGATCTTTCGGGCAACACATTTTAAAAACAGTTGCGCACAGTACTACATCACTTTAAATTCTATTATAGCAGCATTTATGCAACGTATTGCAAATCCACACACGCGTTAAAGCGCATATATTGATGGCACAGGATACTGTGCAATATTCCAACCTTCCCCAATCAGTAAAACATAGTTTGATTGACTTCTCACACCAAGTGGAAAAGAGAAGAGGTGTCTTGTCACTTAATACAGATGAATGAAGAAGAAAAAAAAAGTCAAGTATTTTCTTCCCTCATCCTTCCCCCCATTTTAAAGGTCACTATAGCAACACAAAAATGCTTCTGTAGTTGGTGGCGCATCAGTACGGGATGAAATTAATCTTTTTTTTTGGGGGGGGGCGTTGCTGCAACACTTAGTCACTCCCTGTTGATTTCCTTTTAGATAAAAGCGAAACATTTGTTTGAAAACACCTTGCAGGCTTTAGCCTTGTATTTAAACACAGAAGGAGGCTGCCATTTTAAGAGCCTTCAAGATCATTTAAAAATGTGTGTGTGTGTCAAACAATGGTATTTGAGTCTCCTTTGTCAGCAAAGAAGTTTAAAGACTATATTTGGTGTCTGACACAACATGAATCTAGATTTGAATTATTCCCTTCCACTTTCAAAATGAGTCCTCAGCGTGACAATCCTTTACACCTGAAACCACAAATAAATACCTCCTACCTGGATGAGGCCGGCTACCGCAGCAAATACACTGCGACTTGAGTGAGGACAGGTACAGTGTGGGAGATCGGAAGCAGCAGGGAGACAGCAAAGAGCAAAGACTGCACGTAGGAGGTACTGTCGAGTGTAAACAGGGGGCTTACGAAGCTGGTGCACTGATTAGCTGTCATCCGTATTATGCAAATGAAAAGCACTGGTTCATGCAAGGGTCAACCCCAAAGGAAGTCAGTGCAGTGGCAGCCAATCACAATTGCGCACTGGGTGTCAGGCCCCAGCTAAAACAGACACTGTGCATTGCAAGATCAGTCAACTTGAAAAATCTACAAAGTACAAGGTTCTAATTTACCAAAACATTGCCGGCATTGTTTATCTCCCTTTTTAATAATTATTAAACATAAAAAGGCTTTTGAAATGGTTCATTTCAAATCATGTGTATGCAGATGCTGAAAAAAAATGCCAAAGGAGTAAATGTATGAAGACGCTTCAGCCCAGTATAAAAATCCCAATTTAATATCAGACCACTCTGGATGCACCAGTCTTTCTTTTCATCTATTTGCTCCATTATTTGACAACTGACATTTGCTTGGGCCACAGGAACATTTTGATCAATTGTTTATTGAGTACATCATTTTAAAATCCCCAAAATGTGACTGCTGTTATGCACAATTAGAAATAATGATAGTAAAACACTTCCTGCACAATCTCAGCATGCTTAAAATAAGTACAACCTTGACGTAAAAACTTTCACACGCACACCATTCTATATCTTTAACAATAGTGAAACGTCTCAGAGGAGTCTCCTTATTCATCTCCGATTTTCACTGATGTCTTTTTTGAAATGGCGGATCTGTGGTCAACCCACCCACCTTAGTTCTGAGGTTACTCCTCAAGGCCAAATGATGGTTCCTGAGAATGATGAAGGCTTTTTTTTTTTTTTTTTTTGATGTGGCTAATTGATCCACATCTGGGAATAAAACAGTCGGGGCCAACAGGAGAGGTTGAAAAAGAGTGAAGCACAAAGTTGAGGATTATCGAAAGCAAGCAGAGTCCAGGGGCATCCTTCCTCTTCTTTTGAAATTTGCACATCAAGGTATCACAAATTGCTGCATTCAAGCAAATCATTTGCCAGCTCGTAGCGGATCATTTTCAATATGAGGAGGAAAACGCCCAACTTAATATCAAAGAAACATTTATTTCCAACGTTTTATGTTATAAATATCCAAACGAAGTAATTCTTTAATGTCTCACAAATAAGTAAATACTAGTCCAATTTTACAGCAACATAGGGGACATTTTCATAAGAATAAAAATATAAAACAAAAACGGGCTGTACATATTGATACAAGTAAATTAGACTGAGCTGAAAGAAAGATAAGAGTTAAGAAAACGACTGACCAATTTGAGGTAGAGATAAAAGATTTTGAAGTACAATTCATGAACTTACGAACTTGCGTCAGGAAGTAGTCAGTAAAAAAAAAAAAAAAAAAAAAAAACAGTGTTGGGGATGGG
>NW_017805698.1:1166143-1173451 GCF_001891065.2 Hippocampus comes | reverse complement strand
TTTTTTTTTTTTTTTTTTTGATGTGGCTAATTGATCCACATCTGGGAATAAAACAGTCGGGGCCAACAGGAGAGGTTGAAAAAGAGTGAAGCACAAAGTTGAGGATTATCGAAAGCAAGCAGAGTCCAGGGGCATCCTTCCTCTTCTTTTGAAATTTGCACATCAAGGTATCACAAATTGCTGCATTCAAGCAAATCATTTGCCAGCTCGTAGCGGATCATTTTCAATATGAGGAGGAAAACGCCCAACTTAATATCAAAGAAACATTTATTTCCAACGTTTTATGTTATAAATATCCAAACGAAGTAATTCTTTAATGTCTCACAAATAAGTAAATACTAGTCCAATTTTACAGCAACATAGGGGACATTTTCATAAGAATAAAAATATAAAACAAAAACGGGCTGTACATATTGATACAAGTAAATTAGACTGAGCTGAAAGAAAGATAAGAGTTAAGAAAACGACTGACCAATTTGAGGTAGAGATAAAAGATTTTGAAGTACAATTCATGAACTTACGAACTTGCGTCAGGAAGTAGTCAGTAAAAAAAAAAAAAAAAAAAAAAGCAAAAACAGTGTTGGGGATGTGAAATGCCGCTGGAGGTGTAAGTTACTTTTCTTTCCACTTCTGTGGTTCATTTTTTACCATGCTGCAATTCAGAATTTTAAAATGTAAAAAGGATACCTACCAACAGAACGAATACGAAAACAGATGAAATCACCTATACAGTGTCAGAAGAATATAACCGGATGAACAATTCAGCAAAATCTATTTTTGAAACGAGCCACAATGTGCGGAAAAAAAAGGATATGCAGATCGACATGAAAGTTGACTACTCTACTATAGGCGTATTAAAAATTGTATGACAGGACTCCAGAGGGTTTCAAAAGAATTTAAATGCAGGGTTCAGACAGAGTTTAAATCGGAATACTGCAACAAATTGGGGGGTGGGGAGGGGTTGGCTCAGTAGAGACAATGGTGAAAAGCAAGGACTCTCTGGTCTCATTTCTTTCATCAACTAGCCGCAGAATCTCTCACGCTCTATTTTACCGAGCCCTTTGGGTTTTCATTATCTCTCTTATTTCACTCATCACCACATTAAAGTGAATGTATGATATACGAACCTTGCACATGACGGCCCTCCCAAGATTTTACTCTGACAAAGGTCTCTGCAATACAGCCATTGCAAAAACAAAGGAACAATTCAGCACACACACAAAAAAAATGGTCGTTTTTAAAATGCATAATAGCGAACTGCTTTTTATTTGCATGCGGTATTATTTAAAAAGTAGCCAAATTAGCTGAAATCTGACGCAAACATACAAGGCAGTTCATAATTGGGGGGCATAAACTCATGGCACAATATACACAAAACTTTAATGAGATCCAATAGAAAGATAATAATGTTTATTGACCAATATGTTTAATATTGTGCCTGTCGCGACCATCATACTGAATGGCGAAACATTTTGGTCTACTGACCCAAATAGGGAAACCGAAATCACCTCTGAGTACAATGCATTGCATGACCACGACAGCCTAATTTCAAACATAAACAACTACCTTTTGTCGACATTTCTCTTTGACAGTGTCAATCATCACTGACTTTGTCAATGTAGCATTTTCAATACACACCACTCATCCTGTCTTTTTAAATTGTGTAATGGTTCCTAATAAACTGTCTGAAATAATGTGCTTCAGGAAAGGCAGTCATAAAAAAAAATAGAGATAGAACTCGCGCCAGGTAACGAGCACGCCTCTATTCTCGCATTGATTAACCCTGCTAATGTGCTAATTTAGCCTGGTAAATTTTCTCTCCGCAACACCAGTCTCATCAAGGTCCAATTAGCTCCTCCGCAGACCGCAAACATCCATCATGGCGAGACAGACACACTCATCGTTTCTCTTTAATGCTGCAACACACAGCAGTTCCACGCAGTCGATAGCTTCCCTCATGTGGAACTACGGTAAAATAGTGACTTTCCTGCAATCAATAGACCGCTATTTTTGGTGAATGATGATGCCCATTGACTTATTTACCGTAAGAAATAAAATAAAATAAAAAATGTTGCAATACTTTTCAGCATCTCTTTGTGAGGAGGAAAAAATTGAGGTGCCTTGTGAACGGTCTGTGACCAGTACAGGGTGTGGCCCACTTCTTACTTAAAGTAAGCTGCAATAGGCTCAAGTTCATCTGGAAACTTAATGAGGAAAAGTGTTAAAAACAAACCCCCCCCCCCCCCACAAAAAAACAGGGATCAATTAGAATTGTATGTTTTTGACTTTTAAAGAAAACCCCCAAAATGTTACATTTAGGAATAAAGCAAATTTCAAACAACAGCATGTTTTCCTCTCACATGCACTGGGATGTGTTAAACGATACCCCTGACCGACGATTCAAGCCTCACTATTGATTTCTCCACGTCCTGCTCGTCCCTCCACTCTGTCAACCATTGTGTGTTCACGACTATAACGTGTAAAAAAAAAAAAAAGCCGAGGTCACACTCTGTTCGTGTAATACATGAATTTCTATGAAAGAGTAGAGGGGGAAAAAAAGTTGATTTAATCTTCGGGTATGTACAGATTGTCCAGATGTGGATAGCAGAATTATTTACTGAAGGGAATGTGCAGAGCAAGGAAGCCGACCAATTTGACCCAATTAAATCTCAACCGTGTTCAATTTCCATGAAGTGAGTGAAACTCCTGCGAAAACAAAATGAGACACTTTGAATCATAATATTGTGCTACAACAGATTTTGCTGTTTTTCAGGATTTTGTTATCAGAGGCAGACAGCTGACAATTGTGCATCTCCAAAAAAGAGGAATATGTATATAAAATAGACGGTATTGCGTGTTATTCACACTGCCATCATTCTTGAAGACAGTTCCAGAAAAATACTAAATGCGAATAGTGTGTGATATCTGGATAAGGGAATTAGCATAATCATGCTAAAGGCAATTTCTTGGGGAGGAGGGGGGGGGGAGCGGTGGGTTCTCTTTGTTTGTTTCTACGCTCGTTCTTAATTTAGGTGGTCAACATTTGTCACTTAGAGGGTGATTGATCGAAAACAAAAAGCACAGTGTGCAATTGGGTGACTTTACGTGTTCACATCCAGTGCACCGTTGTCCTACGTACCGTACCTGATCATGCATTCCAACATTTACCACACCATCTGTCAGCAGGCTGATTCCGGAACAATAAGTGGGATTTGCCTTCTACCCCTGCCTCAAAGTGGAGATAATATTTCAGCTCATTTGTGCTTTTCATGGAATCATAGATCATGTCAATTTGCAAGCAGGCCTCGTTTATCTCACCATGTTCACACTTTGTGGAGGTAAAGGCAGAGTTTAGAGGATACATGTTGCTAGTTTATGACATGTCTAATACAAATGATTCACAATTACATTCCCTCCTGTGGAGAATATCTAATTAACCCTAGCTGCATGCCCTCGGAATATACAAAGACACGGTGGGGGGGCCAGGGCCGGGGGAGATATGCATGTTCCAAATGGAGAAGCTGTAGGAGTGATTCCAGAAACTTCTTGCTGGGAAACAGCATTGCCAACAACTGAACCATTTGGTGTCAAAAATGTCCAAAATAACCCATCTAAAAAACCAACAACAACAAAAAAAAAGAGGTAATTTTGATGAGCAGTAAAGTTGAACTAGTTGAAATGTGAAGGGCAAACTTGAGGTTGGTAAAAATGGGGAATGGAATATCATTTCTAATCAACCTGAGTCTCAAATCTGGTATCAAGAGTACAGGCGGACTCTCATATCGTTGAACGGGTAAAACGAAAGGTGATAAAATGAGTGCTATGATGATGTTGCTATGGGATGTTTTGCTCACCTGGTTTATTAACTGCAGTTTCACAACATTGACCATGTCATGTTCTATCTGAGATTTGTTTCGTTTCTCTGTCAGTTGGCTCGAACTGATGTGGTTTCTTGCTCCTCTTCGGCACGGTAAGTTAGGCGGCGTGCGCAAGGAGGCAGGCAGGCAGGTCTTAAGCTCTTCGCTCACACCAGAAGGACGCCAGATTGTTCCTCTTGTTCCATTGTTTGGAGCCGATTACCATCTTGAATCCTGTCTCGCTCGGGTCATATTTTTTGTAGTACTGTTGGACAGTCTTCATTTTTTTTTTTTGTGCCGATTCCCTGGGGTTTTAGCATCTTCCTGGCAACTCGCCTTGCTCGATCTCTGAATCATCGTAAGTCACGCGTTTCCCTTGTCCTCTCCTTTCATTGTTGTGCTTTTGCTTGAGTCCGCCTTGCATTTTTTTTTTTTTTGGCTTAGTGCCTTTGGTTTCCATTTTTGTTGAGTGTATTTAACTGTTTTTTTTTTCTACAAAATTATTCCACCAGCACTGTGTTCCTCTTTTGGGGTCTGACCTGTGGAAGATCGGACCCCAACAAATGTGCAACTAATAAAATCACAAAGCCCAAATCAAACACACATACAGTACTTCTACAATTCTAAATTAAAATATAAAAATTTCAGGATTTCACATAAAATTTAATTAGAATACTTCGTAAGAATACAAATGCAGCGAATGCTTTAGAAAACCATAGACCTTCGATAATTCTGAACAGGCTCCTTTACTGCTGCTTTATAAATCGTATACACACAATCTACATTCGAGCAATACATGTTTCTGCAGTGTTATTGTTTGTACTGAGCCTTTATACTGTGCCAGTACGGTGGAAATTAGCTAGTGCTGACATGTTAATCAGGAGATTTTTTTTTTTTTTTTCCAATCTGAAAACTCAAGGTCGGATGATATACAGAGGACTCTTGCAGGACAAATGATGGCACACTTTCTGGTGATCAATGAGAGCTGCAGTACAGCACCAGCTGTGTTATCATTGCTTTTTCATCCCCATCTGCCGCTACTACAGCTAAGCCTGACACTTTTTCAATTCGTTGGTTGTTACTTCCCAGACACACACACACACACACACACACACACACACACACACACACACTGACGCATACACATTCACACATTGTATTTGATTATCACAGCTGTGTTCGTGCTCTTTATGTTTGGATGTTAGCAGTTTTTATTACAAATATGTTCTCAACATCTCAAGCCATTTCAATGAAAAAACAGTCTTGTTTTTATTCTGTTTTGGAATGGAATGTTTCTTCAATTTGAATCATATAGAAGATGGAACACAACAGAATGGAATAAGACCGGATTGGTCCTACAATGGGAACATATCGGCATTAAAAAATAAAAAAGTTCCTTTGGAAAATGGACATCGATTGCACTTTTCCATGTTATCCTCAAAAATAACAACATGATATGTGTTAGTTTAACACAGTTTAATCATCTGCAACCAAAAAGTGTTGACACATTTACAACACAAAACAGTAAGAATGAGCAACAGCAGTGTGTGGCAAATTTCCATTAATAACAATTTTTATTTCGGATTTACTCCACAATTATGTCACTTGAGTTTTAAGTAACCCCCCACCCCTTAAAAAAATTTGAAACCAAAAAACTGAAACTATTCATTAAAAGTAATTTAAATAGCTTATGCTGAGTTTATTTGAAATAAATTGTCGGTGAAGGAAATTAATTTGCCAGCACAAAATATTGTGCATCAATCTGAACCAAGTAACCTTAAGATTCTTTGGTTAGATAATCCACAAAGCTCTTGCTTTGATCACTTTGAAATTATGGCTGGAATAAATTGAACCTCAGACAGAAAATATGGAAAAACTGCAACATTATTACACAGAACAGTATCTCCTCTACTCAAAAGTTGTTGTTTTTTTTTTTTTTTACAAGATTTTGAAATGTGCCTGGGATTTTTTTTTTTTTTTTTGCCCATTTATCAACAACATTTGTGACTCGCGAGGTCAGAGTTTCATACTGTCTCTTTGAGTTCATCCCATGGGTGTTTAACGGGGTTGAGGTCAGGGCTATCAACTTGTTTGACGTCAAATCCATCCAGTTATGCCCTTTATGAACCTTGCTTAGTTTTAGCACTGAGGCACAGTCATCCTGAAATAGAAAAGGGTTCTTACAAAGTTGTTCTCACAGAGAAAAGAAAAACCACAGTGTGTTTAAAAAAAAAAAAAAAAAGATTCTGTACTGTTGTCTAGTGTCTTTACACTCGATCAGTGAGATGTGGTTTCATTGTATTCAATGTAACCAACTTATGTTCCTTCAAAAATCCTTAACCCCCCTCACCCCCAATTAAAGGGTCCATAATGGATCGCTATTGAAAGTTTAAGCTCCCCAGGTATGCATAATCACATGCCCCCTTCATTATCACATGCAGGGTGATGTTCATATTCATCTTAGTATAACCCAGTCAGCCTGTGTTTTGTAAATCATACATAAAGTTCACTCTTTAGCTCTTTTATATTTTTGTTTAAGTCAATCTTGCGATTGTGCGTGTTTTGAACGCCTCTGAAATGCCCAAGACTACTTATTTTTCATTTAGTGCCACGAAACAGAAAACAACCCAAGGCATCCCTCAAGCAAGATTGCTGAATTAACACATTTTTCCTCAGATGGCAAAGAGCTGTTTACCCGCCATCATCTCATGCAGGGGTGAATGTCAACTCTAATCACACACTTAATCCTTGCCTGTTGTGTTTTTGCTTCAAGTTGGCTTTGTTAAATGGAGCTTTGCTCCAGTGTAGCTGCAAAAAAGGAATCGTAAAGATATTGGCCTACTGTTACTGCAATTCAGAGGGCCGTGAACCCAAATAAATGTATGATAGCCTCATAACTACTTTTGAAATAAGAGGCCAGTAAAAACTCTTTCTTCAATTATGATGACATTTATTTTAAAAGTGGGGTCAGTCACAAATAATGTTCCCAAAATCTCAATGTTATTAAAAGCGAAGACAATTTGTAATTGTAGCAGGAAGTATGAAGCCGACTCAGATAATTGGCTTTCGCCGGTCACATAAAGTCCCCGGGCCTTGAATTTAACACTTATTTACACTTATTGTTCCAGATTTAACACTTTTGAAAAGTTCTAAAATATCATTGTTTTTACATAATCTTTGCCCTAGTACTCCATATTCTTGGAAAAAAAATCTGGATGCAACTTTGGGAATTCTACCGCAAACATTCTGCTGTAGTCAGGAAAAATAAAGAGCACGGATACAGCTGTGATACTCAAATACAACGTGTGAATGTGTGTGCGTCAGCCTTTGTGTGTGTGTGTGTGTGTGTGTGTGTGTGTGTGTGTGTATAAAATGAAATTCATGATGCATCATTGTTAAAAAAAAAAAAAAAACAAAAAGGTATAAAAAGGGTTTAAAAAACCCCCCCCTG
>NW_017805698.1:1091730-1165087 GCF_001891065.2 Hippocampus comes | reverse complement strand
GAAAATTCATAAATCATAAATTTTAAAAAAAAAAAAAAAAAAAAAAAAAAGCATAAAGGTATTAAAAAACCCCGCCTGTGCATGCAATCTCAACCTTCTTGGACACATGTTTCTGATGTATTGTGTGATGAAACAGAACATGTCCAAACATCCTTGGGATGAATACATTCCTCATTTTATATTTTGCTATCTGTGCTCCCTGAGATGTCACAAAAACTCCTAGAATGTTGCAAGACAGTGATGCTCTGGTTCCTCTGGGTTTCTCAGAGAAACACAGGAGGATTTTCTCCAATTACAAAATTCCAAACAGTGAACAATGAAACCGAGCAACATCCTCACATAAATGTTGGTTCACCCAAAGGACAACGTGAAGTGCAACTTCTACACTGAAGTCAAAAAGAAACTGTTATGAAAATGCTATCGACAACATTGGAAAGCAACAACTTTCGATCATAACAAAATGTTCATTTGCATACTGTACAAAACAGACATTTTTGAGGATTCGAATTTCATCACTGAGAACATAAGTAATGTACAACCAGCAAAAGATGATCTGTTTGATTCGCTTACAGCTAAATTCTGTCCTATATTTAACTTGCGAGCCCCCAACTCACCAGACCCATTTTGGAACACTGGATTGTAGGTGAGACTGAAAATCAACTTTAAATTTCAATCCAGACAACACAAGACGTTTGGAGGGAAGGCGAAACATCTTCACCATGGAAGGAGTCTGCTAGCATTCTTATCAACCTTCATGATCTGCCTCGCCTGTGATTCTTATCGCTGAACGCATTTCAAGAGACTGATCCTGAAGATAACTCCGATTGGCTGGCACACAGTCCAGGGTGTGCCCCGCCTACTACCCGAAGTCAGCTGGCACAGGCTTCGGCACGCCCGCGACGCTCGTGAGGATAAAGCGGCTCAGGTAATGGATGGATGGGTACCCCGAAGATAAATGCAGGTTTTACGCTATCACAAAGTATCAGCGTGACTGGAAGCAGAAGAGTTCACTGCAGGGGGACTGCGGCCCTCACTGTCCTCTGTCATCCCTGCAGGAGAGAGTGAATCACAGAGAACAAGAGTTTGATGGACAGACTGTGGAAGTGGCTCAGTCAGGGGTCCATAATGGAGATGTGCATCTGCTGCGTTATGCAAAGCGCTCACACAGAAAGTGTCCACAGAGAGCGCAGTGGATCGGATGATCAAGAAGAATTCAAAGGAGCAACGTGGGAGTTTTTGAATTCGGAAACCTATCCTGCTATTATGCTGTTGTCAGGAGCTTCACAGAGTGTTTGTTCAACTGTAAAATAAAACCTACCTCGTGTGACTTTTACGTTTCTGATACTATACGTTCTTAATGATTTTTTTTTTTTTTTAAAAAGGCACACTGCTTCAGCGAATATCTTCCTTGAAAATATTCCGTGATATATGACCCACGGTTATGCGTGAAAGATGAAAATGACGCCACGTATAAAAATGCCAGCGCTTCTATAGACACCATGACTGCATATAAATAAATTTAACCGGGCCTATGAATCACGTCCGTATAGAACCTGCAGCCCTGTCGCCTTTATTCCCGGCAGCCTTGACGAACAGCAATAACAGCTGCGAGACAGTGATCAATCTGCATTAGATTTACAAACTACTAAAACAACACTCACCTTTTCTCCTTGTCGCACCAGCACAAAGCATTGTGGCGGAGTCCAGGAACTGGGGATAGAAAGCATTAAACTAAAAGGTCATCGCTCAGTTATTAGGCATGGCGCTGTTTGCTAATAGCTCTGCCAAGAGAGGCAGCTATTGATCAGGACCTGTCCCTGCTCCAACAGGGAGGATTACACACATTTCATTTGTTCTATCTAATTGAGCGGGGTTCACCTTGTGGGTCGTCCTCGTGCATGTACACACGCACAAAATCACCGACAGTATATGCTTGGCTTAATCCTTACACGCGCATACATGTGGATACAAACAAATATTCAAATCCAAATAACACGGTCGAAGCAACAAACAACGGAAGTAAATATATGATCTTTTGGTCATATTTGCGTATTGGACTGTGGCTAAACTACCGTTTTATATAAATATGTTGACACAATTGTGAAGCATCTTCAATGTGTTACTGTTTGATAAACTGATAACATGAATTTCGAAACAAATAGTGGAACTGGTCACGAACAAATACAGTACACTAGATCAACGGATTTTAATTCAGGCGAGAGATTCAGCCCCGCATCTTTTAGGTGTTGACCTGCACCATCACATCTGATTCAAAGAAACAATGGGATTAATAAAATCTGATGATGCACAATTACTGTCAAGTGAATGGAAGCAGCGATATTGTGCCGGTGAGGTATCGTAGAATTGTATGGTATAAGGAAGTATATTAAATGTTTTTTTTTTTTTTTAAATTGACCCTGCATGACTCAACTGAGGCTGAGTCTGATTTCTCCAGCCAATCATCCATCCATCCATTCATCCAGCCATTTTCTAATCCGTTTATCCTCACTAGGATCGCGGGCGTGCTGGAGCCAATCCCAGCTGTCTTCGGGCAGTCGGCGGGGGACACCCTGAACTGTTTGCCAGTCAATCATAGTCCAGCAAATCAGTGGAAAAAAAAATCTATATTTTAAAAACGATCATTGTATACCATTATAAGTATTTCATGCCTTATAATGCAAGAGAATTCTAGTTTCCTTTGTTGAATTTAAAAGAAAGTGTCAACTGCAAGCTTTATACATCCATCCATCCATTTTCCGATCCGACCCTCACAAGGGTCGCAGGGGGTGTTGGAGCCTATCCCAGCCATCTTTGGGCAGGAGGCGGGGGACACCCTGAACCGGTTGCCAGCCAATCGCAGGGCACACAGAGACGAACAACCATCCGGGCTCATACTTTGGTGAGGACTTTGCGTCGCTACCAAGGAAGATGAACCAAGCAAAAGACTGCCTCAGTCTTAGCTCGTTTTGAGGGTGCGCCCAGAGCGGTAAGCATCAGGAGAGCCTGACAAAGCGGACCACCATGTAAAAGTCAGTCTTTTTCAAATATTCATGTGAAATAGCTTCACAGTATGCCCGTGGTTTCTATTTAATTTTATTGAACAGATCATGAGTTAAGTTGTTCCTTTGTGTAGGATTTGTCATGAGGATGCATTTTGAATTCAAAGAAGAAGAAAAGATTTGCCGGAGCAAAATGGAAGTTTGACTTTTGTTTAATTTGTCAAAGTCTAGCGAGATTTTTATCCTCGTGCACGCGATATTTGATGAATTGCTGCAGTTGCTGTAAAGCCTTTGTTTTGTGGGAGGTCAATAACTCATCTGTGAGCACGCAGTGTGACCGTTGTGACGCACTCTGATCGAGAGAGTAAGACTCTTTTAGTGATCAACAGCAAATCTGTCACTGCTGTACACAGTGACACAACCTTAAGAGGCATCTTCAACGGCCCGATAACTTACACAGTATTTTATCACAGCACGAAAGGTTCTATGGGGCACTCGCTGCTCACATTAATCATTTTATAATTATGCATTGTATGCAAGGCCTTGGCATGTTGACAAATTAAGCAATCTGGAAAGGCACAAGGATGCAGGGGTTTGAAATGAACTATTATCAAATACGTTCGGACCCAAGTCTGCTGCGCATTACAGCCAAAGGCCTGTGGGCAACCTACTGTAAGAGGATTCTAATTTTAAAGATACACCGAGGATGTCAACATTTATCCTTTTAAAAAAAACACACTCCTCCAGGGAAACTATTTTTGGAAGCATTGGCGCTACAGGCCTTCTGTTATTTGATACAAGCACATAATTAAGCAATATTACACAACCAGAACAATTCTGAACATGGGGGGTGAGGAGGGGGAGTAGTGTAAGGTCATTTAAGTGCACTAGACAATGGAAAAAGTGATGCCGTTGGTGATATACTAAAACGTTTTGAGAAAGAATAAAAAATAATAGATGTGATCTTTTATATTTAGATTTGAAAAGGCATGCAGAAGTTTCATTTCTGTGCAGTATGCTACTTCAGAAACTTGTACTTTCAAGATTTTTCAATCTCAATTGCACAGCTCTATTGAAGTTTAGGCTAGCTCGCTTTCATTCGCATTTAAAGGTTTTAATTCCGAATCACGATGATTGTTTTAGCCAATGGAACTCCGTTTTTATTGTTTGGAAAGATAATGTAAACCCAACGCGAAGTCAAGCCACCGTACTTTATTAGGATCAATACCTTATACTTGCTGTCGTCAATAATTGTTCTTCAATCTTGTATAAAGCCCCCCCAAAGTGACATTTGATTAATCATGCAAGTATCGTAACAGAAAATAACTTTGGTGGAAGTTGAAGTCACGTTGTAGAACATTACGTGATTAGAAGTCTCGATATTCTGACATTTACTGTATTTAAATTCAATTATTTTGAATAAAGTCTGATTACCTGCATTTCACAAATTATGCATTTCATCTAAGAAATGTAGTGGAGTAAAAGCGAACAGATATATACATTGTTCAGTACTTTTCCACCAATGAGGCACTCAAAGCACTTTGCACTGACTTCTCATTCACCTGTCGCAGCATCGGTAGGAACTGGTGGTTCAGCATTTTGCACCAGGACACTTCAGCATGGTCACAAGGGACGGGGATCATACCCACAACCTCTAGATTGGGAGACGACCACTCTACCGCAGAGCCATGCTGCCCCCCCAAAATAAGGTGAAGTACGGATATGTGAAGATTGGGCTTGAGGAGATAAATATCGTCTGTTACCTTATAAGACTGCTTGCTGTTCTTTATATTACACAACAGTGCTGACCTACTGCACCGTGGACAGTTTCAATTTCACAGCCAATGTCCATTATGAACACGACAGATTAAGGGTCTTGTGGAGCCTAATCGCAGACAGAGTCAGATTGCCCTCAACGTGGCTCCACTGGCTCTTAATGAGACCATTTTCCTGCAGAGAGGATCACTCACGGGGAACTAATCTCTGGTGTGAAGTCCAGGGGGGCAGAGAGTATGAAAATGGCGGCACGACTTCTTGGTTTTATGCGTTTTGTCTGTTATTAGTCTATCGAAGGATCGCGCACTCCAATGTATTTTCACAAGACTTTAGTAAGCTATTGTATTGTACTTTAAGTGAGCATAACTGGAGGTTTTCTACTGCTCCGTTGCCAATACACCATCCTAAGAATCAATTGATTGTTTCTTTGAAATTCAGTGAATGAGTTTCTTATTTGCAAAAGGAAAAAAAAGGTTTGATAGAGCCAATTTTAAAGACAAGGCATCTAGAATGTTAAAAAAAAACAAAAAAACATTTGGAGCTGCCATTCCAGCTTCGGAACTCTGACTGCCATGTATGCTGTTCCCTGAATGACAACTAAAATTCCATCAAAATAGCAACACAGAAGACCGCACTCTACAGCTACACTGTGGAGTCATACGCGATCAGATACGCTCAATTCAACTGGTCCTTATTCATTGCACAGAGTGCATTCCTTCCTCACAACACAAAATTGGCATTTGTAAAAAGAGTAGCATTTGACGACAAAGACATTCATATTTGGGTACGCAGTCACTGTTCGCAAAAATAGGTGCCACCACCATCAAAAACAAACAAAAAAACCTGACATTGGAATCCAAGCGAAAACTGGAAAGGCAAATCAGGACAAATGATGAACATAGAGCAGAAGTCTAAAAAAGACATACTGTCAACAAAGTCAAAAGTAATATTTTTGCATAGTGCTGGCTGGAGAAACAGTCCTGTTAGCCTCAATAATTCCAGCACAAATTGTTTTCCCATTACTTTAAAAATAGATTATTAAATTAACTCTCCTCACAACCTTAGTCACCTATAAATAAATAAAAAATATTAACAATATTGCATTGTGCTCTTTCAATACGCCCTGGCAAATCTCACAGTTCCTCATAAATAATCCAATGACATGCAGATAATTGATGTTTCAAACGTTGAAATCTTCATTAAGTGCATCTTGGTCTGATTTCTTTTATAAAGCCTCAGCACATGTCTATCAAATAAGAAGCATTGCAATACTATAGATGATTTAAGTTTCACAATGGGCTGCCGGTTCATATTTTTCCTAATAATTTATTTTGGATACAACTATCTTAATTATCTGTACTGCATCATGAATTGTTAGACATGCTTCAATATCAGATCACAGACAATATCAATCTATCAGATCTCAGCTTTCATTGTTCATTTTCAATAAAATAGATTACAAACGTAATTACCGGAGTTGTCAAGAAATGTTCCACATGAGTGGGTAATTTTGCAAAATAAAGATCAAAATTATTCAGTGATTGTGAAAGATATTATTTTTGTGCAAGAGTAAAACATTTGCAATGCTTATCCCTCGAAAAAGCATACATCTCCAGAACATTGCTTGGTCTTTTAAGTGAGTGTATATTTCATGAGAGCTGGCTATTTTATGCACATAGGCAGTTTGCTCCTCCTCCCTGTCAAAATACATGCTGACACGCTCACTTCAACATTAGCATTTTGACCTCAGACACTCAGAGGGCACTGCAAAGTCTCTCATTAGTCACAAAATGCAAAGACACCATTGTGGAAAACGTTGGCAAAAGTGAAATGCAGTCGAATAGTTGCTGTCAGTGCAAAGGAAGGATACAATAACTGTAAATGGTCATTTCTATTTTCCGGAAACTAAACTAAATTAAAGGTATATCAAGAGGGGAGGACCATGAGCAGCTGCATTGTACACATTGAGATGGCCGATAATCGCGCCAAAGTGAAATGTTATAATGACGGCTGACAAAGGTCTTGCCAAGTCTGGGATGGATTACAATTTGGACACTTAACAACTGGCCACTTGCTTCCACTGACCTGCCTCCGTGTGATATTTTGAGACATTTCATTTCCTGACAGCTCCAAAAGGTTATGATTTACATAAAGGAAATGTGATTTTGATGAAGACTTTATTAATGAAGGAGGAGCCAGGCCAAAAGGGAAAGATGGATCTTTACATACAACAAACAAGTGGAAGCCTGGGCTGGGTATACTAGAGGCATACTATCCCCATCCATCCCTCCATTATCTGATCCGCTTATTCTCACAACTTTTACAAGCGTGCCGGAGCCCATCGCAGCTGACTTCGGGCAGTAGGCAGACTACACCCTGAACTGGTTGGCAGTCAATCGCAGGGCACACATTGACAAACTACTATTCGCACCCACAATCACACCTAGGGACAATATTGAGTGTCTATTTAACCTACCATGCTTGTTTTTGGAACGTGAGAGGAAACAGGACTACCCGCAGAAAACCCACGCAGGCAGGGGAAGAACATGGAAACTCCTCCCAGGAAGCCTGGAGCCTGGATTCAAACCCTGGACCTCTGTACTGTGATGCGGACAGGCTAATCAGTCGCCCACCGTGCCGTGGGGACATACTATACTTGCATTAATTATGTTCCATTAGTTGTACAGTAAAAGTGCTGGACATTCATGCAAAACCCTGTAAAAATAGTCCCACTTTGAGCAATGAGGTTTTAAATGAACCACTCATGACTTCTTCTAAATTAATTTAGACTATATTATGGGCAAACAAGCTTCACGTTTTAGGGCATTCAGCAAGCCCAGTAAGTATAATACATGAAATCAGAATAAATCAATATACTGTACATAAAGTCACAACAGTTATTCTACTGCATAGCTAATTAGCGTTTGCATGGCTTCCGTCGAATGATTATGATACAAATGGTAATGGTTCAGTGACTTAACTGCTTTCTGAATATGTCATGAATAATGACAAAGGGCTAAGGCTCCGTGCAGACTACAGTATGTGAATCCCAATCTGTTTTGATCATTTTATCTACTCGTTCACATGAAACAACTCGTTCACACACAAAAAAAACCAAATGTGAACGCAACACATTCGTTCGATCGATTTTTTTTAAACGCCATCACATGGCAATGTGTTTGCAGAAGTAAATATGTTCCCATGCGTCAGGGATAATTTTATCATCTCATACTGCCAAAGCAGCAATGTGGGAAGAGGTAGAAATATTTTGTAGATATGAGGCAACGCTCCTCGATCTCATTTGATGGACACATCTACTAAAGATGATGTCATGTCATTGCCATGCGTAATAAATGAACCGTCTGCATGGTTAAATTACTAATATAACCACAAGTCAACTTTATGCTTCATGTTTCAAGTGGATTTCAATTAAAGTCAAACAAAGACAGGTCTCTTATTCATAATGACTTTGCAGATTAACGGATTATCAGCAGTCTGTCAAGCACTTTCTGGCTTTTGATGACGTATAAGTCGGATGTATGCAGATGAGCATTTATACAGTGGACACATCACGTACATGTTCGATTTATATACATAAAGAGGCCAAGGTCGAATTTGAAAAAAATGGAATTATACTGTTCACACTGCGTGAAACAAATCAGATATGTGTCACTTATGGGGGGAAAAAAACATGCAAGTTGAAGCTTTCACGTGCTGTACTTATGATGAGGAAATACTGTATAAACTGTACACAAGCATGATTAAAAGATTGATGGCATGTTCACACAACAATTGTCATGTTTTTCTCTGAAGTTGTGGAACATTTTATCAAAAGGAACTTTCTGCGACCTCTGCCGCAGCAAACAAAAACAGTGGGATATACGGTGCATGCTTGACCATTCGCTGCTAATGCCATCAAGCGCATAACTGTCAGCTTCCTAGTCTTATACAGGAAAACGTTTTGAATACATTTCATTGCCCTACTGTGTACTGTACATGTATGTGGGTTTGGAGTTCATCGCATTTAAGCAATTAATATATGTCACCTGTTCATTGTAGCTATGCAGTAAATGTACGCAATACGGTCGATGGTGATTGAAATCAATTTCCAAAGATGACGGTTTTTAGTGTCAAGGGAAATGCTGCAGCTGTAACAAAGCACTTTACAGAACGCAGCATATAAACCTAACATTTCCAAAGATGACGGTTTTTAGTGTCAAGGGAAACGCTGCAGCCGTAACAAAGCACTTTTACAGAACACAGCATATAAAACTTCTGGCTTTTGATGACGTATAAGTCGGATGTATGCAGATGAGCATTTATACAGTGGACACATCACGTACATGTTCGATTTATATACATAAAGAGGCCAAGGTCGAATTTGAAAAAAATGGAATTATACTGTTCACACTGCGTGAAACAAATCAGATATGTGTCACTTATGGGGGGAAAAAAACATGCAAGTTGAAGCTTTCACGTGCTGTACTTATGATGAGGAAATACTGTATAAACTGTACACAAGCATGATTAAAAGATTGATGGCATGTTCACACAACAATTGTCATGTTTTTCTCTGAAGTTGTGGAACATTTTATCAAAAGGAACTTTCTGCGACCTCTGCCGCAGCAAACAAAAACAGTGGGATATACGGTGCATGCTTGACCATTCGCTGCTAATGCCATCAAGCGCATAACTGTCAGCTTCCTAGTCTTATACAGGAAAACGTTTTGAATACATTTCATTGCCCTACTGGGTACTGTACATGTATGTGTGTTTGGAGTTCATCGCATTTAAGCAATTAATATATGTCACCTGTTCATTGTAGCTATGCAGTAAATGTACGCAATACGGTCGATGGTGATTGAAATCAATTTCCAAAGATGACGGTTTTTAGTGTCAAGGGAAATGCTGCAGCTGTAACAAAGCACTTTACAGAACGCAGCATATAAACCTAACAACAATACAAACGCAACAAACCAACAAAATATTTGTTTCCATTCCTACATCCGCTTTGTTGTTTGAAGCGGGTATAAATGAAAGAGGAGCGATCCAAAATCTCTTTCAGTTGATACTTTGATCACAGAATGTATGACGGCACTCATGTCTGCTGCAAGTTAAGTTTGAAAGTAAACAAGCAACTGTCGCGTCCGTTGGTAAGTAACTTACACACAAACAAAAAGAATGGTTCAACTCTCCAGTTCCAATTATAGCAACATGGGGCTGTTGCAAAAAACACTGCCCATTTGTAGGCCCAAAAAAATAAGTGCCCTGTGGCCGTAAAGCGGCAATGGTCGAATAGCGCCGACATTCCCCTACAATAGAAACGGTGATGATGCATGCATGTTCTGCCGAAATGGCCTCACCATCAAACACCAATATTCTCCTTGAATGAATGGCACGGCCTAAAATGCCGAAGACAGTCAACATCGGGTCCAAACGACACACAATAAACATGAAATGACAAAAATGGTGGAAAAATACAAATCAAAGTGAAGAATGACCATATCTCTTGTCGCAGGCTGCCAACTCAAAGGCGCCATCCTCGAATTGAACGTGCAAAGAGATATATTGCTCCGATGTATAGTTTACAAATCACCGAGATAAACGTCATTCTCAAAAACTTACACTTGACCTCACAAATGTTTGTATTTTTAATTCAAATGACAATCATAATAATGAATAAAATCCAGAAAAAATTAGGGCAGCTTATTGACGATTGAGACACTGTGATTTGGCCTGTAGGTGACTGAACGCACCATTGCTCAGATAATCTGTTCCGTGGTGGTGGCATGTCTCAAATGAGGCGGTGCATGAGCAGGTGTGACTGAGTCAATTAAAAGTTTTAATGACAGGGAGGCGATGATGATGGAAAGAGGAGGGAGGAGCGGATCTGCATACCTAAGCGCAGGACTTTGTTCTAACGAGGCTCTCAAGTGCGTCGAAACGCTGCCAAGCTCCAGCTTAAGGCTGACGAACCGTCTATCTGTCGCTGCCAGTTTGCAATTGCTTCGTCTGTGCGGTCCCTTTTAGAAGTTCTTTGAGTGCAATTTCGAAAGTGAAAGAAATTAGCGAGCACTTTCAATTGTAACTTTGACACAGCAAGTAACGTTTGATTGTATTTGACAACCAACACATTTAATTCGTGGCTAAAACCAAGTCGTTTGCATTTTAAGACCAACTCGGGTATTCCTAACCTTCTACATTGTGTGGCTCGCTGTTGCCATCAACACATCCGGTGAGAAAATGAGTGTTGATTCTTCCACAATTGGATGGTGGCTGTTAAAAATAGTGACCTAGTTCTGATAAAACCTCTTATTCATTCTTTGCAAAAGCTGGATTGGCTTTCTATCTGTTTCATTTTCATTTTGTGACCAACTTCTTTCTCCAGCTCACTGAGTGGGCCTTGTCCCCAGGCCAGAAGGGATAATTAGATTTGGGAATGCAGGGAAAAAGTCAACGCCGTTGCCAATACAGTAGCACATGCCCAATACGGTGTAGATTATGCAAATCAGCAGAGCTTGCTTCGTTTTGAAATGTTCAGAGATAAACAGAGGGTTCAGACAGAGGACACCAGAAGGAGGCACATCATCTTGCTGTAATAGAGGCTGCATCACTCTCGTTAGGTTCAGTGGTTGTTAGAGCTATAGTACGCTGCGTTTTAGCAATGGATACCTATGGAGACGGCATTATTAACTGGGATTCTATCAACAATATGAGTGCCACACAATTGGTGTTACAGTAATCCCCAACTATATTTCAGTTCACGCTTTGCAGTCTAAATTGCATATTATATATATATATATATATATATATATATATATATATTCTTTTTTTTTTTCTAAGTTCCATTGCCTTTGCTTGCTCCCAACATGCCATGTGCTTAAATGTGTTTGTATTGTTTTAAAAAGTTTGTTGAAAGACTTTAAAAAGAAGTACTGTAAATGCTACATGCCGTGGGTGTATTTACATCTTGGATTTATGATGTCCATGATGAAATGAAGAATCTTTCTCTCAACTTAGCCTAATTGTATTGTTTTAAAAAGTTTGTTGAAAGACTTTAAAAAGAAGTACTGTAAATGCTACATGCCGTGGGTGTATTTACATCTTGGATTTATGATGTCCATGATGAAATGAAGAATCTTTCTCTCAACTTAGCCTAATATAAATAATTACTCGAGCACAGTGGTTCTTAACCCGGGTTCGATGGAACGCCAGGGGTTCGGTGAGTCGGTCTCAGGGGTTCGACGGAGCCTCTGCCATGCAGGGTGAGACACACTCGACTCAACATGTTAATTAGTTGTGACACGCCCACTTGGCCATGACTGGCTGCAGATGATCACATGACATTGCTTGTCAAATCAGTGCTGTGGGGAGTTTAGTTCGCTTAGTAGTCAACGTGTGACTGTCGGGATAGTACGTCGTACAATTTAAAAAAAAAAAAAGTATACTTATCTCTTGAAATGTTATTTACTTTCATCTGTTTTTAATAAATGCGGGGTTTTTTAATATCTTGAATTTGTGAAAAAAATATATATTTATTTTTCACTCACGAAGGGTTCGGAGAATGTGCATATTAACTGGTTGGGTTCGGTACCTCTGAAAAGGTTAAGAACCACTGTCCTAGACCCTCTCGGTTATATTACTTTCGCTAAATCTTTTGATATTTCACACAAAATAGAAAGCCAGAAACTGGCAGCCAGTCCAAACTTGAGCTTCCCCATGACCACACTGATGGAAAACAGTATAGAAAATAAACGGATGGGGTCTTGGTTATTGAATGACGACCTTTACGTGGTCCCCTTGTAGCCTAGTTTAACTGACACAGACTCCAGCTCAACCGTGACCCTGACGAGGACATGCAGTAGCAAATCTTTTGATGGAGTCTTGGTTATTGACTGGCGACCAGTCGAGGCTCTGAAGATGGTTGTCCAAGTGTTCTTGAGGAAGAAACTGAGGCCCTCTCTCTCTTATGTTGCCCTTTAACTATGTATTCTTGCTCTCCAGACCAGTGCAAAAGCAGCTACCAGGTGGGCTTCGACAACTCACTTCGGGTCACGTACGCCAATGGGATGGACACACACTACCAGACTGAGCCTCACATTCTGGCAGGAGCCGCCAACCCGACAGTGGCCCGGCGCAACATGAGCTTGCCGGGCGAGAGCGGGCAGAACCTGGTGGAGTGGCGTTTCCGCAAAGAGCAAGCCCGAGGGAAGGTCATCGTGTTCGGACGCAAGCTGAGGGTATGTTTGCTCCTACCCCGAGGCGTGCGACTTGAGTGGAGGAAAACCTTAAATTTTAGGACTTTAAGCAATAATTTGGTTGTTGGGTTTTTCTTTTTTTTTATTATTCATTGAATCACATTGTTAAAATGCCATTGCTTTATTCAAAAACAGGATATTAATGTAATAACTGTTAGTGCTGAAAATGCACAAACAATTTCTGATTCAGTAACTGGTTCGGTCTGGAAAATGCCAGAAAATAGACCAAAATCTAGATCTGCGCTTTCCTATGTAAAAGCAGTTGTTTGCAAATGATTTTTTTTAGATGAAATACAAAGATCATCTGTATGCTTGCTTGGAGAACAGCCGAAATTGGAGAATATTTACTGTTGAGACGTCTTTGAGTTGCAGGTGATTATTTTTTTCCGGTCAGCAATGGAAGGCATTGATCAGCATATGTCGATTACATTCTTTTTCATGAAAATCGACCATCTAACTTCATTCATCACGATAAACCACTTCAACATATTTATTCACACAGAACAAACAGTTCAATTGTGTTGTTCACAGTTTAATTTCAGTCATTACAAAAACTATAAAACAAACCTACAAACAATACTTCAATGCATTAAAATAATCCACACGGGCAGGAAACGTACATTAAGATTAGTTTCGCGAACCGATAGTTGGTCAACCACCAACTAAACTTCATGTCAGTTCAGCATTTCCATTGAGAAGACAATAAAGTAATAGACAATACGGATACTGGTGCTTGAGTATTAAAAATTAGATGATTGGGAATTGGTTACAACAATTACTATAACGAAGAGCTTTGGAAAATTACTGACAGTGAACTTGATTTTAAATGCTGAAAAGACCTTCAAGATAAGGGGAAGCATAGATTTGAACTTGGATTTAAAACTGACAGTTGGGCTGACTTCACTTCTTTTGCTATCTTATTCCACTTGCGTGCAGCATAACAGCTACATGCCGCTTCACCGTGTTTACTTTCAAACCTGTGCTCCACTAAGACCTCAGAGCCCTACTGGGTTTACTCAAGTAAAAATAAAAACTATTTTGTAAAGCTACTCTGTCAAGTACAATGTTTCTCAACAGTTGCTTGAGTAAATGTAAGACTAAATTTGGCTCAATTCTAGTCACCATGGCTTATGACTTGCACATATTATGTGGCTTACTCCCAATTCTGGGTCCTTATACATATACGTACATCAAATATATGTCCAGATCCACCCCTTTTTACTGTCTAACAGGTGAATGGACGCAACATCCTCTCCGTTGATTACGACCGCACCCTGAGGATGGAGAAGATTTACGACGACCACAGGAAGTTTCTACTGAAGATCATATATGACACAGCTGGGCACCCTGTGCTGTGGGTGCCCAGCAGTAAGCTGCTGCCGGTCAACGTGAGTCGTACCAGCAGCGGTCAGATTAGCACTCTGCAAAGAGGTCCTACAACAGAGAAGCTAGGCTACGACACCCAGGGCCGCTTGGTGTCTCGGGTGTTTGCTGACGGGAAGATATGGAGCTACACTTACCTCGAGCGGGTAAGTGAGAGAAGCTTATTATCACTGATGGACAAATAAATCGTAAAAGTAAAAAAAAAAATAAAAAATAAAAGACCACACAAGCTCTGACCATGTGGAGCTGAAGGATTAAAGTTTTTCCTGTGTCATGACGAGCCGTCAGATTTGGCTGCCATCCTCCATTCCACCAACAAGCGATGACAAAAACAAAAATGTTTTCACACACATGTAGGTGGTTGATTTGGTATCAATCAGACAAATGTGAAAATGGATGCGTCCTTCACGCCAAAATGGCAGACTTCATGTGTGTTTTCGAGCATGGCTTCTTGAGATTTTTTTTCATGGGTATGATGTTAGATCTGACTACTAAATTTCATGTTGTGATGTGAAACAAGCTTAAGTGGCTGATTTTTCAGAACATTCGAAACACCTGCAATGAGCACATTCTTTTATTTTGTTAAGTTGTGCCTGCTTAATAATAGAAATAGCCCTTTTAGGGAAATAAGACAATTTTTACTTTAACTTTGTTAAACAGTAGTTGTCTTTTTTTCCCTTAATTTAACAAAAACAAAACAAAATACTCATTTTACCAAAATAAATACTAAACATGAAAACAAAAATATCCTTCTCATTTGTACAATTCCCCTTTTCAACATCCCCTCTGAAATCACTAAAAAATATATCAGAAGAGGAGTTAAGAACCATTTTAAATACTGACACAAGGGAGCACAGGAATGCGCAGTGCTGTTCTTCCACTAAAGGTGAATGCAATGTCTGAGTCATGCAAATATTTGAGGACGCCATTGTGATGTTCATTTACCATGTTGCGGTGTTCTGCTGTTAAACAGCTGCAAAGATCCCCGGGTAGACGGGAGCAAAACTGCACACAATCGAAACCTCCCGCGATTTGTCTTGTCTAATTGTCTGTGTGCGGCTCTCCTGGACTGAAGCTGTGAGCACACTGTGGCGTCGTGCATGCGTCTGTTTCCTGACACAATCATCCATTTTGAATGCCTGTGTTTTGGGATAGACGGGTGCTGACGCTTATGTATGGGCACACCTTAAGTTCAGAGGAGCCAATCAGCGCATCGTATATGCTGACGCTTATGTATGGGCAGACCTTAAATTCAGAGGAGCCAATCAGCGCATCATTATCGCCGACATGCCCTGCTCAGCCAGGGTCTCCAGTTAGTCAAACATTATACAACACACAGTCGCGCTGCTGCGGTCCTCTGCAATACATCTGTTAGTGCATGCGAAGAATACAACGGATAATTTTAACAAACGATTGCGGTAATGCGCAGATTATAGTCCACAAATATAAAATGTATAACGTAAAAATCACTTTATAAATTATTATTTCATACAATTTGCCGACGGTCCGGACAGAGGAGGTCCGGACAGAGGAGGTCGTGGTCCGGTAGTGGATCGCGTTTCGCCAGTTGAGGCAGGCTGGTCTAGGACAAAGGTGCAAAAGTGTGACTCTCCTCAAATGTGTCAAATTTTGATAAGAAATGATCATCTGAGTAAAGTTACAGCACAGAGTATTGTTGGGGTGAAGAATCAGATTTTACAGCATTGTAATGGCCACACCTAAACACACAATATATTTTATGATTTAGAGCAGGGATGCCCAACCTTTTTTGACCAAAGATCTACTTTTTGATCAACCAACCTCCCATGATCGCCCCGTTACCACACACATGCACATACGCACACATGCCATGATGAGCAACAGCCATAACGGCCCTGAACGAAACAGAAAAATAGACTGCCTACCTAAGTGGGAGACCTAACGCGGATGCATGCAGCGCACTTTTGCAGCCCGTTAACTATCGTAGCTCATGTGTACCGTTTTAAAATGCTTCTCTCGGCCCTTCAGATTCCCATTCTTTGCGAGTGCCACCAGTGAATTGTACACGAAATAAACTTTGAATGATAATAATGACAATAAAAGGTATATCGCAACAGCTCTGATTGCAAGCTGCAATTGCTGACTGCTGAGCGCAAACAACTTCCGGTGATGTAGGTCACGCGCAACCGTAGGTTAAAGGTGACCTGCTATATTTTATTTATTTTTTTCAAATACTGTTTGTGAAAGTGAGACTTATAGGATGATTAGGGGGCAGTGCGCATCAACACAAAAAATATGTGAATAACATGCAGAGACACACAAATGTTTGGTTTTTTTTTTTCCTCTACACCAGTGGTTCTAAACTTGGGTTCGATCGAACGCCAGGGGTTCGGTGAGTCGGTCTCAGGGGTTCGACGGAGCCTCTGCCATGCAGGGTGAGACACACTCGACTCAACATGTTAATTAGTTGTGACACGCCCACTTGGCCATGACTGGCTGCAGATGATCACATGACATTGCTTGTCAAATCAGTGCTGTGGGGAGTTTAGTTCGCTTAGTAGTCAACGTGTGACTGTCGGGATAGTACGTCGTACAATTTAAAAAAAAAAAAAGTATACTTATCTCCTGAAATGTTATTTACTTTTTTGTTTTTAATAAATGCATTTTTTTATATCTTGAATTTGTAAAAAAAACAAACAAAGCGATTGGTCGCAGCAGGAAATAACATCAGGACGAAGGGTGAGGAGGGGCAGTACAGCAGGTTGGCAGTTATATATATATATATATATATATATATAACATTTTTTTTTTTCACTCATGAAGGGTTGGTGAATGTGCATATTAACTGGTAGGGTTTGGTACCTCTAAAAAGGTGAAGAACCACTGCTCTGGCAATTGGTTGTTCAATGAAAAATGTTGATTTTTGCAAACTCTTTTGTATTAAACAGTTGCATCCGTGCCATACAACTGATGAAATATCAAAGGTGTCACAGTCTCATCTAGGTTTTAAAAGTGACTCTGAGACTTAAATTACAATAGAAGGGTAAACTCAATAAATTGCCATGGCAATACAACAGCGAGTCAAAAATCATTTTCCTCTGCTACTAATTCTTTGAATTGGGCTGCCTGCATGACTGTCAGACTGTACTAAGGCACGAATATGAGACCACTAATTTAATGGTAAAGAGGTCACTTGTTTGAACTGACTCCAATGTCAGTGCCTCACCAGCCATGAACCTTACTGCATGTCACGAAGTTGCACTGAGTCATGGAACGTAGCCTTGTTGTTTGTAGTGCTCTTATTTTTTTTTCTTTTACTCACACGCACTTATGCTTTTGGGTCCTCCTGCTTCCACCATGCCAATCCGATGTCGCTGCACACGGAGAAATGAATCATAGTATTTAGTTGAAGAGTGCGAAGAATAGCATTGAGAGGTGGAATCAAAATTAATTTGTTCAGCAAATAAATTATTACTCATTTAATGGACAAATAGGAATGGCGGCAGCTGATATGAATCCAATTACCGATAAAAGAAAGCGCAGAGAGTGACATTGGAATTGTTGTGGGTCTGCATTTTAATTAAAAAAAAAAAAAAAATCAGCTCTTGTAGAGAATATACAACAGGTAAGATAGAAAAGTCAAGAGAGCCAGCTGTACAAAAGCAATAACTTTGGAGACAACACCCCAGTGACCAAAACCGTTACACACACACACACAGAGTGGTGAACTCTCTCTCTCTCTCTCTCTCTCTCTCTCTCTCTCTTTCTCTTTCTCAGTCTCGATCTCACACACACACACACACACACACACACAGAGTGGTGAACTCTCTCTCTCTCTCGCTCTCTCTCTCTCTCGCTCTCTCTCTCTCTCGCTCTCTCTCTCTCTCGCTCTCTCTCTCTCTCGCTCTCACACACACACACACACACACACACACACTCACCACGCCATATAGCACTCCGGGGAAAACCCGCAGGAAACATCAGTTGCATTACAATGCCCAACTTTTATAATCAGACAGTGAATCTTAGACCTGGCTCATAAGGTAGCAAGAGGTGATCGGAAGTGTCTTGTGTTTCCCCAGTAGCCGAGTGGGTGATAGGCTGGCCTCTGTCATCTATTAAGCAATCCTATTAACTGAAACTCAAACACCATGCTTCATCATTAAGCTATTACAACTCTGATGTAATCTTGTCTGTTTTATGAATTAAATTACCTGTGTCCTACAAGAATTTAATAGACTCTTTGCAAGAATTTATGACAGCGGCGGGGCGATCATTGAAAGGAAATGAGTAATTCCTCTGGGATTGAAAATGAAACTACCTTGTTTAAGATCGCGCGGGTGAATCGGGAGGCAATTCACATGATTCTGCCCTCCAACAAAAGGGACATTTGCAACGCATTTGGGAAGGGAAATGATTTTAACTACACTCTTGTATACCTTTCAAGAGAGGCCGATAACCCATGCAGCCTCAGAAATTAGTTGCATGTTGAATTTTCATACAAACAACAGTTTACAGATAAAGTCGACTGTACCCTTAGAGCAAGTAAAATCATAACAAAGATCGTTTCAAACACTTGTCTTCTTCACCTGTCTTTTACAGGAGTTCACGACGAGGGCATGACAACTTACTTGAGCAAAATAACGTGAAAAATCAGAGAGCTGCAGACATTTCTGTTGCCAAGCTTCGAAGAAGAATAAATAGCCCCGAGGCATGACTTGATGAGGAATTTTACCCGGGTCGGACAGAACCTGGTACACATTCATATTTCACCTATTGTTCTTTTTGGGAACATCTCTCTCTCTCTCTCTCTCTCTCGCTCTCTCTCTCTCTCTCTCTCTCTCTCTCTCCCTCGCTCTCTCTCTTTGTGAAGAAACCATTTGCAGGATTTAAAAGAGAATTGCAAAACAAAGAACACAGAAAAAAAATTACATCCAACAGTACCCAAAACAGGAAAGCTACTGGATGATTTTCAATCAATTTTAACCCGAGTGGTGAAAATAGTTGTGCTGTGTAAATATTGCTCTGCTTGGCCCATTTAGCTGAAGCTGTGAAATCCACTACAGGTACACCGCTTTCACATTAACTTGCAAAGGTAATCTTGGGATAAGAAGACTCACCTTGTGTGGCATAAATGTATTTTATTCTACAGAAATGTAGTCATTATATTTTGTTAATATATTTCAAATGATTTATTCAATCAGTTTAGTTAAATCACCTCTTTACAACACTTTTACAAACCCCATATTGCAGGTGCCTGCAAGCTAGTTCCAATTATCAAAGGTAAAGCAAGACTTAATCTACATCTCTACTTAGTGTCATGTTGTGTTTGTGTCTGAGTTCCAGCTGGAGTGCTGGGTGTTTCCCTTCAGTGGCGCACTAGTCTCACATCAGGATTATGTCACTACTTAAGGACTGTCATTCCGACCACTCGGCGTCGGATAATTCGCCTTGCTACAAGCTATTGTTCCAAGTGCAATTTTCTCGAGGGTCCACGATTTTGCTCAGTAGTTTTCTTGCCACACGTTTTTTTTTGTATCGCTTCATGTACAGTGTGGTTTTGGCTCTTACTTTTACGAAAGGTTTATACGATAAGTGATTGGGTCCTCTTGTTCTTTTGAGACAAGCTATTTCCGTTTGAATTGCTTTTTGTTCTTCTCTTTTGATCCTGGTTTATTAGAGCAGCATCATTAGAGTCCCATTCTGTCCGGAACCTTCTGGACATCCCGACATTCGATTGAGGGTGGCTGGCGTTATCTAAACAAATAACATTTACCACGACCTACATCATTTCTTTACATTGTACTTCTTCCTTTCGACACTGGGTGGCACTGCTTTTACAGGGCTGGAGAGGAGTTTCTGATGACAACAAAGAAGAACAGTGACCATAGAGATTTGTTGATGTTGAGAAGCATTGATAAGACATGACTGATGGCAAGTAAAGCTTCTGTTTCTTATTTTATAGTCTGAATATTGGAAAACCTTTCCTTGAGAGTGACTTCATATGCCTCAATCACCACACTGTTGTTTTGCAGGTCATTGATGATCTTGTGGCATCCTGAATGATGAGTCCAGACTCTGACAATGTTGGTTTATTGCCCATACACACCAAGATACTGTTCTTGGGAAGGAAAAAAAAAATGAAATGAGAACAGGGAGTGTATTAAACGGTTGGATGGATTGATACGTATTATGCATTAAATAACAATCTGATGTAGGCAAAAGTTTGATATTGTCTGTTGCGGACAGACGGCGAAGTCGACTGCAGAAGGACAATAAATCTGAAGAATCTTAACTGCGCAATAAAATCAATACATCTGGCCTTTTTGCTCAGTAGATGGAACAGTGCCATGGCCTTGAGATGGGATGTTGTTTAGGCTATTGTTTAGTTTTTCTGCTTGAATGAGGCTTACACAGAGGCGAAAGTGCGCTAAGACAAGAGCGATTCCTTTCTTTCACCCAAGTGCCTTCGGAGGAGCAACAGGGGATGGAAAGCCCTTGGCATTGGCTGGTGCGTTTAACGGACTGGAAACAAGGCTTTATATTCAGCAATTTATGATCTCAACATCGGAAAAGGAGTATAGAGGAAAGGGGAGGGAATAATGGGAGAGAGCTCGGGAGGTGAAATGAAGGACATCGTCCAAGACAAACTCCCATCAGCAGATGTCAATGAGAGATGCGCAGCTAACAGGAACAAATGGGATTGCTTTGATCTCAATTTTACATGTCGTTTTAGAAAGGCTCTGCTTGCCATTCACTTTTTGTCTGCCCGTATCTGACACCCAATCTGTACAGGATGTCATTTATTGGGGAAGCTCACAAGAGAAAAAAAAATATGTCCAATATTCAAATAACAACACAATATCAAATTGCAGCCGTATGGACGTTAAAATGTTGAATAATAAAAAAATACATAAAGTCACACATGGTAAAGTGAGGAAAAAAAAGGTCAGACATAGGGATGCTGTTCAAACTGGTGCCAAAGTTTTGGCTTTGCTGAGAAGAAAATGGGTAAAGGGACAAGGAAAACGAAAGACGGGCAATATAACAAAGCAAGGATGACAAAAATGTTTACGGGAAGTACTGTATGAAGAAAATTAATGTGGTTAATTTCTCTTCCCGGCCATCTCTTGCTCTTCCCCCTGCTGTCTCGCAGTTTAGCAGTTGGCAGAGTCTCCCTATCTCCTGACAAAGATTATGTTGGCAGGTAGTAGGTAGGTGATTAATCCGCCTGAGTGGGGAAACAACATTAACCTGCCTCTCAGCATTTGCCACCACATCACCTTGCAGAAAATACATTGGTCTAACAGTAAATTACCCATATAAAGATTTTATAAGCTCTGTGGTATTTCCCATATAATTAGTGACTGAATTGAACACAAGATGTTCACCTGGAAAGCTAATAATGACCACATCAGCATTGGCACTTTTTAAAGTTCTCAAATCAAAGCTCCAAACTATTTAATTTGGAACAAATCCAATCAAAGTCATGTCGAAAAAAACCCCAAAATGGTTTGTTTTGAGCCAAATCTAAGGATTAGTGTACAGGAGGATGCTAACACTGAAGGATGACTCATGAGGAAACACAGGCAAGCTTTTTAACATTTTATTTCCTGTTGAACAATTTAGTTAATCTTAAAGAAGAGTTTATGGGAGGAGAAGCTTTAGGGGAAAGATTTCCAACCAGGGTGCTGTGAGACATCATCGGTGGTGCCACACGCAGGGAATTATCCATTGTCATCTAATTTGTCTGACAATAATTTATGAGCTACAAAACAGCTTTGTTCACCTCTTAATGCTAGCTACATATTGTGAGAACATTACAACAGATCATTTACTGTAAAAGCTCATTCATTAAAAGGTAGAAGGTACAATAGACCTGCATCCGCCGGTTGCCATTCATACAGTCGAAGTCATGACTTCAGGCAAGCATATGAGTTGTCGGTTCAATTAAACAGGTTACGATTATGTACACAAAGAGCAAGTCAATTGAATATGAGATCAACACTCGTTCAGTATCTACAACTTGGGTGATATTTTTGTCAGGTGGTGTACTGTGAGATTTTATGTTGTAAAATGGGTGCCATGGATCAATATGAGTTGGGAAACACTGCATTAGGGGACATCAGTAAAAGATGCTCTGGAGATATTGAATATTGATCTTCAAAAGGGAAGATGATGGTACTATGTCACTGTCAACTCGTCATCGCAAACAGTGAGTTATCCCACCTCACACACACTGGTTCAGTGCTTTTAAATGTTCTTTCAAAATGAGAGGATAGCTGTGTTTAGAATACACTATTTTGATGTAAAAAAGAAAAATGTGACCAAATAAACCACAAAAAACATATACCGGTATATATATTGGTGTGTGTGTGTGTGTGTGTGTGTGTGTGTGTGTGTGTGTGTGTGTGTGTGTGTGTGTGTGTGTGTGTGTTTTACTACACGAGAGATGTTTTTGGATGCATCATTTTGCCTTCTACTAGCTGTCTTCTTTTACTGCCCAGCCTTCTGCGGTAGGCTCCATCTGTCTTGCTCCCTGTTTGGTGCAGATGGAGCAACATGACAAGGGCATGGAAGCCAATCCATTCGCACCTTGTCATCTGCAGGCATTTCGATCTGCCGCTATCTCGATTAGGGATGGCCGGCTGGTAGGAGATGAGTAGGTGCTTGTTTGTGTATGTCTGCGTGTTTCTCTAGGATATGCAGGGATGTGGTCTATTGCATTGCTAACCTGTCCTGTGACACCTCCCACTTCTTCCTTAATGTCATAAACCTGTCACGGTATGGATATGAAAAATGTTCCAATTTTAACTCCAGTGTTAGGGTTACGTTTATGTGCATAGAATGCATCTTTGTTTTGAAATTCTTTGTACATATACCTGTACGTCCATATTGTACTGTATATACAGTATTAGGCCTGTCAGCAGATTCAATTTTCTTTTTAATTCCACAATTTCAATTGTTAACTTTGGTTTAATTGCACATGTAACTGTTTTAAATACTGAATGACATTTTTGTTTGAGTTTTCATACTCGTGTTGATTGCCGGTAACATGAATGTGGCCAAATCTCTATATTTGAACCAGAGATGGGCACTTCGCCCTATTGCGCCAGTCCATCCTCTGTCCGCGACATGGGAAACCTTATGTCATTGTCCCTCAGTCCTCGACCTTATAAAGCGCTTCCGTGCCAGTCCACCCCCCAACCTGGAAAAAAAGTGTCCATGCATGACACCATGGAAGAGAGGCATGTTTTGGTTTTCAGCACAAGCTGGATTGGAGGGCGTGGCTCTTCACCGGTGCACCCATTTCTCGTTCCTCATCAAGACTTGACTGGTATTTAAGAACTGTCAAATTTCCAAATCTCTGTCGGGTTATTGACCTTGCTTTCTATTATGTTCAAGAGACATTTTCTAGACTTGACACTCATAGTCGCTCCTTTTCTGATACCTTGTTTTGTATTTTGGTTTTCCAATTATTCTTGTGTGATTTAAGTTTCATGATTTGGGGCCAAAGCCATTTCGTTTTGTGTATTTTTGAGTGTCAAGTTTATCTTGGCGTTTACAAGCGCTTTATGTTCATATTTGGTTTTCCTGGCTTTTTTTTTTTTTAACACCCTGTTTACGGAAGTTACATCCGTCAAAAGTTCAATTTGCACCAAAGGGAACCTGTACAGATTCTTAATTCTTCGTTTGACCAAGCAAGGCCGCAACCTCAGTATCAATCTCTCTCATTGGCTTAATGATGGTGGCTTTGCCCTCATTATCCTTGCACCTCTGACCAGCTATAGCGTCATACTCATTTGTCTTCTCTAGCATCTTTCTCATATGACACTTGAAGTTTATAAGGGACTGTGAGGCCCATTTTGTGTCATGTTGGGGTTGTCTGATTCAAGCAGCATACAATATGTCAAAAACAGCCATTTCGTACGAATTGTCAAGTCTGACGGTGTGCACCCTCCTCGTGCTTTCAAGGGTTTCCTCCATGTATTCCGGTTTCTTTCCACATTCCTCAAACATACAGTTTGACGACTCTGAATTGCCCTTTCAATGAGAAACTTTTAAAACATGTAGTCCGGCAGTGTTTGTGTGCAGTCATGGTGTAGCTCTTCTCTTGCCCTTGGGTGACAATCTGTTTTCACGGCGGCAATTTGTTTTGTTGCATTATAGTGTTTCATATTGTTTTTAATGGTTCTTGCTTTGTCAAGAAGTTTATGCTGAAGAACAGTTAATTTCCATTTATTTTTTGTGGTTCAATTTCACTTTGATATTACAATTGTACTCTGGCTTGCTGCCATTTGATCCTATTCGGTGAAAGATGCGTCTCTAAGTTCGTAGTGGTAGCACAGAGAGATATTGCCTGGTGTTTCATAGTGACAGTTGTGCATGAAGTCTTCGAAGATGTAAACACACTCTTGACATCGTTGACCTTTAGTACTATGCCGGGCCAACAAAGTTAGTGAGCAGTCTATTGAAACAACCTGGCCTTATGGAGAACTAAAAATTGACCAGTGGCTGTCGTATGTGAAGAGATGGATGTGTTGAAGTAGTCTTTTGTGTGGCATTAATTTTACTGTTTCATTAAGAGTCCTTACAATCCCTGCTGCATGTTTTATTCTGCCCAACAAGATAACTTGTCCAAACCTTTTCTGCTCAATACCCAAAATTGGAAACCGACTGCACCCCGGGATATAAATGTCTATAACGCGATCAGATACTGAACATATTCTATCACTAACAGTCTGACAACAGAAATAAAAATATTCAGGACTAATTTTAGTTTGGGGAAGGCTACATCATCTATTCCTAATTACTGATTTATGAATGTGAATTGACAACTCAGCTAGCTCCTAACTTGAGCAAACAGTTTCACATGCGTTATAGGCACCTGGTGCTGATGAGGGTGAATTTTGAAGCTCAGAAAACCAGTTTTGCTTTGTTGTCATAATATCTTGCCTTTAGGGATGACTGACTCATGGTTAACATAACAACGCAGCCTTATTACATGCACAGGGGTATAGCGGAATGAATCTTCACCAACATTTGGCGGAGTCATCATATATTTAATGTGTCTTTTAATTGTCATACTGTCGGCAAAACAATACCACCCACTAGAAATAAACTGAATGATGATTTCCAAACTTTCAAAGGTTTAATTGGTCCACGTTGTGCTGGAAAATGAATCAATTAAGGCAACCTGCTATGATCTCCCGCAAAAATGTAAATTAAGCTTCAGAGTCAGACTAAAATATGCATTAAGGTTAATTAACTCTCTGAACTTTGAACCTATGTACTGCCTCAGAGCCATATTCAGCCACAACAATGTGGTTGCCACAAGGTTATGATCACACAGGGTAGGGCTAGGGTAAAAAAAAATGAAATATTGGAAACGGACTTCAAAGTTTGTCGTGACCTAGACAGAAGTGTTGATTTCCCCAAAGTTGTCTCATCCACAAACTCATGAAACCATACTTGGAGCAGCTTAGGCGAGTGTGTCGCTTGCCGTGCTGAAAGGGCACAGGGGTTTTGGGGAACTTGTCAGTTGAAATCTGTCAAAAGTACTCAGTGGACCTACTGGGGCCTAAGGAGTACAATAACCCAGACCCAGAGGGCTTATCCCGGGAGCTCAGACATTTCACATCGAAATCAACTTTGTGCATCAGAAACCTAACGCCCTGCTTGACACCTAAATCCTATTGTTTGGCTCCAGCAAAGTATACAATACATTTGTATTTGCTGTGCTCTGTTTACCTGACCAGAAATAAGGGGAGGGATTAGAGGATCCTCTTCCTCCCTAGTTGTCTCTTCCCTTTCCTTAACTGAAGGTAATCACGTCATCTGTCATTTCTTTAGATAAGCAAATCATCCCGCAGTCTGCTCCTTTCCTAGTGGCTATATCCAGGCCTTCGTCAAAAGGAAGGGAGGTGCTCCAAGAGACTTCCTCAAAAGTTTCCTAGACTTGTGTGTGTGTGTAACTTTTCCCATGAGTGTTGTAGAGGAGCTGGTGGCTGCTATCAAGAGCTCAAACATGCCAATGAATGTGAGATTTGAAGATAACAAATGTCAGAGTGGTTACAACGGATTATAATCTCGGACACATCTGGGTAGGACAACTCAAGTGACATCTTAAAATGGAATACTGACTTTCTAAGGGTAAATATAATGCTATTTGCAGGTTTTTCAGTCAGCCTGTTAGGGAGACTGTTTTTAACACGGTTAAAGCACAGAACTTGTGTGGCTGTTTTTGTTTAGAAATATTTTTTCACATGACGGAATTTTGTGAACTGCTGCAGACTATGTGCTAACAAGTACACAACTTTGGGTATTAAGTGCGGGAACATGTCGAAAAAAAAAGACTCCACTTCCACCTTTATGAAGTTGAGGAATGTCACTTTGCTGAGTAAACAAGAAACAAGTTCTGTTTTACAGGACACAATGTTTAGTCACAGAAATATTTCCCCGAGTGAAACTGTATCACTTTCTTCCAGGTTTTTAGCTGAAATGCCAGAGCATGTGTTTCCAAATCCTCCTTATTTTTTTTTTAGCGCGACAGGAAAACGGGAAAGGAAAAGGAGGGTAAAGAGATCTTGTACTCAAAGCCTATGACTTGCATTCTATTCTTTAAGCTCTGATAAGCTTCTACAAGCTTATCTGCAATCATTTGTTTGCACAGCCGAATGAGAACTATTTGGCAAATTGCAATCTTGGAATTCCCTAAGTTGTCTTTATGTACATTTCATCAAGGGCAGTCTACTTATGGTAGAAGATGGATGGCCCGGTGCTTGCTGCATTCACAAGAGACACATACTCCCACAATGTGACATTTGAAATCCCAATGAGAACACTTTTTACATACTCATAAAGTGACAATATTTGCGACTCAAAGGTTTCTCTGCTTCTCCATTCGGCAGCATCCAACAACTGTCATCTTCGTTGAGAAGGCATTCTTGAGGGCACTCAATATGTCTTCCAGAGTCCGATTGAAAATCCTGCATGCCTAATTAAATGAATGAATGCAATGCACTTCACCTCACAAAGAAATTCAGAAAATGTAGCATTGAACCTTTGTTGGAATCAGAAAGTGCCGCATGTTTACTTCAGGTTCAGCAATTATCACCATTCCAAAGAGATGTGGGCAAAGTCTTATATTTCAGCTCTTGCGGTGCTTTGATAACACTGACGCCATTGTTTACCAATGAAATGTGTACTTAGAAAACAATACCTTGCTTCTTTTTCTAACGCTCTGCACAAACACTAGTTTAATATGCTTGCTGGACAACACACGGAGTCTTGGGAAAATGAGTAAAGAGCAGACATAAAAGGACTGAACATATGATTCAGTGTCGTGAGATCTCAACATTTAAAAAAAAATAAATGAATAAAATTACACACAGTAACACACTGAGAACTGTGACAGACAAAGGTAAAGAACAAATTGATTTCTGGGAATGAGTGTATGGATGGAAAAAATAATCTTTTGTGTTTTGGTGCTGACTGAGACACCTTGTGATAGTTCTACTTGCATTTGGGCCAAAGGAGGCAGTGACCCTCCCGATCCAGCAGATAGTGAAAATTTGCTTTCTGCATTAGCACCCACCAGCAATGTTGGCACTTCGGTCAAGTAAAAATGCAATAACATGGCCGAGCACGTCAAAAATTTTTGTTTTTTCAGGATTATTCAGGCTTGGTGGCGGCCTGGGCGTTTTATTTGGTGAGCATTCAGATGTAATGAACCCCATGACATACTGTAAATGCATGTGCAGCAAGAAAGGCATTAGGCTCTCTACGTTGTAACTTGTCCAATTTTCCCTCTGTGTATTGATGACTTGAATGATTCATACTGTATATGATATCAATAGAATCATTTAGTTTAGTTTTTGTTCTATAGGCTCCAGTGCTCCACCACAATGAGAGACCGCTTAAAAGAATTACTCGAGAGGACTCAGGAGTTTCCGGATGGGGGAAGTCTGAGTTCCAACCCCCAGTCTGAGGATGAGTTTGACACTGGCAAGTCTGTGGTTGTCGGTGTCATAACACCAGAGGCTGTCCTGTTTGAGGAGGAGCCAGTCATCGACAATTTCCTGTCGGAGGTTCAGCAAATCCGAAATGATATTGTTACACTGGAGACTGAGGTGAGGTTCACTTTGAACAATGGTTCCCAACCTGTATTGAGCCAAGACACACATTTTACATAGACCTCACAGCACACCACCAAACAAGAATGTAAAAACTCAAACAGAAAACTGCCGTATTTTTCGGAGTATAAGTCACAGTTTTTTTCATAGTTTGGCCGGGGGTGCGACTTTTACTCTGGAGCGATTTATGTGTGAAATTATCAACACATGATTATGTCATTTCACATGTTATTTTCACATTGAACCGCAAGAGGGCGCTCTGTGTTGATAAATTGACGATGAGTCTGACGTAAGCGATGTAGAAGAAGAAGCGGCGCATCGTCTACCTCCCGAGTTGGGGGAGTTGTTTAAAAGTGACACCGAGGATGAAGATTTCATTAGATTTAGTGATCTGGAGTGAAACTGATAGTTTGGTAAACTTGTTAGCATGTTCTTTATGCTAGAGTTATCTGAATAACTCTTAATATGTTACGTCGTTACTGACATTACCAGGCATGTCAGTCATGTAACGTTAGTATACTGTACACTTATTCAGATAGATAGATAGATAGATAGATAGATAGATAGACAGACAGACAGACAGACAGACAGACAGATAGATTGCTAGATAGATAGATAGATAGATAGATAGTTAGATAGAGGATCGTTTTTGCCAATTAGGTCTAGTTTTTGAGATATTTCATACTTTTTTTTAGAAAAGTGCAAATTTTTGGACAAATTATGAGAAAGTGGCTAACTTACCTCGGTGCCCCTGATGATGTCACAAGCCGCACAAGGCTCCCACGGCACCCTGATTGGAAATCACTGACTCAGAGAATGTGTCAGATGCTCGCATTGGTTTATTTGTGATATCCAACTACTAGAAAAACTCTCTAATCTCAACCAGGTCCTTAAATTCAGCCAACAGCAGAAGATGTTGGTTGCAACTATGCGGCGTTTTAGTATCATGAAAAAGGAGAGCAGCATAACAAGGGACATCAAGCTTCAAGCTGAGAGCATCCACCGACGTCTGGACAAGCTTTCCAAACAAGTGCAAAAAACAGAAGAGCAGCAGGGTCCTGCTGCTGTTACAACGAGAATACAACGTTCCCAGCATGCAGCCATTTATCTCAAATTCCAGCAGGTTGGTAAATAAAACTTGCTTTGTTTGCTTAAATGGTCATTTGTTTTTGTTTCTCTTTGATTCTTATAAATAATGACATAACATTTTTACTGAGCTGCCAGATCTCAGAACAAATAAGTGATGCATCTTTAGCAAATAAATTATACACCCTTGGGTATATAAAAGGATGGTATAAATCAAAGATGACAAGATCGATTTTCTGAATTGAATAGTCAAGTTGGTACAACCAATATGGGGAATCACTTTAATTTATTCAATCAATTTACTTTATTACTGTTTTTTCTGCCTGCAGGCGCCATAAGAGATTAAGATGTGACCCAAATGTCTTCTTATTCATTTCCGTCTTCCCTTTTCATCCTCTTCCTTTTTTTAAAAATATTTTATGCAGGTAATGCGGCAGTATAATGAAGGACTGTTGACCAAGCAGGAGCGCTGTAAGCACTTCATTATCCGGCAGCTGGAAGTCTCGGGAAGGGATATGACCGAAGCGGAGGTGAACGAGATGGTCGCCACCGGAAAATGGGAAGTCTTCAATGAGAACCTGTTAAATGATGTCAGAATCACTCGGTCCCAACTATCTGAGATTGAACAGCGGCACAAGGTGACTGCATCAAACAACTCACATTTTGGTCTGATTGTCTTTTATTTTGTTTGTTTTTATCACCTATTTTGTGCTCTTTAAAGTTATAATCATATTCAAGTTTCATAGGTTCAAAATTGAAGACTTATTCTAGCTGTGAATTTCTTGTCTGTAAACCAATCCGACAGTGGACGCAAGTAAAAATAGATTCATGGCTTTTGTGAAACTAGGAAATACCACACCAAAACTACAACCTTTTTCCATTTACAGTATTTACATTTTGTATTGAAATAATTTGTCGGAAGTGGAAACTGTTTGCATTCCTAGTGTTGTGGATTGCGGAAGGAATAGTAGTCTCCAAGTCCTTACTAGTTCTGATTGACACACTATCTATGCTCTATGCTATTATCCTTCAGGAGTTGTTGAGCCTTGAAAGCAATATGAATGAGCTGAGGGACCTCTTCATGGACATTTTCATGCTCGTGGAGGAACAGGGGACCCGCATTGAGCACATACAGACCAATGTCGAGAGGACCCAGGATTACGTGGCAGCCTCTAATGAGAAGTTCAAGTTGGCCGCCCGGTACAAAAAAAAGAACCCTCTTCGTCAGATTTGCTGCTGCTGTTGCCCTCCCTGGAAATGCTGCTTTTAAAGTTCTATGAATTGGAATCCGGCATCTTGTATTTAAAGTGGCTCCCTTACCTGTTAGGAGTAAACAACATTGGAATCGAGTGCCATTAAAGTGAAGGTTATGGTACCGCGGTTCTTGCTGTTTGAGCACAGCAACGGCGAAGACAGATTCAGCAGAGCATAGAAAACAATTAAGGGGGAGGCCAGCAATTGATATTTGAGGCACTTATTTCTTTGAAGAGAGTGTGAAGTGACTCCTATTGGAAGAGACAGTTCACTGAGTGCTCTTCACCAACATCGACTGTTTACTGGAGACCTTCACATGTCATCTGAGAGAGGTCACAAACGAGACTTCTACCTGTGCAACTGTCACTGCTTCCTCACAAATTCCATTTGTCATTTTTTTTTTCGTTCCACCAAAAGCACGAGAATCTTTTTTGAAATGCTATATTTCGGCAATGCACTTTCAGCTGATATTTAACATTGCGGTTCATTTATATTTTTTGTTTCAGATTTTGAGAATAGAAAAAAAAGGGAAATGTTTTCAGCATGTATTAACACGGTTAGCATTTATTTCATAGTCTGATCATTTCAGTTCAGTTTTTGCAGTGGAATCGGGCATGAATAGTGTTCTGATTTCAACATTTCACTGTTCAAAATGGTCAAATGTAATTTAAAACATTGCCTGCCAAGTTAAAAAATAATTACAGTGGTGCAGTCTGACCAGCATAGATTAATTCAATTTTGGATTATTTCGTATGGGCATAAAAAAATATATAACATCAACATACATAACATCCCAGAATGAATACTGGTCCAATGTAGATGTCCACTGCAATCATATTTCCGACCAGATGACAAAGAAAGTTTTCGACTAATAATTCTGCTACATATCAATAACTATTGTTCTTTCAAATCTTTTAATGATAACATTGCTCTGGTGACAACACATTTACACTGGATAGTGTGGATTATAAGTACTGTAACTCTATTTTTCCAGCCCGCGACCCTCATGAGGATAAGCGGATCAAATAATGAATGTATGGATGTATTTTTTCATAATTTATTACGGCATACATTTACAATGTGACTTTTAATGATCAGGTAATGGATGGATGGATGGATTTTTTTTTTAACAATGCAATACAGTACTCCACCCATGGCAGATATATTAACCCAGTAAAAGCATATCCAGTGAGAGATGCCCCGCGCCTGGCGTCTCACAGAAGACAGGTGACTTAGGTGCGGCAATACGAGACCGGAAAAACGGGTTTGTCTGCTATTACCACAACCGTGCCTTCAATTCCCACAAGACCACCTGTGTAAATAAAACCGTTAGCTTCCGCTAAAGATGTGTACTTTTTTCATTGAACGTATTGCTGGTAAAAAACAAAACAAATATGAAACAACTTGAACAACAGCAATGTTAAGGCTGACTGGCAGGATTGACATTTAATCAGTCAGTTTGACATTTTCTCCCAGACACTGGCCATTCACATGACATCTAATAAACGCTACCTATCAATATGGTGTTTTATTTAGGGAACATGTTATTTACAAGGATCCCCTGGGTCTAGTAGAGGAGCCAGGTGGGATTTCTGCCAGGTATTTACTGGCATTTCAGAGGCATCAGAAACGTTGTGTTTTTTTTCCTCAGCCTTGCACTGATTGGGGTGACATTTTTAAAGGAGAACATAAATGTCTTTAGCGCGTGCTCTTCAAAATGGAAAGGAAATGACAATATATGACTATGCTGCTCGTCAAGCATACTGTGCTGTATTACCTCACCCCAAAAATAAATAACTAAATACATAATACAGGTTCCAGAGCAGCAACAATGCCATCCAGTGTTCACTGACATAATTGCCAGTTGAATGTCATCATTGACACCAAATGAGAGTGACAAAGTCTGATTTTTTTTTTTTTTTACTTACCCTTGAATGAGATTGAGAATCGTCCACTTTGTAGATTGTAGTTGTATCACTGAATTGTACTTATTTTTTTAAAAATAGTTAATGGCAGGTAAGGACAAGCTTAACAATGGCAGGAAAGAAACCTTTGTGGAACAATTGTTGATACCATCTGAAGGCCATCAGCCAGCTTCATTCACACATTCCCCTAAAGTCTCTCTTGAAAAATGTCCTCCCACCACATGTCATTTTTACAGCCCCCACTTTGCTTCCATTTATTTTTTTCCCTACCTAAAGACCAAGTTGACGTTACTGCATGGTTTTATTAGGCCCATTCCAAAACTGAAAGATAGAAATTGTGTTCATATCACCTCGCACTAGTTTTTTTGCAGTGTGTATGGCAGTTCTAATCTCAATAATTATAGAATGTACAGTGATAGTTCTGGGCTAAGATTTTAGCTTCAGTCTGAGTATAGTCTCTCCGATTCTCCAATATTTATGCTATGATTAAATACCTATTTACTGTGATGGTGGTGTCCCCGCCCCAAAAAAAAAAACATACACTTTAATCTAGAAACTCCTACAACAAAACATGACAACAACAAAGCACAGAGAATAGGATCAAGGTGCAATGAAAATACTTTGTCCAACTAAATAGTGAGGAAAATATTCAATGTAAGAAGTAGTTTTCTGCTTTTAGGTTACCCTCCTCAAAAAGTCCTTCGTTCCAAAAGTATGAACGCACATCTGAAGAAATTTGACAGCTCTAGCATAAACTCGAACATACTGTTCTTTTCTAGCGGTCATCGTTGAAGTGTGAGCTGTGCTTGTGTTATTTGTGTGATATCATCTAACTTTGCTAATGCACCAAAAGCAGGCCGATAGCAAGCTTTTTGCACACAAAACCGATATGACAATTGCCACAGTGTGGATCCGAACCGGGAACTGAATGAGATTTCAGCATTGAAAACGTGACTTATTTTCTTGCTGCATTTATTCAACAGAAAAAAAAGGCAGTATATATACACACACTTCTTGCATTGTATTCATAAGTTCAAAAATGCATCATAGCTGCTCAGGAGCAAGAGATGCGGCCAGTAGAGGGAGCTAATATCCAATTATTAAAAGAGGCATTTGTCAGGCCTTGGCAGACATCATGCCTTATGCAGACATCTGTGGCACACATTGGGACGGAGGTGAGGTGAAAATAATTTGAAATGTGGGAAAATTAATTTGTCTCTGAGGGCTCAGTCACACTTTATGTTAATGGTCAGGAATTGTGGACTGTGATAGGAGATATTGAGCATGCACTTTACATTTCGTGGTAAAATGTGTTAGTCTCCCTTTCTCATTCCATAGACTTATTTTCAAAGGCAAACAAAAAACATGGTCAGTTTTTTTTTTTCTTTGTAAGTCATTCTCTTGACCTTGCGAAATAGCTCACAGGCTATTATGAGCAAATAAGATGATGTTGTCTGAGCTTAGTCGAGTCAGTGCACCACGAAATATGATCTTGACTCCATGTTCTACTTTGCCCTGTCGACAAATAACACAGTAATTGATTAGATGGCTCCCAAAGTTTCATAATGTTATTTACTCGATTGGATAACTGAGAGAGGAAACCGTGTGCGGTCCAGTGCAGATACGGTAAGTGCATTCAGCACAATTCCTGCTATCATAATCAAAAGTGGAAAGTTGTGTGTAGTCTACAAGTCAAATGTAATTGTGCTGTTGACATTAAGATGTATTGCATTGTGTGTGTATCAGATCGTCTGGTCAGGCCAGACAGAGCGAAATGTCTTTAACCAGCACCTCGCATTACACCACAATGATTTTGTCAATGGGTTTGGAACACTCAGTATAATGTAGAACACACACTTCTTAATGTGTACAATTTAGAAGTTATTTAACAAAGAAAGAAAAACTTTTAATTTTGACATTTATTTATGAAGTCAATTTTGCGAAATTTCAAGTACGTTTTTGATATGTGTAGATCAGGGTTGGACAACTTAAATGCTGGAGGTGTCCACAATTTTTCATCAGGTGATGTAAGACAAAAATTCTATTTTAAACATGGACAATATACGTGCAAGCGTTCAAAATACGTGCACTTAATATATTTTAGTTGTGCAATACATTTTCCAACGCATGTTAAAAAGATCTACTATCATAACCCAACAAAAATGGTTTTAAGCAAACACCACAATAAAAACATGCTGTATTACTTTTTTCCAGTGCAAAAAGGCTCTTTTACATAAATATTACCATTCAAGGTCAGCACAAAACTGCTGAACATATTTTCCTGAACAATTTTTCTTGGGATTTTTTTTCCCCATATATCTCCCCATCTTTTGTGGAATAATATATTCAGTGTTCATCAGCATGTTTTTAATAATTTCTTGGGGGGGCGGTGTAAAAAAAAAAAAATAGAAAGTTTTATTTTTGGAAAATAAATCAAGGGGCCACTGAAAGTGCAGTTGCAGGCCACATGCAGCCCCCGAGCCGCCAGTTACCCAACAGTAGTCTGCCCTGAGACCAAAATATTCAATTTCTCCACATTGTGAATAGTTTTGTTTTTTGTGTTGCCATCTCAACATTTTAAGCCTTTTAAATATAACAACTACAATAAATAACACTGACATAGTGCTACTCAAGACGGCGCAATATGCATCAGTAATTACATGTCTGTTGTCATCATATATTGTTTTATTCTTGGAGCTAAATTCTTGAGTTTGCCCTTTCCAATCTTCTCTCTCTTTAGAAACAAAACAGTGTTACATTTTACAGGTAATGTGTAATTCAAAGACTTTATCTATTTTTGCTTTGTCTCTTCTCACCCTCATTTCCCATCACTTCATCAACTTCATTCAATGATCCATTGTCGATACCACTTGTGGTATTGTGGTGAGCTGGAGCCTATCCCAGCTGATGAAAGGTGAAAGGCGTACTCCACCCTGGACTCGTAGCTATTTGCACATACTCACATTCACATCGTCACTTCATGGGAATTTAGGCGACACGAGCAGTGACTCACTTTTCGTAAAGCAAAACTGAGATAACACTTTTACAAAATGACAACACACGTGAAACATGATTTGAAGGAAGCATGTTTGAAACAGACTGCACAAACTCTTTAAATAAAAAATGATTTATAATCTTTATGTTGTGAAGTATGTTTCCGATGAAATATGAGCCACAGCATGGGAACTGAGACTGCCCCAACCAAGTGTCACAGTGTAATGGATTACAAGTGGCTGGGCTCCAGTCGGGAACCACCTCAGGGTCTTCATAAAGCTCCTGACTCCTGGCCAGATTTTTGTTGGCCTCACACAACCGCATATTCCTTTGCCCCCAATCTGACAGACAGTGGGTTTGAGTTGAGGAAAAGGAATAGGCACAACCAATGTGTAAAACTGAATAAGTATGAGAAGATGTACATCTTATCCTTAATAATGTAAAAATGATTTGCTGAATTTTATTGGGTGAGCCAAATTACCAAATACCACCGCTGGTATGGATTGTCTCACCGGAAAGGATTTATTGTGGGTTTTTTTTTTTTTTTTTTTTGTAGTATTTGGCTCTTTCCATTCTTCCCTTATATCAAACCACATTGCTGGTTTCTCTCAAAAATGAGCACAACAGAAAATAACATGTCACACAAATGATTGATTTTAGTGATTTTTGTTCCAGTTTTAAAAGAACAATTAGCGTATACAATGCAATTTTTGTTTGTGTTTTTTTTTTCTCAACAAACATTCACCTGTTTGAACAAATCGGTTAATCGAAAATGTATGGTTTTGGAAAGTGGAAGAAAGTGGAAGTACTCGGAGAAAAAAACCCTCTTGGCTGTGAACGATATGTGCTAACCACTATTCCATCACGCTGTCAGAGCTGAAGATGAGGAAAAAACGTTTTTTTTTTTTTTTTTTAACACTATAATTCTCGGAATCCCATTTAAGTTTAGCGGAGCAGATTTGGAGTAGATGAATTCATTTACTTTCTATTGCATTCACTTGTGTCTGTTTCAAAGATGATGAGGTGCATGGAGGAGCTTCACCCTAATAGTGACTACTGACACTCACGTACATTTAACTGTGCTGTGTTGGGAAGATGGAAGTGGGGAAGAAAAGGCGACTAATCATGAATACATTATCCTTCATCCAGAGCCAAGCTATTCTATTTACAATGTATTTCTGTGGATCTTTATACCGAGTTAATGAGATTTCAAAAATGTGAAATGAATGGCATTTAAATTGCGATTCAGTGCGGAGGAGGGCATTGGAAAGGGGAAGGATTCCACCTGAAGACAGAGAGCTATTACTGGACTTGCTGCATTTGGTGAACAGAGCAGTTATGGGAAATGAAATAAACAGCCTCGTTGTGTGAGGACCAAGAATTTCAATCGAGTGAGAATTTTTACACAGCCAAACAACAACAAAAATGCAGCTTGGGTGAAAATATCACGCCACAGTAGAATTTTGCCTTTTAAAATTCTGGTATCTTATATTCAGTGAAATTTAAAGCCCATAAAGATGGATTTACAATGCATGAATGTGACGATACTAGACACTCAACACTGCCTCTTTCTGTTGTGACAAAGGTTTGCCATTTGGAAGCTAGCTCATGAGCTTGTACCTAAAATTTGCAGTAAAGTAAACAGTCAACTCCAGTGCACTGCAGTCAATGAAGGTTAATACTGTAATACCAGGTGAATGGAGCTCTGAAGTGACATCTGAGTTTAGCTGAAGTCTATGCGTTACATCATGATTGATGTTTGACGTCACATACGTATTTGAACTTTCGCTGTCATTACTCTTTATTCATTTTCTCCTACTTATAGTCTTCATGGTCACGGGTGAGCTGGGATAAACCCTGCAAATGATAGATTCAAAAGAAGGTTGCATTAAACAATATTTTTTTTAACCCTGATTTAAATTAACTGATAGTTTGAGCAGTTGGTGTGTCATCTGCAGAAATATGATGAGATGTCGTGATCGTTCATAATCTGAGCAAGAGTCAGAGATTAAATAGAAGTGGTCTAAGAATGGACCCTTGTGAAACCCCGCATGATGTACTGTATCTCAGACTCATGACTACCAACTGAGACAAAGTACGTGGCCCCACGCTATATTGCAGGTCATCTTTTGCGGACTTGCAACATTGCAGATTTTTTTCCAAGTGCAATTTTGCATACTGTTTCTTTTACAGTATTAAAAACCAGTCAATATGACCCACAACATAACAAGAGCTTCTGACCTGTTTCTGGGCCAGCATAATTAACCTACATAGTAATTCCCTTAAAATAAGTCAAATATATGAATTTATATATATTTATTATAGATTCTTTGACTTTTATGCCATATACAATAATTTATATTTGCCTATATTATGGTTTTTGGTCAATGAGGCAAATTCGGAGCAGTCGTCTGCATTGATTTTTTCCTGAAGGCATAACTAAAAGTCTCTTTTAGATGGCCAGAGACTATATTTCCTGATTGATAAATCTGTTCTGATCAATGTTTCACCATTGCTTTGTGGGACAAAATTTTAGTCTGGACCTTGTTTTCTTCTAATGTCAGAATGTGTGCATTCTTATGGTGGTGTCATATCATCACACGCACGCAGTATAAATCCACTTTCATTGTTCTGCCTCCTTGGGACATTTTTGCTTGCACGCCACTTAGTTCCTCCCCACTGGAGCTGCTGCGTCTGTCTTGGTTGCACGGATGCTGGATGAAATCCATACGGAGGAATCCCGTGGAAGAAAATACAGACATCAGCCCATGATATCAAAATAACGCAGCTGCCATAGCATTCATAAATACTCACAGGACATTTTGACGAAGGAACAGATGGTTTTCGAATAGGGAAACATTTTTCAGATGATGGTTTTAAGGGCTTTTGGAGACAGTGTTACTTTTCTTCACAGTGGACATCAGGAACCAAGTACTGGTATATAATCTATCTTGTCAGACATCCCACAGTGAGAAGGAAACATCTTCTCAGAAACGACATTCATCGCCATCATTTCCAAGAAGTTGCACCTTTTGAGATAGTCAATCAACAGTGGCTCTCTCATTAACAGTCAACAGAAGAAATAAAAGCTGTTAATAGAAAAAAAAAAACAAAACAAGAAACATACAGGTATGCTCGTAGACAATCGACAGCAGTGATGGACAATTTTAATGTGTGGGCCACAAATCTAAGCTATGCCAGACTAAGCCGTTGTCGCATGTCTGATCTAAAGTATGTGAGATTGTATTTTAGGACACTCACATGTTAAAAAACAATACCAAGGTTCACACCAAATGTTCCTTCACGCCAGCCATTGGGTAATTTAGAAGAATTGCAAAAGTAATACAAGCTGCTGTGTGACATCTCTTTGCTGACAGCTGTTCACGAATGGAGAAAAGTTTAGTTCACTGTACCATTTAAGGAGGGCACTGTGATAGAATGATCCTACACAGGTGCTGAAATCCATCCCCTTCACAAATGACACTATGGCATGCAGAGTTACTGAAATATGTGCTGATACAGAGGAGCAACTGTGCCGTCCCGCGGGACTCAGCTGATGATTACTCCCTATCACTCAATATATGGTTCATTTTCAAAATAATGTGTAGTAGACTTCTCCAATGAGACTGTACCAAAACAGCTTCATTTATAGCGACCTGAGAAGTCCATCATGGCGAGACCACGGAAGTAACCCTTTTGTTAAAACAGAAGTCCAGCATATGTTCACTGTCCGCAGTGGCTGTTTCGCCATAACCCCGTGGCCAAGTCGAAAACTCTGCCTCTCCTAAAGCCTCTCACTGTCACTTCCAAGCCAATAAATAAAATAAAAGTACATGCTCTGAATGACGGACTGTCCTGACGGTTGTGTCATGAGAGCAATGATACCTTTGAGCATCTTCTTTGCCATCCCTTGGCTCTCCAAAGGAAGCTGATGAGCTCATGTTTGAGAGCTGTTAGACAGATTGGTGAATTTTCCGGGGAGGCAGATGCAGTTCTTCTTGGATAATTTCTTGTCCAGCCAACCCTTGATAAAAACATTATAATGGGTCAGTATAGCAGTGTTAAGTTAAATCCATCCATCTTCTGAACTGCTTTATCCTCACAAAGGTCGCAGGGCATGCTGGAGCCTATTCCAGCCATCTTTGGGCAGTAGGCGGGAGACACCATGAACCGGTTGCCAGCCAATCGCAGGGCACACAGAGACGAACACTCACACCTAGGGACAATTTAGAGTGTCCCATTAACCTGCCATGCATGTTATGCATGTTTTTGGAATGTGGGATTCCCGGAGAAAACCCACGCAGACATGGGGAGAACATGCAAACTCCACACAGGAAGGCCGGAGCCGGGATCGAACCCACAACCTCTGCACTGTGAGGTCGACGCGCTAACAGGTCGACCACCGGGCAGCCTGTTAAATATAAAGTTAAATAATGAGTCCTGTACACTTATTAATAATACATAATTTTCTGCATCTTTTATATTATTTGTTTTAATATATTTCATTTCTGCACTTTTACGTTGAATTTTTATTTATGTACAATATTTTGTTTCAGCTGCATTTTTGAACTACTTCTCCTGTTCTTTGGTTGAACGGTTTTCGATACATTTTGCTCATTGAAAATTAGCAGCAATAAAATGAGTTTTCTTGACAGTATAATTACTCTCACCCGGATTTGAGGTGTTTCGATATGCACTAAAGCCTTTTATCGCATTCCATGGGTAAAAATAAAACATTATTCGACCTAACAACAACAGCAAGTTATCGAGCTTTGGCACATTTGCCAGAACTATGTCACAAATAGTTGTACAAATTTGTAAATGGAATTGATTGTCATGATTCGTTAGAATATACATTTATCACTAATTTTACACTTTTTTAATTTCCGAAGAATGTTTACTGATCATTTAAATACAAAGCAAGCTGTCCACAGAATAAAGTCAAAACTGTCGGCATTTACACAGGCTTCATTTTTTTTTCCTCCCATTATTTCCCTCATTTTTACCTTTCTTCCCTGTCTCTCCACTCTACATCCAATTACTCATGGGTATTTCTGACAGCCGGTTTTGCTGACACGTTTGCTAACAACGGACCGGTGAACACAGACCACTCAATCCAGCACTGTCCAAATATTTCAGACTGTTTCCATTCCAGATTTGAATCATTGGAAACACCGCTGCATTTCTTATTCATGTTTTTATAAATTATTCTCCCTGATATGAGCCCCAGTCACGTAAGGCAAAACTGGAGACAGTCTCACACTTTGATGGAGAGATAAAGACGCAGAGGAAGTGGGAAAGAACAGTATTAATAGACGGACAGCAAGGGTGAGAGAAATATTAGCAGGGTTGACAGGCATGATGTAAAAAGGTTCTGTTCTGCCTGACACAAGGAATAGCTATCCAGTGTCCAGCCGTGACTCAAGAGAGCGTTTGATAGAATTGGAAGTGAGTTACATTTTACTTATTTTTACTTTGCATGAACCCACATTCAATTTTGAAATTGATTGCCAGATTATATAAAAATAGTATGAAACATCTTTTACTTCAGGGCGGAGTTTGCATGTTCTCCCCAGGCCTGCGTGGGTTTTCTCTGGGTATTGCAGTTTCCTCTGACATTCCAAAAACATGCATGGCAAGCTGATTGAACAGTCTAAATACTCACACCTAGGGACTGGAGTTTGCATTGGTTGTTCGTCTCTGTGTACCCTGCGATTGGCTGGCAACCGGTTCAGGGTGTCCCCCGTCTACTGGCCGAAGACAGCTGGGATAGGCTTCGGCACCCCCAGCAACCCTTGTGAGGATAAGCGGATCGTAAAATGCATGGATGGATGGAACTTTTACTAGAGATTTAATTGATGTCTTCGACAGAATATTGTCCATGTTTCTCCAAAAACAACTCCTTCCAAAAAAAGTGTCTCAAGCAAAACCAATCTCTTCGGAAATGTATGCATCAATTGATATTTGAGGATATGCCTGTGCTGACAACAAACCAATCCCATATAAACACATTTTAGATCATAGTAAATATCCACGTCACAAAAATTTAATTGTCTCTGGAGGTCAGTCATGTTAGGCAATTTGTATCAGGGCACACTTGATACCACAAGTCAGTTTCCTTTGACGAGTGAGGGTGTTCCGATTTAGCTTGAGAGCAATACTCTCCCATAATCTCAGCAGATGTGTGTCTGGGCCCGCCACAATTGTTCATGCACTACATTATATAAACTTAAAAAAGTAATTCCCAAAAGTCTGCAAAGTTGAAGCAACAAAATGTTATTAATTGCACCCGCAAACATGCTCAAGTCTGAATGAGGCAGCACAGTGTGAGTGCCGGCGAGCAATGTGAGTACACCGTAATTAACCCCATGAGTAGTTCAGCTGATTTCATAAAACACATGACATTTAAGATGGGAGTAAGGTTCATTGTGTTATGGTCTGATGAGGAAAAAGTGAAGGCAAAAGTCCAAAAGATATTTCGGGCATCAGGTGTCCTGCTGGACGAGTCGTTATCCGATTCCCAACAGAGTTCTGAGGTTGCAGGTTCCAGTCTGGACGCTGGCCTTACTGTGTGGAGTTGGCATGTTCTCCCCGTGCTTGTGTGGATTTTCAGGGACTTCGGCTAACTCCCTCACTCCCAAGAAATGTGCTGCTTATTATAATTGAGGACTCTAAATTATCCCTGTGAAGGTGAGTGTGGATGGTTGTTTCTGACATCCGTTTGGATCGGTTCTAACCCACCTGCAACCCCAGTGAGGATAAGTATCATGAGGTGGTTGTCTGTCTCTCCTGTATTCAGTATGTGCTCTGTGTTTGAGTGTCACAGTGCAGCCATAAGTGTGTGTTGTCATTAAGTTTCATAGTCAGTTTTGGCACAGAAAACATGGAGGCATCTCCCCGAAGGCGAAATGTTAAGATTTTTCATTTTTGAAGTGATCTAGACTATAGTTAATTGTGCTCAAAGAGCCATTACACTACCAATGACTTCTTGCCAAGCCAAGATGTGATACACCGACAGACTTCTGCTCCATAAAATGAGTGAGTTGTTTCAACAAATTCATGGTGTAAGCCATTCAGATTTGTCCTACCCCCTAAGTCAGAAATACTCAAAATAGAATGTTTTTTAGTGATCACTTTGATTCATGTCATCTCAGAACCAAAACAAAGTTGAGACAACTATAAGGAGGTTGTGAGCCACAGACTCCTTCCCTATTAATCTGTCTCTTTGTATGTGCTCTATGCTATTGTGCATCATTGTTGAACCTGCCATACAGAAGCACTTCAAGCCTCTGATGCATGAAGCGTTCTGGTTTGTGTCACACTGATGGATATAGACGTTATGATTCTCTTTTTGTCTCTGCGTCTCTGTTGTTGCGTTTCCACTTCATATATTCTCCGGAACATTCTGTCACCATGAGTTTGACGATGTCATGTGGTGTTATAAACATGTATTGCATTAAATACTTTTTTAAAAAAAACACACATACACAATGCAGTTACAAAATAATATTAAATTAAATAAAAAATAGTTTAAACATATTTTTAATCAAAATGTTGATGGTGGAATATGTCACAACTCAAAAGACAAAACCGATGGGTCTCGGGAAATACAATGAATGTGATCTGACCTGAATACCTGTACCGTATTTTCATCAGTTGTTTTTATTGAAAGAAATATTTTTTTCCACCACGTAAAAACATTCACATTTATTTAACTTTGAAGTCATGCCGAAATAAAAAAAGATCTATTCAAGCAGCAGTGCAAAAAATAGAACAACCTTCAATAGTCCGCAATGGACATTTGCAATTTTGCATCCAGTATGATTTCACTCTAGAAGTCCTGGAAAGATCATTTTCCATGCCTATAATTAAATATAGTGTCATGTTTTACACTAATGAGCAGGAGAATGTCGTTGCAGGTTTACCCGCATTCAATTTAATTTGCGATGACGTCACAATCTAAATTATGTGAAATGTTAATTCCCCATGCTTGGAGACAAGTTAGGTCCTTAACATTTCAGTGGAAACAAAAAAGCAATGGCCAATATATATGTAGGCAATAAAAAAAAAGAAATCCAATTTCTCGTGAAGGTATTTATCTTTGGAAATAATAATATTGTTTGAAAGTTCACACGCGTTTTTTTTGTATTTCATTTAAAACCACTAGTCTTGAGTTTGAAGCAAAGCGCACTCGGGAGCAAAGAGGCAGTAATATCATTCATTCCTCCTCATAATAAGGTGGGTCTCATTTCTATGCATATGCATTCGGAATCACTGATTACATTTAGTGAATGTGCTGATTTCCATGGAATGTGGAAATATATTAAAATAAGTCCATGGGGATATGCTGGTGTCAGTGCATTACAAAATGCTGGGGGGCATCATAAACACACCTTCATCTTAGAATTGCCCCTGCTTGCCGAAATGCGGTTTAACAATTGCCCTGGATTCATATCAAAAGAAGGGTTATGACGTAACGCCTTGTATGTGCGCATGCACGTCTATGTCCAAAGTAAGAAACGTTTACATTTGGATTTGGGGCAGAGGACAGCTGAGAATTCAATGTGGACTGTTAGTCTTCTGGCTAATGGAATACTGAAAGCTCTTGTACCTTATCATTGTTGTCACCCTCTTCCTCCAGACAAATAAAAATTATACAAACGGACTAAATGAATGTAGGCAAGTCTCAATGGTGAAGGAGAACAACAACCGAGGTATTTTTAGCCCAAAAATCAATAAATAAACTCTGATAGACTAAAGTTTAACTTGATATTATTTAATGAGTTTAACACTGTTGTGTCCAAAGTGCGTTATAAAGTCATCATCTACTGAACTAAAAAAACCTCAATACAGCTAATCCTCTTTGGTCACTGAGGCGCTGATCCAACCTAAACAGTATCCAGCGTTTGAACAAAAACAGAAGTAGTCGACTTGTCAATGTGTTGAGTTCAGTTCAGAAAATTTCCATCGGTGCACAATTTAGGACGGATTACCGTAGAGTACAGAGAGTCATCGTCTTCTATTTGTGATATCATTTACAAGCCAAGAAACTGAGACTGTTTTGATAAGTGCAAAAAAAAAAAGGATCTGTCAGAATAAGATGCTCAATGTCAATGATTGACACGGATTCTAATTGATAATCATTCCAATTTGCAAGGCCATGCAGACTTACTGGCTGATTGCTTTGGGAGTTATCATTCCATCATTCCTGTAAGTTGTTGTCTAACTTTGCTTTGCAACCACACTGTGCGTAAAGTATCCCATTACCACACACACACACACACACACACACACACACACACACACACACACACACACAAACAGACACACACACACACACACACAAAGGAGCACAGGAAAGCTGTTTCATGCACGCAGTAACATAAGATTGGCGGTCTTCTGATTAAAGCATGTCTTGTTGATATCGCTATACCGCTTTGAGTCGATGCCAGCTGCAGAGGTTTACAATGAAATGCTCTCTCAAAATAGAAATAAAACTTCCCAACAACATGTCTGTCCAGATATGTTGATTGGATTAAACATGAAATGTACCATGTGTGCTTTTCCGCCGCGCACCAGACTGGTCAGCTGTGCACGACCTTGAGACGGGATTAACAATAAAAGAAGGTGAGAGAAACAGATTTCAAAGTTAAATTCCTCCAAAATGAAATCAGTCCAAATGGCAGAGGCGTGAGACAATAAAACCTCTGTCACACCGCGCAAAAATGTAGTGAAAGAGATCTTACAGGTGTGCTTTGACGGGAAACAGCCCTGGTGTCATGGAATACCGCAGTTGGGCGTCAACTTCCCACTTGATGGATGAAGAGACACCGGTGGCCAGGAGTACTATGGAGAATCTTAAGATGCCTCCTTTTCCATAAATTAAAACCGGGACCGGTGGAGGGAACTTATTAAATGAAGATATATAAGATTGAGCAGTTCACCTTCCAAAGTATTGAATGTTCAAGTACAAAGTGTTTGTAGATTTGATTTTGTGACTGAGCTGTGTTTATGGTCTTTTTTTAATTTAGGCAAAGTAAAAGTCAAGCATGTGGTTATAGTCTTCACAAAGCAGCAGCAAGTATGTAATTTAACTTGAATGAAAAGTTCAATTGTTCAGATTCTTCCTTGACTGTCCAAGTATATGCACTTGTGTGCATATGTATACAGGTTTGGGGAGCACACATTGCATCCAGATGTCACGGCCAAGTCAGAGAAAGCCAAACGTGTTTCATAAGGCACACAGCAGATGCAAACCTCACCGGAGCTTTCAACAACATGCCTTGTGCTTGGTCAGATGGCGGAAAATGTGCATGCATACATTTCAATTAGCTAACCCTTTTATCCATTTAATTAATAAGAGCTATGTAATGAATGATTTAAAAAAAAATGAGAGAAGAAAGAAAAATACCCAAACTTATTTTAAAAGTAACACATACATACATATATTTAGTTTCTTCTCACCACTCCATATTTGATCATAAGTTTAACAAATTTATGTTGGCACCAAATGATCATCTCTGGTCAAAAATATGTGCAGACGCGTGGATATATAAAGTCTACACAATCCTGTTCATATGACAGATTTTTGTAATATGTATATATAAAGAAATAAGACCTAGATTACTCTTTTCAAACATGTAGAACTCATTTGATAACATTTTCGCACTAATTTTGTTGTATTGTTTTTTCCACCTGAGTTCATGCGATGTTATTATGATCCATTGAAACCAATGGCGAACTTTTTGGAGATAATTCCAAAAGGTATGTTCGGCTCAAACGCATCATTGCTCATTATCAAAAGAACACCTTATTTACAGTGAAGCATAGTGCCGGCAGCGTCAGGCTTTGGAGTCTGTTTTTCTTCAGATGCACTGGGGCCTTAAAAAAGGTGGGGGGAAATTCTGAACAGATCCAAATAGCAGTCGGTATTGGCACCCAATTGAAAGGCTTCTGCTGAAAGATTTTTTTTTTTAAGTGTTAGGTAAAGCTTATGTAGCTACAAATAACTTCATTTCAAATGAAGGTGTCAATCTCTGATAATGTCAGAGGGGATTTCAAATATTCCTCAGGCATGGGAGAATGTGCTCTTGATGTATGAAAAAAAAATACATATAATTACTCTTTGCTCTCCCCCCTGTACCCCCAACACTTTGAGGACTAGTGTGACATAATGTCAAATTTTCTATTTCACACAATTTCTTTCGTGCCCTTTCCTTGGCCTTTCCTGTGGTCCGAGGATGTGTCAACAAAAGATGGTGCAATGTCATCCGCAGCATGTAATGATGACGGCAAAGCACTTGATCACATACCTGTAACAAATCGTCCCCAGCTTACCATCTTCGCACCTGCTCTCACATTCATTCCCTCGCTTAGGCTGTCATAACTCGCACGGACACAATTTCAGCCTCAAGCCTTTGTCAGAAGCACTGTTTGAGGGGAGAGGCGACAATGGCCTGGTCTCACTATCATACAACAGGTAAACCTACAGAGCGTAGTGAAGAAAAATAACTCACTTGAGCTCATGCATTTCTCTTGAATTTTATGATCTAACTTGCTTTTTTTGTTTTGTTTTAAAACAATATTCCCAGAAAATGAAACGACATGTTCAAAGCGATAACTTTGTTGAAGGTGGTGGTCCCCGTCTTCCAGGGTCTGAAATCCATCACTATATCCTACTGATTCACATGTAACTACATAGTCAATCTTGCAATATACTTTCAGTTTTGATTGGACCTTCAACGTATTCTTTTCTTTAAGTCAACCAGGCATACGTTGGCAGTTGGAGATGTTTGTCTTCAGGCACATTATTTTGCTGGGGGAAAAATACTTGGTCAATGAGTTGGAAATTCAAGAGAAGGCTGCCCTGAAACTGTTGTGTGATGTGATTGCTATGCAGTATTCATATACCCAATGAAATTACCAACAAACTGGGACACCGAATGACCTTGGGGCATTCATAAAATCGTGTGACCTGCATTTCTTACTTTGCTCAGTCAAAAAAAAAAAAAAGTTAAATTCATTCATCACTTGTGAATGTGTGTGTGTGTGTGTGTGTGTGTATATATATATATACACACACATATATATAAAATGGGTGATACAGTCAAAATTTTGTAAAAAAAAAAAAAGAAAAAAGATTCATTAAAAAAACAGTGAAACTGAACATACAGTTGAAGCAATAAAACAATTAAATATAACAGCATTTTTGATCAGGGGTTGAATCAACAATAACTCCACAAAAAGGGCAAGGCATGGGGTGTCTAAATTATTTTGTGTATTAGTGTATTTGAATTGAATTGAATTCTTGTGAGAACACAGTAACATTAGTACTCCTGTGGTGTGCTGGCTTTCATCCGAAAAATGCCAAACTTGTTCTTTTTTTTTGTTTTTTTTTTTAATAATGATCACAACCACATTGGCCATAGCACATCATTGTGGTATTTTGTCAGGAGCAGAATGAGATTAGAGTAAATCCCTGATGTTATTGTAGTAATCCTATGTCTGATTTGCGACAGGGTATTTGAGTCTCAGCACAGATGTGAATCAGTAATAAATAGTATTTTCACAGTTATCACATCCCGTCCTACCCACTGTCATAGAAACCTGAGGCTGAAATACACCTCACGATTCAAGGCAATGACACTACAATGGAAGGCAGGAATGATGCGTGAACATGAACGGTTGGGACGAACACTAAATTTGGGATCGATATTATTGAATAATATTTTTCTGTTCACGTTTTTTTTTTTTTTTAAATGTACACATAGTGGACTCGAACCTGTTTCTTTGCTTTTTTTAAATTGACAAAGCCTAAGAACCCGAACAATAAGCAGCAACACAGCTGTTCTCGACTATACATGCAGGGGGCCACCTCCAGCTGCTTGCTTAATGAACAGCTCCTCATGACACATGCACGCACAAACACATACAAGACAGACACACGCGACATTGCTGTGAGCATGAACATTAAGATGTTGTAATTTTCGGGATAATTAGTTAGACTGTCAGTTTTATGACTGTACCTTGCAAGTGGCAAAATTAAGCCTTTGAGACCTCCTGCCCTGCCACTCACACTGTGCTCTGCCATTGTGTGAGAGGAGAATAGAAGAGGGCAGAGATAAGTGGGGGTGGGTGGGGGGGTAGCCAGAGTATACCACTGAGAGTGCCATTCCAATTCTTTACTTTAATTAGAAAAAAACTCATTAAACTTCATCTCTTCCATCAGTAATTCTAAATGGTAATATCCGTTGAATAATGCTCGTATCCGAGAAAGGTAGCCTCAGTGATAGTTCTTCCTAGCTCATTCACAGATAGGACATTTGTATTTCTGTTTCACCCTCCCATGGATGTTGTTTAAAATGATCAGGATCATTTGGGATTTGGTTGACCTTTGAAGCAGCATTCCAATTGAGATCACTTTCAAATTTGTGCCAAACAGTTGCATCAGCCATCCATCCATCCATTTTCCAATCCGCTTTACCCTCACAAGGGTCGCGGGGGGTGCTGGAGCGTATCAGTTGCATCCTTAAACCTATATTAAATGTACAGACAAAGATGTTACACTTAATTGTGCATCATCACACATTCTCCTGCTTTTTTAAACACCAGTCACAGAAGACCCAAATAAAAGTCAAAGTGAACTCTTGTAGCTTCATTTGAATGATGAACATTGCCACATGAACACTGACAAATTCCAATCCTGCATTTCACCTCATTTGTATGACATCTAAAAGAATAACACGTAAAATGCAACTTGTATTCGAGGATGTAGCTGTCATTTGAAAGCCATATTTTGGAACTATTTAGACATCCGGGAGAGAGCGTTATTCCGGCAAATAAATCCCAAAGAGAGGGATCTATTACAAAATTTTTGACTCATGGCGGTTAATTGAAATGTAAAATAAATAAATAAATAAATAAATAAATATGTCTTCTGTCCTCTCATGACGTTATAGGGTATCATTTGGTTTCAAATGACACAGTTGACAGTGGATATATTAACATCTCCAAAGCGTCCGACCCATAAAACAATTGGGTGGACATGTTTCATGGAGCATCACTTTTAGGAAAGTGTGTCAAGAGAAACCGTAACTACTTCAGATGGAGAACACGAAAAGGTCAACTATAGTGTCCATTCATTTGAAATCTGAGACAAAATGTAAAATAACTGATCTTCTACATAGAGCAGCGAAGCAAAGTTGTGTTCTGCATGGTTCCAAACAGAAGTGCAATGCATGTAACTTTATACTATTTAAAATATGTAATTGACTTTATACTAATGCTATTTTCAAATGGGAATGATTAATACACATGAAATAACACAAATAAAAATTTAGGCCAAACTTGCTGAATTCAACGCATCACATCACTGTTCAAATTCACGCATCCCGAATGTAACGTGTAGCACTGTAACATGGTCAACAAACAACGAGCGTGGCTTCTCTTGCTCAGTATTTGTCAGCATCCATGCTGCAGTGCCTCATCTTGACATGTTTGAATCATTTTGGTTATGCTTGAATAAGCACGGCTCCTATCAGGCAGCCATGGATCTGATAAATGAAATGCACCGGCTGAGCGTTTGTCACAACAAAAGGAGGAAATGCACTCCAACTATGAGAATTTACATTCACTGTCATACAACAACCCATTGTGAGTTCAAAGTTAATGCTAAAAAAATCACGAAATAAATAAAGCAACTAAAATCTTTCTGAGACATGTTTGGCTTGAACAGCACTTTTTCCAAGATTGAGCAAGCATTTTAATTCAGAGGGTTTCATAAAACACGACAAATTAAAGTCGGCATCAATTTGCAATGTTTTCAAATGACTACCAATTAATATAGTCAATGGAGGACCGAGGCTGTCCATGTGTAAACACAACACAATAAATAAAACTTTCATGTAAGGCTAAAGGTTAAATCAGTTGTGTGTATACAGTGCACGTGCATTTGTGTATGGACTAATTAGCCTCTTTGTTATCCAAGTTTTATGAGACCGATGGGAAACGGCTAGATCAATGTATTCAACACACCTTGCTCCCCCTACAGAGGCGCATCTGGTGTGTGCAGATGCACTAAAATATACACACCGATAAAGGAATAAAGGCCATCAAGAACTGCTGAGGGACAACAAATTGCTGATGATTGATGGGATACGTTGTCCGCTAAAAATGTTTGACTGACTGGCTGCAGCACTGCAGTCAAGTCTCCTCACATTACAATAATGCTAAACCGCACACTCAGTTATAATTTTAGGATCCCAGAATAAATATGTAAGGAGTTGGTGAGAAGACTGTCGAAGAGATGATTGGCGTGAGTGTGAAAAAAAAAAGTGCGGAATCTTAAATCCAATGGCAGCGAGTATGTGATCAAAAAGAAACGAAATAGACCACTGCAATTTTCAAGATAATATTTCATTTTAAGTAGACGTGTGGCGGTGAAACAATAACTCAACTCCTATTTGAACTCCAGTGAAAAGACCAAAATCAAGTGAAACTTCTGAGGTTGAACAAAGTCATTTTATCTGTTCGGATTTTCATTAAAAAAAAAAAAAAATCCCACAGGAAATATAATCTTCCAGCACCATACCTTTATATATACCGGTATATATATTTAGTCGTATCTTTTAATATTTTGTAATATTCAAACAAATTTAAAACGTTGACCACTGTTAAAAATAAAACCGATGAATAACTCATCTCATTACCTTTAAACGTGTCACACCAGTTGTGCATTGACATTGCTCTCGACACGTGGTGTATAACATCTGCACAGAGAAGTGGCCACAGCAAAAAAAAAACAAAACAAAACAAAAAAAAGTGTAATTTACTCTCAACTTCATCTAATCATTGGTTCCAAAAATCAAATCATCTGGATCCATCAGCATTTTTAAGTAGATATATAGTTTTATATATATATTATAGTGGTTAAAAAATGGACCCGGATCCAAATGATTTAATTTTGTGCAAATGCTCGAAGAAATGAGTAAAAGTGATTACATTCAACAAAAACTTTTTTTTCACTGTACTCGTGGACACTGACCCCCCGACCCCAATTATTTATAATCCTAATAATTGCATACAATCAATTGATTTATAGAATAGTTCATAAGGCTAAATGCCTTATGAATATAATCATGAATAAAATACGGCTGACTTCCACCACACGTCCGTGGAGCTCGATATCTGTCTAACTGCACCTGTTACGCTTTAGTAGTTTTGAGGACCCAATTGCAGGGAAGCAGGGAGGCGAGGCAGCGTGCACTCCCCGAAAAATAATTAAATTTCAAAAGGACAAAAAGGCAAACAACGTACTTGGATTCATCTAACATACTCAATAAACAAATCCAAAACAAGGTTCACAGCACCAAAACAAACACTCGAAAAAACACTCAGGATAGCATGGCACTGCATTACTTGACTAAGATGAGGACAAGAACTAGAACTGGGACCAGGACAGAGACATCAAACAATGAACCAGGAAGGATGGACAGAAACATAACAAAACACTAACCAAAATCAACAAAACCACAACAATTGCATGCGGTCGTGAGAAGGCCCAAGTTTAGATTGACTTCCAACCACCATTTTGTCACGCCGCCAGGCGCATCTCCCACTACATTGTCTCTGCTGCACCGGCACGCCCAGTTTGAGAGTGGCCCGTGTAAATTGGCAAGAACAAATTTGGCACACAAATTTGAATCTGCTGGCATTTGCGTGCACCGCAGATGCGCCGTCTACAAAAATAGAGGCCAACATCTTAAATTTAATGAGGAAAGATTAAAGTATAATATGAAGGTGATTTGCATCGCGGATGCCTTGGGCTTCTCATCTGACCCGGAGATACTTTTTTGCTCCTGAATCTGCTGATTTAAGGTGACTGTGTATATTCTTGTCTCACCGACTGTTAAGGCATGCCCTTTTTTTGAAGTAAGTACGGGGTAGTGTACAGTCGTATTGATTATGTAGCCTTGTGGTGTTACATTTCTTGTCTCTTTTACACCTATTGTACTTTGTATAACATCAATCGTACACTAGCAAAGGGTTTTGGGGGGGACGGTTTTCTCCAGAACAAGCAGTTGGTGCATTTCCTGAGTCGGCGTCTGGCATGGCTTGGCATGCATAGGACAAAGTTTTCAGTCTATGTACAGTACGGGGAACCTTTATGACAATGTTTTTGTCTGTTGATGAAAAAAAACAAAAACATCTATACATTGTTGTTTTGTCACACTTTTAAACATTGAACAAAATATTGCCAGACATCTTTCTCATAAAAACCATTTCTCCACTCCTACTTCCCATTTGATCCCATTTGGCATTGGGTTGAGCGTTCATTGATTTTATACACTTCACCTTACTACCTGTTTCCATCTGTTCTCCCTACAGGTAATTGGCACACTAGGATATTCTTTTCTTAAAAATAGAAACTTGCCTGCTTGATCTCCATGATGTCAACAAGGTTACTGTTCTTGGGAGTACTGCATTCCCTTAGCAGGCTTCAGGCATTCTCCACATACCTCCAATGATCCATATATTTTACACACTCTTCTAAATATTTAATTATGAGTGAATTGAATTACAAAATTCATGATTGTCTCATATTCTGTGCAGTGTAATTAATTGTAATGTTAAAACTGAACCAGAAAGGTGTCATTTAAAACAATAAAAAGACGCAAAAGGAAAAGTCTCACTATGAAGACTCCACATACCCTACCAGGAATTGATTCAATTATCACATTCCACTTAACACCACGGGTTGGTTATTACAAAGGTTTCAGAACTCCTCAGTCAAAGAAAGAAAGGTAGAGAAGTCAATATTTCACCTTTTTCAGAAGCGCGAAACTGTGGGGCCGACTTATAACACGTCATGTGGTAAAATCTTTCTCACTCCGCTAACCTTGGATGAAATCTCAGATGAGACGAAAATGCTATTTTCACCTCACTCTTGAGCCAGAAGTGTCCTCACTGTGAATTATGAGTGTTTTGTGTGTGTGTGCGTGTGCTCTCTATTTTGACTACTTTACTACTTTCCTCTGAGAACATAGTAATTCAGGAATTAGTATTAACTATTCATATAATTGGTATGCACTAAAATACAATGTTTTTCCCCATGAAGTAATGTGAATAAATATCACAATTTACCGATCAATTCAAAAACAAATTACAGACAGCTGATTTTCTTTTATCTATTGGTTTTACATTGTACTGTATGTTATTGTCCATTTAGTGTAATTTATCATAATCTTCAGAGGACAACTTCTGGTATTTTTGTTTGAAGTAACCTGTAGCAAACAATTGTTAAATGAAGTGCTTATGCATCCTTGCCACCAACGACTATTGCCAGAAGTGGGTATTTTTTATTTTTTTTTCATCTTGTTGGGCCGGAGGTTGCCTGCCTGGTTCATGGAAACTTGATATCTCAGGAATGCCTGAGGGGAACTTTGTTACATCTGGCGTTGGCATACACTTGACTTCAGGAAGGATTCATTTTGGTGGTCTACATTTAAGGTTTGGATCTTATCCCGAAACATGATTTCGGCTATACGATTATTAAAATGAAACTTTTGAATGAATCCTGTACATGTAGCAAATAATGATCTTGAAGCAGCATGTCGACAACGACAGTGAAATTATAAACACAGCAAAGAGAACACCAATTTAACTTTTATGGCTTACATCAATATTTTGAAATGTATGCGACTTAAAGATAAAGCAATTTCAGATACACCACTCCAACCCTCATGGCAAGGCTGTTTTGTCTTTGGCGAGTCAAAAATGTTGGGAGCAATTTTTTTATTCATCCAGACACAGTTCCATGGTAGCGGTGGAAATAAATACTCAACCAGGACAGGATCTTCGGCTGCGTATCTTCGGGAAATGCTGACAGTGAAATGGCAGGCGGACAATTCGGGAGATGATTTATTTCGTATGAGACATGGCTCTGAGATTTGGGAACACATCTGTTCTCTTTGCTGGTGCCGGGCAGGTTGAGCTGCTTTAACTGCTCCACTGCCGAACTTGCTTTAGAAATAAATAGAGGAGATGCACAACTGGAAAGGTTGTTGGAAACTTCTGAAGGGTAGAGTTTGAATTGAATTGACACTAACCTTGGCAGAAGACCACATTTTGCCATTGACAAATCCTTTCGGTTTCGACAGCATCCCTGAAGCCAAAGTACCGTATTCAAAATGTGTTTGAATGGTGACATGCTCACGACAGTTATTTTGAAAAATTTTTAAAAAGCCAGAATATGAGAATATTCAAGTTTTTACATGGGGTTTACATGGCTTTACGCATTCGAAATATTACTCATATTCAGTTTTTTAAAGGGATATTTACTGCAAGTAAACAGTCTTTTTTTGGGTTTGTTTTGCAAACGATTTTCAAGTGGAAATAGAGGAGAGCTGAGCCACATTCTTCTTTAATACTTAGCATTTTGTTCTTTCCTTTAAATAATTTATTTTTTAATCAAAAGTGAAAAACAAAAATCAGACAAGAAAAGATTTGTTCAAGAGAAAACAAAATGTACACATCATGCCAAGCCGACACTGTGAAACTCATGAGCCTAAAGCCATTTTAACCAATCAGAAGCAAGAGGTAATTTCTGGATAAGGCACAATCTGTCAGAAGTGCATGTTTGCATGGTGGAGTTGGTGTATGACGCAAGTGCAGTGAAGCAGGGAGGAAAGGTTGAAGTGCAGATGTACTCAAAGGATTCACATGAGGAAAACAAAGTGCTACATTCAAAATAAAGACAAAAAAACTGAACAAAAATGTAAAAATGATGAATAAATAATCAAAGAAAGACACATCCCGGAGAAACAACACACTCAACACTGTAGCACAACAACAAAGGGTATGTGACATACGGCAGCCACAAGGAACCGAAACCAACTGACTGAAAGCAGGGAAGTAAATACAAGCAAACTGACGAGACAACAAGGCACAGCTGGAGAAGAAACGGGTAGCTGGAGGGATATGATTGGTTGGCACAAGAAACAGTGCTGATGAGAGCAGGTGTCATTGAATAACCAACAAGCTGACAATGCATGAACAAAGGACACAAAAACTATGACATCATGAAGCAAAGCTAAATCTGAACAAAGTCAACCAAAAAAAAAAAGATCATGACGCATTCCCAACGATGACAAGTCAAGAAAAAATGTCAGTGGAAATACTGGAATATTGACGTTTCAACACAATACAAGGTAGCTCAATTCAGGAGATCAGCACATACTGTGATGTTATGAACATGATACAATTGAATCCAACTTCAATTTTGATAAACCTACAACAGAGTTCACATGTGAACAATCGGCCAAAACACATCTATGATGGTGTAGACATGGCCTGTGCATTGTAAAATGAAGACCCCCCCCCCCCCCCAACAAAAAATCCCCTTCATCTTATTATATGATAGTCTTGTTTTTTTTTTTTTTGTTGGCTTTTTTTTTCTTTCCATAAGTTCATTCATGTGTCATCTTTGTCCTTGGCTCATATGTCAGTCGTCATATCTCTTTCTTGTATTTGTCTCACTCTCTTTCTCCCTCAGTGGGTTTCTGGACCCTAAACTACTTTCCCCGTGGCCTATATAACCTCTTAGGTCACATCCTCCCGTTCCTGACCTTCAGAGTCAGAGCAGCTTTGGGAAAGCGTTGGCGGACTGATTTACTGATACACAGGATAGTGGAGCTCCAAAGAGGTCAGCGGGGGGCTCACGTTGCCTCACTATCCCACCAACGAGCCCTGTACTTTGGATTAGTCATGATTTAGTGATAGGGTGTTCGGGATCTGAGGAGCAATGTTAGAGGACATTGTGGGAGGCATGTGAGCGGGGAAAAAAAAGATGTATTTCCGGGCATTTATGTCACTGACGTTATCAGAGATCATGTTCTCGATGCGTCTTTTAAATGGTTAACAAAAAAAAAAATGTTTTGCTTTCTCCTTCAATTAGTGCCAGATGACAGAAGATTCGCAGTGCTGAATAAATATACCCAGTCGACCACCAGTATATATATTCTTCAATTAACAACCCATATTAACAGCAAGGGTCACCACTACTGGAGTTGGAAAATGTGGCCAAGTTTGTACTTTAGTGACCCAAATTCTTACCAAAATGTTTTGAGAAGATTGTTAAAAAAACAATAAATAAATAATGATAAAAAAAAAAGGTCAAATGAATGTCACAACACCGCGTTTTCCCATGTAACAAGCTCTTATCCTTCTACCTTAGGATACCTTTATAGAATACCGAGGTAGAAATACTTTCCGGCTTAAGGTATTTATGTGCACATCATTATATATGACAGGATAGGTCAATATCTGTCATGTTTATGTGAATGAACAAAGGTGTGTGGAAAAAATGGAGGCGAGGGTGAGATGAGCCAGTGCCAACCGTCGTAACTTGGCTTGTGCCTAAAGAAGCCACGTGGACAGTAATACTGAGAATGGAACAGACAGCAGTGTTGGTGGATTTACAGTCCAAGCTAAAAGGATTAACTTGACATTCAGCATTCCTCTTTTACATTATCAAACAGCAGGTGTCTGATGGTGTGTTTATCATGTTTATCTGACCAACAGGATTAAATGTTGATTTGTGTTGGACTATTCTTGGTTTGCTATCTTTTGTTTCTGTTTGGATTCTGCTCCCCGCTTTCCTTGTGCTGTACGCCGATTGTTTCACCTGGTGTTGTTTGTCATGAGCACGAATCAGCCTATTCGGTCCTTTTCAGCTGTTTCTTGTCTGGTAATTAGTTTGTGTATTTTGGTTCCTTTTTCAATCGTTTGAGGTTTGTTGTTGGGCATCATTCCAGTTTGTTTCCCACGTTATGGTGTTTACCCACTGAATAAGGCAGAGGTTGAAAGCGAGCAAAATTATTCACTCAAGTCCTGTTATTTAACTATAATTGGAAATATGATAAAAGTTATCAAATATAAAAAGTCTATTCTACTTGGTAAATGCAAACTAATATATTGAAAATCAGAAAAAAAGGCATGCAAGACTATAGTGTGCAGTGCGTCAAAACTGCATACAGTGCATTTTACCGAAGGCTGTTCCTAATTGTTAGTCCATCTCATTAAATTACTGCAAAAGCAGTTTGGAATGCTCCTACAACAACAACAAAAACATTAATTACAACATCTTTGACATCATAAGCCAAATCAAGTATTGTTAGCTTTGTGAAGATGGAATTTGGGATGTACCGTATTTTTCGGATGATACGTCGCTCCCGATTATAAGTAGCACCAGCCAAAAAAATGTATAATTAAGAAGGAAAAAACATATATAAGTCGCAGTGGAGTATAAGTCGCATTTTTGGGGGAAATTTATTTGCTAAAATCCAACACCAAAAACATACATGTCATCTTGAAAGGCAATTTAAAATAAAAATAAAATAGAGAACGACAGGCTGAAAAAGTGTACGGTATACTAACGTTACATGACTGACATGCCTGGTAATGTCAGTAACGACGTAACATATTGAGAGTTATTCAGATAACTCCAGCATAAAGAACATGCTAATAAGTTTACCAAACTATCAGTTTCACTCCAAATCACTAAATCCAATGAAATCTTCATCCTCGGTGTCACTTTTAAACAACTCCCCCAAATCGGGAGGTAGACGATGCGCCGCTTCCTCTTCTACGTCGCTTACGTCAGACTCATCGTCGATTTATCAACACAGGCCGAGAGCGCCTTCTTGTGGTTAAATGTGAAAATAACATGTGAAATGACATAATCATGTGTTAATAATTTCACACATAAGTCACGCCAGAGTATAAGTCGCACCCCCAGCCAAACTATGAAAAAAAATGCGACTTATAGTCCGGAAAATACGGTAGCTCTTGCATTGGATCTATCTCATTACATTACAGGTGGACCCAACTCAACTGAGCTCGACTCACCTTTATTTGTAGAGCATTTTAAAAAAAACCGTCGCTGCACACAAAGTGATGGACATAAAATAAACATCAGACGTGTACAAACAAATGAATAACACGATAGAACACAAAAACCATGCAGTCTCATGCATACTTGAAAGCCAAAGAATAAAAAATGTGTTTAAAGACAAGTTTTAAAGATGGACAGAGAAAGGGCTTGCATAACGTTTCATGGGAGGTCATTCAAAGGGAAGCAAAGAGAAAAGGCTTGATCCCTGCTGAGGCTCTCCTTCATCCTTGCTACCTGCGTCGGTGAAAGAGCTCTGAGGAGTAAGGTGGAGCGATACCATTTAAAGAAGAATACAAATAAATAATCTTAAAATTTGTTGTAAAATATACAGGGATAGAAGGGTGATGTGCTCCTTCCATATGAACTCCAATTTGCAGCAGTATTATGGACCAACAGGCAACCTTTGAGGGAGGACCAGCTGACTCCAAAATAAAGTGCATTACCTAACCTCTACCGCACATGTGATTGATCGGTAAAAAATGGAATTAGTGATAGAGTACAGTGCAAGCAATATTAATAACCAGGAAATTGCAATTGCATCCAACCTTAACAATGACACGATGCAGAGAGCCCCTTGCCCAAATCCCCCTCACGCATGTCTCTCTCCTATCTATTCCTATCTAAGTGCTTGTATACAGTACCTCTGTATGACTGCACATACAGTATATGCTGTGTCAGCTTCTTTGTTCAAAAATATGTACAAAACAAAATATATACTTTGCAAGAGTTTCAAATTTAGTAACAAGTAATTGTCATTTCTTACTTCTCTAGACTAAGGTTTGGTGTATACACTGTATGAACTGTATATAAGGAGCTTGTTTCTCGTTCCTATCCCGGTGGTCCTTTTTTTATCACACCTATTAATCATGCGGCAGTCATTTATTGAGCCAAAGATCTGGCCCAAAACAAACACACGCCAATTCTGACATATTTGGAAACAACATCACATCACCTAATGGCAGTTCGCACCAAACATACAACTCAGTGGAGGGAATGTTTTCAATTGTGTTCATGTTCTGGCTTTGCTGAAACAAACATCATTAATATCAGTCGACTAATGCGTTGCTTTTCCGGGGAGAATAGTTTCATGAATGCATACTTGAAAATGTCTGGGTGATGACTTTGGAAGAAAACCATTTGCCTTCTGTATTTCAGCAAATATACTCATAGTTTAACTGCGGTATTAAGAAACGCTGCTTCACAAGTAAAACAAGAACACACTCAAACCAAAGATTGTTTTTGATGATTGATCAAACAGCAGATTTATATTATACTGCAAAGGGGATCAATATAAGCCAAACAGCGAGGAATTTCTTGAATGTATTTTTGTTACGATGCACATATGTGATTTTTGGGTCAATTGTTTTTGTGTAAGAATGATAATTGTAAAAAATCCAACACAGCGGTGTTGTAATTGTAACAGAGAAACAATTCTCCACTGTAAAAACTGTGATGCCACTGTGTCATATCATATCACCGTTTAGTGATACGTTTCTGTATAATTACAACATTGTATAGCTGTAAAGCATATGTAGCTGTTTTAAATATACAGCTGTTTTTATAATAACCCATTCCCTGAATATCAATCAAGGTCAGAAAATCCCACATACAGTCATGTAATGTGTCGTGTCTAACGTTCTAAGAATCACGTACTCTAACAATTTTGAGATTGTCACAGTCAACGTGAAGACTTCCATAATTTACTGACCAAACAACTGCTGCTCGATGAATAGACATTTGAAATGGTTGCAAAATATCAGTTTTGACATTTGACATGTATTGATTAGAGGACTTTTCAAGCTGCAGTGTGGGCCCTTTTATTTCAAAAATTCAAACTTGAGCCGTATTTTTTTTTTTTTTTTTGGGGTGGGGGGCACACATCTTTCTTGTCATTTCTGGTGAAGAAATGTAACATTTTAACCTTTAAGAAAGTGTTTGTAGCATATTATTTTAGAATGCCTCTGACCGTGTCTCTCTGAAAAATGGACGCATAAAGGAGACTGGCGGGATGAATGATAATGAGGGAGTTTAAAACTATCCTGAATGATCTTGAAAATTGTTCTGCTGGCCAACCTGAACACACCTAATGCATAACGGAATTGTTCCAACATGTCATTTTGTTAATTCTGATCCTCTCATCGTTTGAATTATGTTTTCTTCTTGACTAGGTCACTCTTAAAAATCTCAAGATTTTAAAATAAATATTAATAATGTACTATTCATTCTTTCGGCTTCATCAGTGTTCATTGGGTCGGGAAATAAAACATTGGCTTATATTCACTTATTGCAGTGCATCCCAAATATAAGAAGTATTTTACTGTGTGAGTGAATGCATTGCATGTTATGAAAAATCTTGGTTTACCATGTGTTCCGATCCCGCCACACACTAGCAACCGACCTCATCTCTGTCTCACAAATCTACAAGGGCGCAACGTAGTGTGCCTTCAACATCAAACGCATATCAGCAAATCCTCTAAATGACCATAGCGAGCCAGCTCTTCACACAAAAGACATCATGCCAGCCGCATCAGACACCAGTGTGTATAAGTCGTATAAGTTTACATCAGTAAGTACAGTATGAGACCCATTCAAAGAGTACCCCTTTCTGAAACACAACAGTTGCTTTGGCCCATCTGTAATAAGCATAGTCAGCCCTGTGGCATGCATTAAACATTAACACCGGGTCTATAGAGCCCCTTAATCCAGCGCGCGATCCCTTCATGTGAGCCAAGGGGACAATTCATCCAGCCTTGACGCAGTCCTTAACAATACAAAGTTCCGTTTCTTTTCCAATAAAAATGCATCCTACGCAGTTTCAATGATGAGACCATCCATTCACTTGTGACACTATCTTTTTTTTGCTGTTGAAAATCAAGTGGTACCCTTATGATTGGCTTTCGGAGGCTTTCGTTAGTCTTATTTTCCAACTGTGAGCGCACAATTATTGTGTTCATGCAATAACTCAAAATCAAATTTAAGATGTACTTCCTCTTGACACTCCACAGGTTATACTCTTGAACCATTATTTTTTTTAATTTTATATATATATATATATATATATATATATTTTTTTTTTTTTTCTCACAGCAAAGAAAAGTTGATTGAGTCAGTGAAGGTCAAACCACTTGTATCAGCATTTCCTGATCCGTGCTGTTGGGAGTACGGTACTTGGTCTCAAAAGTCATACCAGGGCTTGTTTTCATGTTACCGCTTCAACAAGTGGCTCTGGCCTCCACCGATTTTTCCACACTTGATCAACGATCGCATAAAAAAGGGTTTACAGACCGTCTAACTACACGAGAGCAGAAGGCATACAATCGTAAACCACAAATAGTTTGCTCAATGTGTAAACTTGTCTTCGTGGCTTAGCAACTGCTCAAATTAGCTAAATCACATTGTAAACGATGAAAAGGGAACTCAGCGGGTCATATTTTCTATATATCTGTGTCACTCGATCAATCAATATTTTACCATTTATGCCATGAGACTTTTTATGAGTCAATCAAATAATCATCTATTAATGTCCATGGACAAATCATTTAGCTTTTGGATGGCTTTTTTTTTCCTTACTATAATATATTTGATCTACTACTATATTTGCAAAATATAACGTGTTATATTTATGAAAGGGGGTCAATGATTGTGCAGTTGTAAATTTTTTCTCCTGGCAGAGTTGGTTCAGTTATCCTCAGGGATAATGTGAATGTGAATGTCTGTCTGTCTCGAGATGTACACTGTCAGTGCCTGCTGGAATAGCTTGTCTCTCACTTCCTATGACCCCGAGCAAGCGAAGTGGTATCGAAAACGGATGGATGAATGGATGAAATTTTATGCATTTTATATATACACCACACTGGACGCAATGTGACTTTCAATTCTGTGTGGAATTAGAAGACAATCAGTTCAACGCATAGCCCCTATTTTTTAAACCTAGCAATAATTCCTGGAGTTAAGTAGTGATGGTCATCTTGTAACATACAACATTTTATCCTGGTTGAATGCAACTGCACATGCATGCTACAGGCCTGGTTTAAGCAAGGAATTGCATTGCAGTATTTAGTGGTTAGTAGTTCAACTCTGGTATTAATAAAAGCAGGTGACGCTACTTTAATCAGGAGCAGATGGCAGAGTTTGTGTTTTAACTTTTATTTAAAAGCTTCCAAATAGTTGTTTTTGAATGACTGTAAAATACAGATTAAAACATCCAATTTTGCTGGACTTGAAGCGTGGACGTTCACTTTGTGTATGTGGGCTCTTTGACATTTATTGGCATTTATTGTGTGCTTTTATTTATGTAGTTTTTCATCTTTGTTCTTTTTCTTTATTGGGATGTCTCATGGTTATTGGGTAAGAAATTCCACGTGTAATTTGAATAATAGTACAATCACGCCAAGTCAACACTTACAAAGGAACACTAGATTGTTTGCCTTTAATTGTTTGACTACATAGCAATTTCTAATTAATTGAAATCCCTGGAGAGAATTTTCATTTCCACTCTGCTTCTTGCGTGTTGAGTTGCATGCATTAAGCCAGCCAGGGAATCAGACTTCAAGCAGGCATGGATGGAGAGATGTTACAGTCATGGGCCACACCACAGTCATGTTGCATTCTTCAGTTGCTCCTGGGCGCGTTTGGTCCCTTGCTCAGGGGCACCTTGTCAGTTGTTAAGGAACGAGTTGTTATTTCTTTTTTTGTCCGCAGCTAGGCTCATATTTATAATGTAATTATTAATCAAGCCAAATCTTATTAGCTTAAACAAATGATTCCCTCAGGGAGTGGTATGGTACACTACCGTGCTATGGGGGATCATCAGGGTGCCTCTGTAAATTATCCAATTTCACAGAATTTTTCAATAAATGATTGTACATGAATTACAAATATAGCTATGTTCATCTGTGTATACCAGCGATCTATAGTGATAATTGTTATTCCACAAGTGGTGATGAATACTGTGTATTTTTACGCATTGTTGGATTTGTTAGAATTGGGTTCGACCAAGAGCCCTTGTCTTGCCATTCCGACTACTTTCTGTCCGTTAGATTTTCTCCATCACTGTATTGTTTGTATGGGTCCATCAATCAGCTAAATCGGGTCGTCATTTCGGAAACAAAATTGGAGTGCCTGGAAATTTTAAGTACAATAAGAGACATGAAACGGATTTAAATGGAACACTTAGTAAGATAAATAAAGTCCACTCCGTGCTTTCATTTATCTTACAAAAATGTGCCGATACACACTCAATGACACATGCTTGCATTTGCACACGCACAGCGCAAACATTGATGCAGGTGCAGCTCTGTTTGACTGATGAGTCTGTTTCCAAAGTGCAAGCTGCTCCATGACAGCTGTCTCTACACTGGCTCTTAAACACAAAACTCTACATCCCGCTCTCACTCCACTTTCTTCTTCCCCTCCCACACCCCTGAATCCACTTGCTTGCATTCCTCTCTCTTTTTCTCTCTGTTCGAGGCATGCCGAAGTCAATTTTTCATCTCGAAGAGAGAACTGCCAACTCTCAAGGTACGGTAACAAGAATAAAATTCTATGTCATCTGAAGGAACTTAACTCTCCTCTATAGTCCACTCCGGGGCTGAGTGAAAAGCAATCTGTAGTGGTTTGGGGGGGTGAGGGGGGGGGGTCACACAGGAGAAGGGGAAGCAGCTGCAGCCAGGGCAGTGCCAGGATTGCATCTCCACATATTGACCAGAAAGTTCAACAATTACCCGTTAGCCCAGTCTCGCAATATGATTAGCATGGACTCTGATGATAATGGATTTTACATGCAATTACGCCTAAGGGGGAATTAACTGTGTTTTGGGAATAATGCAGTAAGGGAATGAGACAACTGCCTGCTTAATGTCCGCTGTATTTGGCTGACACACTGGAAATAAGACTATATTCGGGCAGGCTCTGGTAAATCTTGATTTGTCATATGAAGGCCATAATTCCATTTGCCATTTGGAGTCTTGTGAGTTTTGTGGGAGAGTAACAGCTTGACTGGCATGTGTCATACTGATTCTACCAACACAGTTGAAGATGTATAGTCAAGTCAAAATTCAAATAAAAACCTACATATCTAGTCGACAAACACAGTCATCCTTTTTGTTGCTTCTTTGTATGTATTTGATCAATTAGATTATGAAAACTTCAAAAACATGGTTTCATCTGTTGGTGACCTGTTCTGAATAAAAGAATGTGGTAAAAGTAGCAACTGTTATTGAAAATAGAGAACAAGAATACCGTCTACGGCTTTCTTTTTGGGGAATACCCGCAAGGAACATCTTTCTTTATAAGTTACGTTAACTTGATTTGCAGAATATCCCACAGCAGCAACGGTTGCGACCCAACAAGAAAGAGAACAATCATTCTTTCGATGTGAGACACTCTCAGGGCTTGACTGGAAAGTGAGCAAAACTTGCAGAGCCATTAGTGCTTCGACCTTTTCCAGTAGATAGGATGGTCTTCACATACATCAACACTTGTGAACATATACAATTGATTACTATGACTTAAAGTGCAATTCATTCATTGCATCGTGACATCTCCAACAGTTAGCAAAACACTGATTTTAGATCTGCCTATGATAACACTCTTTCTGACCGGATGTCGGTGTTGGGTGGCCCTGACTAGCTGTAAACAGATGGTCTTGACTCTAATGAGGACTTGCTGATCTCATCCAGATTGTGATTTTGACTGTCAGTTGAGATTTTCATACCCGACAGAAATGAAATGACCGAAACGGTTTGAAATATGAGAAGCGTTAATTTAAGCCCAAGTCAGACATCCTGCAAGGAGTTGTATTTGGATGTCGGCATCTGTTCTTTTTAAGTCAAATATGTTATTGTTGTGCCAATCTCTATACGTTATAAAATATAGACCCAGAAAAAAAAAAAAAAAAAGAACACGACATTATTGGTTGGTCATGAACATAACATTAGGAACAGAGCTATAAACGTGAAATTACAAATTATGCTGCTAAATGTGAAAGGACAGAAATGTATTGTTACATTAACAGTACAAATAGTATGCACATGTTGGTTTTAAGAGTTGACTCTTTTTTGGGATTTACATAAAATGACAACTATTTGGAATGTTGATGTACAGTTTGATGATTTGAATTATGATTATTTGAACAATAATTTCATTTCAACATGGTAAAATGTATCTGAAATTAAGCTTTTGCTTGTTACTTGTTGTTGGCTACAGCATTGGAAAATTATTTGGTTTGACGTAAGAGCATGACGCATGACTATAACTAATTTCCATGATCATAAGGTCTGATTATAGACATACTATACGGCATAGAAAAATCTTTCCCGCCTTGCAATTTATTCAGTTTTTCCAGAGTCCTGGGTCCAGATGTATACACCACATTCATGCACCCAAATCAAAAATAGCACATATATGACTTTTTTTTCTGATTTTATGGTTCTATTTTGCAAAGCTTAATCGTCAACATCGTCACACAAGCTCGATTTTCCCTCCCACGATAGTCACCAGTGGATTAGTGAAAAGGAAACGTCGAGGAAGACCATTTTCTCTTTCATTCAAAGTAAATGTATAATCATAGCACACCTGAGGGTAATTTACAAAATAAACAATTATTCAAAAAACAAAAAACACACCCGGCTGACTTGTGCTCACACTCAGTTTTGTGCAGTGAAGTTTACAGTGTAAAAATGCACTCAGCATGATCATAGAAATCACATTTCAAAGCAGACGTGTTCCCACACATTGGTCCTTTTATTTTATTTTATTTTTAACTTAATGCACATGCATTTTGGAGGAAGACATTGCACGATTAACAACCGGCAGCGCCCTTGACCTTCACACCACCTACAATACGTTCCTCATATGGTGACAACTTTTGTTCCAATTTATGATGTCAGTTAGGAGAGATGGGTATTCTCAAAGCATGTGGTGGAGACTTTCCGAGTAGGATGAAATGCTCATCTCTTTTGGTATTCACTTCCTATAACTTATACATTTGACAATAACCAAGGGATCCAAATGAAGCTGTTAAAATAAAAAAATAAATAAATAATCCTCCTGATCTCTCCACCTTCTGCGGACGGAAGGGGAAAGGAGGAGGATTTGGAGTATTTGGGAGGATTGCGTTTGATCACACTCAACCTTTACTCTGATCTCTCCTCACATTTTCCATCCATCGACGCTGAAGCGCTAGCAGACCATCACATCATTATCAGGCCTTTGATAGCTATACCTCTCCAGTACGAGAAAGTAGGCAATGTGCCATGTGAGTGTGCCAAGATTTGCTCCGAGCAGGAATGTAACATCAACATACAGCGTATGGCCCCTCAGTTCCCTCTTCCTCCGAACACTTGTCTTTTGTTCAGCCGACCATGAGACGCAAAGCCTTTTATCCCGCGGGCTTTATGGGTTGTAATTTTGTAAATTTCAAATTGATTTACATATGTGATATGTTTAGGTTTTGCACTGTTGCACTTTTCTTTTGATACTTAAATGCAATGCTTAGTTATTGGAAAATTATCCAGCCATCCTTTTTCTACCGCTTATCCCGGCTGATTTTGAGCGAGAGGCAGGGTATACAGACATGTGAGGCGGCTGTGCAAACCACTCGTCCTATATTGGAATACAATACAAGACAATACATCTTTATTTCTTGAGTGCTTTCACAACAGCTGCAGCTGTAGCAAAGCGCTTCACAGAACAGTAAACATAAAATGAAATAATAGAAAACATAAAACACGGGTACTATCCGTGCATACGCCTTATATGAAATCTTTACATACTGTTTTATTCTTATAAGTTTTATTGTTTGCCTTCTCGGTCTCTTACCATGAACTTAATTTCATGACTTGTTTACTTTCAATAATAAACATAGATATAGCACAATTTCTTGTTTCATTCAATTATGTTTCCATTGCAATTTTGATCGAACTGTTATGAAGATTTTTTTTTTGAAGGCGCATTACAAATACACCAACCTATAATGTGAATTCAACCAGTGTTAATCCATTGGTTTAGTGCACATTGTATTGCAAATTGTGGGATTTGCTTTTGAACTTCGTCAGTTAATTCTTACACTTTAATGCATTGATGATTAAGTTTATTTAAGTTTTCCAAATTCATTTTCTTATAAAACACACTCCCTTAAAAATCAAAAGAAACAGATCTAAATCTATATGATTTGAATCCGTGTAGGGCAGTGGTCGACAAAAACACGCATGGCAGGTTAATGAAACATTCAAAATTGTCCGTAGGTGTGAGTGTGAGCGCGAATGGCTGTTCGTCTGTGGGTGCCCTGCGATTGGCTGGCAACCAGTTCAGGATGTCCCCCGCCTACTGCCCGAGGACAGCTGGGACAGGCTCCAGCACCCCCGCGCGAACCTCGTGAGGATGAGCGGACGGGTGGATGATTCCATGTACATTCATCTCCTCTACTATATACCAGAATATACTCAATGAATACAATCATCATGGCTAAAATTAGTTCACACTACCAAAATGTTACCTTTCATTATACAACAGCCTGCGATAATTCACAATTATCAACATAAGGCCTCCATTAGGAAATAGCGTCATCTTACAAAATCAATAGTGACGTGTCTGACAGTCCTCATGACTTTATCTGTCTGTCTATCCAGTGTGTCCCCTGCATACTCTTCATGCCATTAGTGAATTTCAGCAGCCACTTCCCTGAACCGTTTGGCTGCCTGTAATTGGAGAGCATGTGGGATTCAGAATGCATAAAAAGCCAGATGATATTGCTTGGCTTGTTAATGTCATTTCCCCCTTTATGATAATATCTGAGTGGGAACGACTCAACCATTTGTGACTGCAGCAAAAACGACCCATCCTCTTTCTGTAAGGCTCACCAGCCCTATAAATTGCTGAAAACTGTACATTCCCAGACACACTGTATCCTCATATTGCTGTTGAACCTCCATGTGAACTGATTGATCATTTCAAAGGCAGACATTACACGACTGTTTATTGGTTGTATGACTGAACACACACGTACTTTTCAGGAAAAGTGGTTGAAAGTACATTTGGGGAAAAATAAATATTCTATTGTCATAAAATCATTCACATCAGAGAAAAGCCGACTGGTGTCGTTAATGCGATTGTTTTTTATGTTCAAATGACAGATGTGCTCAAACTTTAATAAATCAATATCGACCAACACAGCCAGGGGAGGTTGCTTGGTTGAGTCACATGACTCAGAGCCAAAAGTTGAACGTTTATGTTGCCGTAACTCTGACCCATGTCTCAATGTTCTCCGACCTTATCAAATTGAAGACTTTATGGTCTTCCCATGCTCACCGTAACCCCCTTTTGACGTTGTTGTTTTTCCCATCCTTAACCCTAATGCAAACTTGATTTCAAAAACAATTTTTTTTTTATAGTTAGGTTGACACAAGCATTCTGTTTTAATCCCCATATTCCTGTCAGAGCTATCAAGTAGTGCAGCATCACAACGTACATCCATTATGCTCCCTCCAGAATGCTGTCATGTTTTCTCTTAAAACATATAAAACAATAGAATGAGTATTTAACCACCAGCTGCTTTTTTTGTGGTTTTTGGTAGCAAACACACATCAGAACCTCCCACTTATCTTGAACTCATTAGAACCATGTGGGTGACACAATGGGGTAGTCGTTCGCAAGTCTGCTTCACAGTGGAGAGATTTTGGTTTCAAATCTCAATTTAGGCCCTCCTGTGTTGAGCATGTTTGCAGGGGTTTCCGCAAGATACTGTGGCTTCCTCCATCATTCCAGAAATGTGCATATTATCTGAATTGACACATCTTGCCCATTGGTTGAATGCAAATGTGAAGGATGGTTTGCCAATCCCAAGGGAAGATGAGCTAAGCTTTAGCTTACCCACAACATGACAAGTGGTATAGAAAATGGATGGGTGCTTTGTACCTTGTGCTTCCTCCCAACTAATGAAAAAAGAAAAGTACATTTAATATGTTGTTTAAATGTAGCAGAATATTACCGTGTATCACACTGGTCAAACATTTACTTTTGTTACAACATACCGTATATGATCACTTTTTGATCGTCTATGTTAAATTTGAGTGGGGATGTTCCTTCCGTACACATGCATGCACACACACAAACACGCATATGCACACACATGCACGGGAATAACCAAACAAGACGGTTCCCATGAAAGGAAAGCCGAGGCTTAAAAAAAAAAAAAAAAAAATTGACTTAACCAAATTTGACAGTCAACAGGACCGTAAAAGCTGGCCCTGCTGTAACCAAACACAGTGGTAATTGTACATGTCAGGCAGAATTAGCATGAAAGTAAATAGCTTTATTTCTCCTTGTGTACATATTTACAGTGCATTAGAGGGAACAGGAGAGCCCACAAACCCAGGCCTACATACAACATCCTCAACTAGATATGTACAGTTAGTTTTTTTGTTTAAATCAATTTTGTTTCGAAGGTAACATGACCCATAAAAAAAGTAATCTCATTTGCAATGGACGTACTGTAAAAGCAAATTGAGCCCTCTTGTGTTCACATACTGTACATCTTGAATCTTGACTAATGTTACACACAAACAATACTGTAACTCTCCTCCTGACATACTGTACTCCCCGATTCATCCACATTCTCCAACTCAGCAGGATTGCATTGCAAATGAAAGGAGTGAGGTTCTAATTGGGGGCTGGACTCATCCCCGACATTCCTGTAAGACTAGTGCGGTACAGCTGATTGACTGATTGGCTGGCTGACAGAGGGACTGTGGTAAATGAACTGGCTCACTTTGGGGAAAGGCCGGAAAGAGCCTGTCATGTCTCCTTTGCCGACATGAAAACACATGAGGGAGGAGAGACGAAGGGGTGCGGTGTGTAGAGGGGAAAGAAGAGATAGAAATCTTGCTTCATGCACTATGTGCAGGCATTCATGCATGCAGACCTTGGAGCCTCAACAGCACGCGGGATTGTGTCATTTGTTGTTTTCTCCGTTGTTTTAGTTGCCCGGTGCTCTCATCCGGTGTTGTGTTCATTTTTGGGGATTGGGTCATGTTTCCTGGCCCTGGTTCTGTTAACATGGGATGTGGATTAGTTCATGGTTCTTCTGAGAAAAGCTACACAACAGCTCCGTGACTAATTTTGGGAGAACTCCCTTGTTTACACTCACAATGCTTTTGTAGTCAGAATAAAGGGCCCTTTTTAAAAAAATGTTACAAATAAGATTTGAAAACCGCACACGTGCGTGCAAAATTCTGGGGAGTGGCATCATAATAAAAATCAATGAGTGTATAAAGTACAAAATACGAAGCAGAAAAATGTCGAGATGTTTCAAATTCATTTTGGATGAAACATTTTCAAAGGATCTGGCATGAATGGGATTTTACAGGAACTAAGGGGAATAAATTGGAAAAATTTGTAAATCACAGCGTAGTGCCACATGTGATTTGTTTAAAACTGCCTCGGAGCATAATCTATAAATCTGAGAAGTTACAACAACCATTTCTTGAATTCAGGTGAATTTCAACACTGCTATGCATCACTCAGTACTTTACACACAACACACAAGTTAGTGGAAGGAGATTGATGCAAACCCCACTGAATGCAAAATCATAATGAATGCTTACTTATTCTATACCACATTTATTTTTTTATTTCCCAAATGCCTCATAAAATTTCCCATGAAATGTTTCTGACAACCTGACAGTGTACTGCAGTGTTATCACTGTTCAAAATATGTTTCACCACGACTCAATTGACAATCAGTGGTACAGAAAACAAATGCATGGATTGTGCACATGTGACTTTGCGTTGCCTCTAAATCAACTGCCCATCGGTCCAAACATTAGAGAGAGTGCAATACTTTAATACTTTAATGGCTGGTTGTATTTTTTTTGCCACCGATTTCAAACATCATCCAAACTATTTCTTGAACCACACAGCATCTGGTAAGCTGTTTACGGGCCACTCTACAACTCAGCCGCTTGAGTCAAAAGTAACATTAACAGGTGGCCTTGCAATTCTCAAAGGTCAAGCCGATGGAGGCGGGGAAAAGGTCTTCGAGCCACTGGTGGCCACAGAAAGGCCTTGTAAGAAAGTGTGTCCCTGAATCCCTGGCACTTGACCCTAATCAAAAAACTCAGAGACACAGAGGAAACCCAGTAGTAAATCAGCCTGTCACGGGTTCTCACATATGGGGTTTGATCTTGGTGATGTACGACTTTAATATGTGCATGAATGGATGGAGAAACTGAGGAATGAGAAAGAAATATGGAGTGAGAAAAATGGAGAGATGTGATGGAAAACAAGAGGAAGAACATGTAGCATGTAGCACACAATTAATATGTAGGTGACTGCGAATGAAGGACTGCATTTTTCTCAACCCAGCCATTCGACTTGGGCGAATACAAAATGTGCGGGTATTGAAGATCACAACCTTGGAATCAATCGTCTTGCTAATACCAAAGAGAAAAGAGACAAGCAAGGCAACAGCTAGAGAGCAATTCTGAGGTTTATGTGTGTGTGTGTGTGTGTGTGTGGGGGGGGGGGGGGGGGGGGGTGGTTTTAGCTGCAAATTAACAATAGACGTTGGGAAGAGGTGCTGTGGGGTAAGATTGGAACGGATGAAGTGCGAAAACATCAGGGGTGGCAAAGTGCTGATGTCAGAGCGACGTATCATTCAGCTTTCACTGAAAATCGATTCTTTCTGAAAGGCACACTGGTGTTAACAGCTGTGTGCCCGGCTCTCAATTTTGCTTCCATCGCCATTAACATTAGCAGACAGAGCGGTAATTGCTGCACAAAGACAGATATTCACCTTGATCTTCAACTTAGCTGATAAAATCTTTTCTGGACTGGTCTATAAAACTGATGATGTAACGGCAACATTTTGTGGACATAAGCTATGTTCACAGTGCAGGTCAATTGAGATTTTTTTTGTATATATACCGTATTTTTCGGATTATACGTCGCTCCGGATTATAAATCGCACCAGCCAAAAAATGCATAATTAAGAAGGAAAAAAACATATATGTCGCACTGGAGTATAAGTCGCATTTTTGGGGGAAATTTATTTGATAAAATCCAACACCAAAAACATACATGTCATCTTCAAAGGCAATTTAAAATAAAAATAAAAGTAGAGAACAACAGGCTGAATAAGTGTACGATATGCTAACATTACATGACGCTTAAACAACGAACTGTGAATGTGCCTGGTAAGTTCACGTAACATATTAAGAGTTATTTAGACAACTATAGCACAAAGAACATGCTAACAAATTTACCAAACCATCAGTGTCACTCCAAATCACAAAATCCAATGAAATCTTCATCCACGTAGTCACTTTTAAACAACTCCGCCAACTCCGGAGGTAGAAGATGCAGCGCTTCCTCTTCTGCGTCGTTTACGTCAGAGTCATCGTCAGTTGTTTTTCTCAGTTACCACCAACGTGGAAAGTATCAACACAGGCCGAGAATATCCTATTGCGGTTTAATGTGAAAACAACATGTGATGTGTACAATGTGTTAACCATTTCACACATAAATCGCTCCAGAGTATAAGTCGCACCCCTGGCCAAACTATAAAAAAAAACTGCGACTTATACTCCGGAAAACACGGTGTGTGTGTATATATATATAT
>NW_017805698.1:1046535-1091673 GCF_001891065.2 Hippocampus comes | reverse complement strand
CACACACACACACACACACACACACACATTACACCACCCGTGGCAACAGTTAGACATAGTTCCAGCAGCTGTAAAGTTTTACTTTCCGTTCGGCCACCAAATTGGTGCGAGTCATATGTATCATCCCCAGTACTCTATGATGCCCAGTTTTATGCGAAGAGATTAAACAAATTGCCAAAACTGCACATCAAGGCTCGCATCGGCATGAATATCAGGATATGCCACTTTTTATACGCCGCTGTCAACGAATACAGAGCCGCTAGTGTAGGTCGCCTTTAAGTCGATGACCCGCGCTTTACATTTTAAGAACAAACGTGTTTCTCCTCCTTGTACCACCAAGGATGCAGAGGAATTCGTCGCGATTATATTTCCACTTATTTTTGTGCTACCATCATTTGTTACGTTGACAGAAGGCGGTGTGAGCACGGCAGTCCTGGGACCTCTGTAGTGGTGTGAGCTGTAAGGGCAGCACTTGGTGTTACTTTAGCGATAAAATGATCGAGGAGCCAATGTGTGCTTAGGTTCCTTCGAGACCACAGACAGTACAAAGCTAACATTCATCTTTCTGTGTGCGTCCGTGTCTGTGTGCGTGTGATTGAGACAGACTTTTGACAGCTTAGGGGACCAGTGCACCACAGGGAGCATCCTTGCAACATGCTGTACATGAGAACATACAAGATTCCCTTTGTGTTCGTGTTCATGCTTTGCGCAACAATGCCACTAAACAGATAGACAAGTTGCTTAAGAAAGATCATTGAAATATGACAATGCGGTTGTGTGCTTTAACCCCACTTGGAGTGGACTTCCAAAGTTAGATCCAACTGTGGCCTGGCAGGGAGCTCAGTGGAGTGTTATGCGTTTTTAACGTGGTGTCAGGCAGCTGCACGCAGCTGGAGACTCAAACTTCAAGTAGAACTGAAGGGAAGACTGCAGGGATCCAGCATGGGCCCACAAAAAGACTTTTGTGACCCATCTTAAAATGAACTTGATTTAGTTCAGAATTCTATCAACTCCACCAAGTAGGTTAAAGTTGGAACATTTTTTTCTCAGAGGGGCAAGGTTTGAATGTAGCTAAATTTCAGCAATGGCCCTTAAGTCTCTGACCACAGTCGCATCCATCACTAACGTGCGCTGGGCGATTCAAGGATCAGAGGTTTTTACAGTTTGGTACATTTTAACGCAAATGTAACTATCTCTCTCTGCGTGTCCTAATAGTTGTTCAACAGCCGTGCATCACTTGTCAATAGCACATTGGCTTTTGAACCAAGACGTGCACATGACATAACAGCTAGCTAGCTTCCCTCAATCCATATCAAACAGAAGGACAATGGCACTGTCTCTGACTCCCTGAAACATTTTGTATATCACTGGAAGGCATGATACTTTGTGTCAAAGACAGGTGGGAGAGGAAAAATTTGTGTGAAACAGGCTGTTTTTGAGGTAAGGTGTCGGATGCTGAATTTTTCTTGTTACAATGTTATATTTCATCGAAGTATAGCATCCACTTTGGTAACTTGTTTTAAAAGGACATTCAAATAAAAACATCTTTGACATTTTAGAGGAGCTGGGATTCAATTTAAGGGTTTTTGACCACCCCCAAAAGTATATCAAATTACTAGCAAGCAAATGTTTTCTGAGGCTGCTATTATGGTAGCGTGATATATTCATCATGGGGAGTTACGACTACACTAAATGGTATCTTTGCTTTTGTTTGGGGAGTGAGTGTCACGTTTTGCGTGGTGGTAGTGCAGTTGGAGTACCCCAAAAAGCAGGGAGGAGCAGAGTGGAGTGACCAAGATGTATATAACAAAAACACTAACTCGAAGTACTCAAACAAAGTCATGGAAATCACAAGGAAGCCAACGTAACAAAAGAAAGCCATGACAGAAAACAAAACATGACAGGAGCGGAGCACACAGGAACTCACATATCGCACACAATGACCCAACAAAGACTGACACAACTCAGGGAACTAAATACAAGCAAAGTGGCGAGACAACGAGAAACACCTGGACAGGACCCAAAGGGTTGAGGGAGCTGATTGGTTAAACACAAGGGACACTGATGACGAGAACAGGTGGCGACAAAAAGGGCACATGAGGAAACAAAACCAAACGTAACCAGACAGAAATATAACAGTGAGCCTTTTTTGGATATTCTGCCATAGTTTCAGTCACGCTCACAAAGACCGTTGATGGTTGTAAAAGGTCTGGAAAAAAAGTCCTTTTAACAGAACTGTACCCTTGACATGCATATTATCTCGATTCATTTGGGGAGGATGGATTCTCCGCTTCGTGATGTTTTTTTGTCATTGTCACTGCTGTCCAAGTATAACACGGATGTGCAACTGCAGAGAGAATGCATTAAAAATGGGCCAGGTTAGATGAGGAATGATGCTGGTTAACCTTCGCCTGCGACGCTGCGATATTGTTCACAAAGTTCTCTAGACCTGGACACGTGACACAGAGCACACCTGCCTTATCTTTTCTTGAATATTCTTCCTGCCGCTCCCACTTCCACCCTGGCTCAGTTTTTTGGTTTGTTTGTTTGTTTTTCCCCTCACAACATGACCCTGATGGTTTGAGTGCCCTGGAGCCTTTCTGGATTAAAAACAGGATGAAATTGGTGGCGATGTCATACACACTGGTCTTCATTGTTTCTTCATTGGGAGCGCAGGATCCGGTTTTCTCTCTTTGCACATCTGCCTAGAAACATCTGGACAGAGTCAACCTTACAACATTGAGCAGAGCGACCATTACTCTTCTCTTCTCGCCCTTTAGGCAGTTATAAAAAAGAAAAAAGAAAACAAAAACAAATCATCTTTATTAACATATTTCACCCTAGAGGGGCCAGGATGAAAGGAGACAAAATGCTTCTTTCTTTGGGATTGAGTTATTGGACGTGGCAGCAGGGTTGTCGGGTGTAGGGAGAGCTGCTCAATTGGGAAACTCATGAACAAAACAGCCAAGTTCTCGGGACAATTGTGTGATCTCAGGTGCACGGCAGCCACATAACTAATGATTCTGAACACAATAGTCCCGTTGAGTGTTCACTGAAGTGGTGTGGTGCAGTACTTCTGTCCAAATAATTGTTTTTACACGCTGAGACTGTAATTAAACCTCGATCAACTGTAAATTATATTGTATCTTCATTTGAGTATTACAAAATATGTATTCTGACAGATACTGTACCTCTGAATACAGTAACTCGAGATTAGCCTGACAATGTTTTGGGTTTCCTGATTTTTTTTTTTTTTTTTAATCGCTGTTCACATCGTTAAATTTAATTCAATTAGTAGGTAAAGGACGTCATACTAAATACTTTTCGTGAAAAGAAATTAAATTCCATGTCCAGATATTAGAGAGCAAAAGCTATTGCTTTCAAACCTTTCTTTGCGTTTTTAATCCATAACTCACGAAAGCCTAAAAAAAAAAGCAAGTGGCACACTAATTTGAGATGCAGCTATTGATCACCAACAAAATCCTTTCGCTGGATTAATTTAACATTTTCATGATTTTTTTGCTGATTCTAATGCCAGTCTTGATCATTGTCTAATATCTCAGTCTCTTTGCACTTGAAAAGGTGCACAGGGTCAGTTCCAAGTGTAAAAACTGAAGCTTCTACTGGAATACCAAGTTACGGATTATTTCGTCGTTTCTATGATTATCGTGGATCGTGCAGTGTTTATTGACAGCAAGAACAATCATCTCATGCCACCAATTTAAATTGCAACATGTATAATGTTTGTCAACACTGTGTGTAATTTATGTGGGAAAATAAATATTCAGAATAAAACACAGAACCAGGTCTAACATCACTACTTTTTTGGAAAATATTTTGAGAATATTTATTATAAAAATATAAATGTTTCCACTACAAATCCTTTTACATTAGTTGACAAGGCCATCTACGTTCGAACACGTAAACTCACACAAACACACGGGTCAGTCTTGAGACAGAAAAGAAGGATTCTGGATATGGGGTGCATAACAGTATTGCTCTCTCAGATGTCCCAGGTTGATAAAATAAGTCAAAAACAAAACTCAGGTAACACTGACATATAATTTACTGTAAGCTTAAAAAAACAAAAAACAAAAAAAAAAAAACGACGACAAAAAATACTGTGCTGTGTAATGTTAACAAATAAATAATTATGTAACAACAATTGCGTTTTTATTGTAGAAAATAAAAACAGGCTGACAAATACAATTCAAAACAAGATAAAGTATAATACAGATGCTTTTCGATTTTTTTTTCATTAAAATTGCTGCACAATTTGTAACCTTTTTTTTTTTTATACATACAAAAATTTGTACAAAGAAGGATGGCATGTACATATTGCAGAATCTGTCGGGCTAGTTGCTATATCGTTATGATGGTTTACATTATGTACAGATCACATAGCAGCAACAGCAGCATCCACAGGTCGAACACTGGCTATACCGATACCATGAACAGATCTGGCTTTTCCCAAAAAGCACAAACGTCTTCTTCTGTTCATTGGTTCAATTTAATCTCCAGCCAAGCCAAAAAAAATTCCTAGGTCAAGGAAAGTGCTGACACATTGTGTACTAAGTGCATTTCGAGTGCACCCTAGTAGTTGAATGTTTCTTATCCAAAAGTATCGAGTAGTAGCAGTTCATAATATTGGTCACGAGTCACAGACCAGAATCCATGCAGATGTACCTCGATACTGTGGACTATCCAAATCTAGGGTGCATTCAGGGAATCCCTTTCTGGACATATGTATTTGGATCTCATATTAGCAGTTTGAAGGAAAACTTCACACTTTGTATATGGTGGTGGTGCAAAATCCTATTGGGTTAAACCAAAACAGGAGTGTTTGCAAGGTGATCCCAGCGTGACCCAACCACATGAGGCACTCAACATCCACCAGCACCCTCCCCCGGATCGACAGCTTGTTCAAGAGAAATGCTTTACAGTATTCCCTTGGCTTCTGTTAAACGTGTTGTCAGACTAAAGACAGGAGACCATTATGCATTCTTATATCACAATCACAGTTTCTGTGTTGCTCTCCATTTAAGACGGGCATACTCTGTTGGATTTATTGTCGGTGCTGAATTTTAACGTGCGCTCTGTGAGCACATAGCCTTAGATGGAAGGCCACAACTTGCACATTTTTGGGGTCACTGTTGTTCTATTTCAGTCCTGTCTGAGAGTCCATTTTAAAGCGCAGCAGACTGTCAAAAACAAACCAAGAGAAAGCGTTGTCTTTTCATTCGCAGAAATATTGATGCTAAAAGCAAAGCTAACAATAATTATGCTTCCCTTGTCATTTGGTTTTGACGCGGTTTGTACGTAGCCTACTGTTCATCTACCTTTTGCAAGATCAAATTGTAACAGTCTCGAGGAAAACGGTCACGGCATAGCAAATTTCAATTCATCAGATCATCGTGCGATGAGGCCCTACCCGACTAGAAACGGCGCTATATTCCTACATTGCCTGACTCAGAATCGGGTAAACAAAATGCTTACATTTTCACTGTTTTCACTGCATGCCCATCTTTACGCACTCAAGAATGTGAGCTGCTGAATGAAACTTTTCTTTCCCAGAAAAATAAACTCAAGTACAATTACACATGGAGTGCAAAACCTCCATTAAACAATAATATTATCTGAAGGAGAGTTGTGGAAAAACACAGCTTCGTCTTTTACGTCTCATTTCCAACTTAACAATTTCTCACTCTCGTCTCTCTTACCGTGCACTCTCAATTTTTCCTGCTTGGGTTCGCTCTGTTCACTTCATCTGTTTCCGCGTGTTAGAGAAAATATAGATCAAATGACGTGCGCATCCTGAGATTTCACACAAAAGGTTGCCGGGTTGCAGGAACAGCACTATAGCGTTACAACATCTGCTTGTATCATATTGAACTTACGTTTGTCATATAAAGAGTGTGAAGTATGTTATTGCTCCTGCGCCTTCAAAGCTTACTGTTCAATCCACTGGGAGTGTAGCATGGTTATGGCTTTCGAACGATGCACGCTCATCTCTGACTATCATAATTATTGCTTTTATGTGACAGGTCTACGGAATCCTAACGATCACAACAGATTTGCTTTCATCCATGGGTAGTTGCAAAAGAATCTCAAGACTTCATCAGTCCAGGAAGGGTCCACACTGGATCAGATGCTGCTGCTGTCCTCCATGACGTGTCACACAGGGCAGTTGAGCCACGCCGTTGTCGTGCTCTGCACAGGTGGCCGATCAGCTCTGTTGGGAGGAGCCACCAAGCACCCCAGGCTGGCAGGATATGGACGGAAGCGCCGCCCACCTTGACTGCTACCTGGAGCTGCTGCTTTGACCTTTGTTCGCCCGTTTATCCCAGTCCAGCCAACTTGTCTCTATCCCTGACCAGTTCTGCTCGGCTGTTTTAGTTCTCATATGCATCGTTAAAACCCAACCCTGAGCCACTCTTTGTGTCTGTAAGGCATCTCAGCTGGATCACGGGACAACGGGGAGTTCAGCAGTCAGCCAGTTGACTGGTTTGCTATTCTGGGCTCTTCCCATTTCTCTGCCAAGACTTTATGCGTCAAATAAAAGCCCCTTATTTCTTGAATTCCCTATGAGTCATCTGCCATCGTCACTATGGATACACAGTGTGTCATAGCAAGCAATTAGCTCCAACAATCTGCTGATGCACCAACGGGGTGGTTTTCCTCTGGTGGCCTCTTCTTTTTAAACAGGTACTGGACCGTTCTTGGTGTGAGATTCGAGGGCTTTGAGGCTGCTCACGATCTTCTTCTGAGGTCCTGCAATTGTCACTCCAACCTTTTTCAAATCCCTAGTGAGAAGGAAATGCAGTACAAAGAAGAGAAGCAAGGAAGAGAGAGAAAAGAAGGACGGATGGGGAGGTCATTTACCAGACAGAGTGACAGAGCGGGACATGACAGAGGGGAAGATTGGGAGAAAAGAGATAGAAAGTGTGCATTAGTGATGAAGGATGTGACATCCTCGTGACATTTAATGACATGCTCCCAGCACGGCTCCCTTCACTTTCCCATGCATCTGCCATTCACACCGGACTGCATTTCCCACAAGGCCAGCGAGCTGCCACCGCTCAGAATGAGCATATCCTCGACTCTCCATCCCTAATAATCAACAATATAGGCCTGGGGCGATACACTGACAGTTGCAGTTATGACCTGTCAGTGGAAGAAACAATCACATGCAACGGTCTGGTTTCCTGCACTGAAATGAATTGGATTTGATCTATCAGGCAGGTGGGAATATGGGGGAAAGGAGCACCACTGGTACATGAAATATAATTAAACATGCAATTAAACCAACGCTATTCGTTTAGGAAGAAAAGTTGCTCGTTAAGAGCGACCGCTTCACTTCGATCGTAGGTTTGGATCAGCAACTGAAAGACAGCGTAGCCTGTGCATTTGGAAAACGCATTCATGAACTCACTAATCTGGTGAGTACACTTAAATACAGTATTAGTAGAAGCAGAGAAGTCGCAGTCCAAGTGATGGCATCACAAGAACCTATTTTCTGTCTTTTTTGTTGTTGTTGTCAGTTAAGTGTAATGAGAAATAGTTCGTTATGGAAGCAGGACACTTGTTTTGCAAAGCAGCAGACTTTAAGAAAGACATTGCTTCAATCCGTGCTTGAACACAAAAGGACAGGTTACATATAATGGGATGTATCAGGTTTGCAGTAAAAAAAACAAACAAACAATCAAACACTACAAATAAAGGAGTTGCAGGAACAAGCAGCATTAGTTTGCAAAAAGGAAGATAGCTTGGTTTCCATCCACACTATAGTAATACTTTTCTAAAACAAGCATATCAGTTGACTGGTATTCATAGTCAATTGCTCGCCACTCGTTTGCTTGTCACTTTGAAATATTTCAATTGACAGTGGAAAACAAAAACATGCATGTCCAAATCCTTCTTAAATTTAAGTTATTAAGCAGATGTTGTGTCAGTAATCATTTAAAGTACACTTAGAATGATTTTTTTTCAAATCAAACAACGGCTATGAACGAATCCCCCATTTATGTTCCTCATCCAATTTCCATGTTGCCATTCAAGCATTGCATTGCTATTTTTAATTGAAATTGCGTGTCACCACCCATTTGGGATCTATACATGCACATCAGTGAAACAGTTAAGAAAATGTGCACCTCAGTTGGCATGCTAAAAATAATGCAAAATGTCTCATGGTCAAGTGGTGGTAATATATTTTCATGAAGCGGACATACATGTTTGTTTGTTTTTTTAAACACATTATTTTATGCATGTTTAATTATGCATTGTGGGATGGAAACATAGCCATCAAGTTATCACTAATGATCCCCTTAAAACCCAGACGTGAAGGCCAATCAGAAGTTCTACAGATCACGTTCTGCTCCTGAGGAGGGCCTCGGCTGTGCTGCACCACCCACCATCCAGAGTCCGAGGAATCGAAAGGAGAGGAACTGCGTGTTAGAGAGTGGTGATCCCCATGGACGGCTCCCATTCTGGGCAAGTTGCTGGTGTGACGTGGACCTCTGTCAGAATCACTCTACTGAGACACAGCCACGCCCGGCAATGTTAACAAATGGAATCCCATCACTATTTGTCATGTCCTGGTTGGTATTTTTGCATAGTTTTTTTTTTCCCTTAAGGGTAATTTAACACATTGACATGTCTCAATTGCATGTACATACAAAGCAAAAAGGTGCAACATTGTCTGGCTGCAATAACAGAAAAGATGAAGTCACACAAGGAATTCAACCGTACATTCAGAATAATATAAAACGGTAAAACCTACCAGTAAAGATCATCTGTTGCCCTATGAGTTCAGGTTGTCATATTTTCTTTCAATCCAAAACCTTTAGAATGATCTCATGATCCATATGTTACCTTTCCCCAAAATCTTAATGAAGCAGGCCTGTTTGTTATTTTCTCATCAGAATAGCCAAAAGCAATGAACTCAAAAACAGGCAGCGTTGCCAAAACAATACGAAGATTTTCTATACTGTATGTATGAACCTGAGAGGTTGGATTACACTACGGCCAGAGATAGGTATCTCAAAAAAAAAAAAAAAAAAAAAAGCTGTCAAAATGTTTCCTTCTGCAGCGTTTGTGCAGACATTCCCATGACCCCAGTATAATACCTCTGCAGGATATTTGTATTTAGAATAATTAAATGTGACAACAGCACAGTGTGTACTCTCTGGACTGCTGTCGATTAACCCGATTGCCCCTTTCAGATATGAAAGCTAAACTCCGCATGAGAGGGCCAGTTTTTATATCAAGGGGAGAGAAGATCATCCTTGAGCAAAATTCAGGATGTGATCTGAAGCGGATGCTGGATAACAGCTATGATCACTTGCTATGTCCTTGGAGGGTTTGAACTTTGAAGGCTTTTCCAGATTTGCACAAGAGTACAAAGCATGTGTGGCAGGAAACTTAGAGATAAGATTATGTCCACATGTACTCAGGTGGTTTTCCCACTCCATTGTCCAAAAATATGTCTGTCCACATGCATGGAACTGAAGACATGAGAAATGTGATTCATTCTCGGCTGTCAACAATTTCTAGGACAGTTCAAAGAATTTAAAAAGTGGTCAAACAATAAGTGAAGGCCAAAAAAAAAAAGGAACCTGTTTTCCAAAATGCTCATTTTGATGTGGATGTGGCCATTGGCTAAAATTTCCCATTTCACTTTGTACAACAGATAAGAATAAAGAAACATTGATCGAGGTGTGCCCTTGAGCAAGATACCAAACCAAGTACAATGTCCGCGCGGTCTGCTTGGGCACCAATTTTCCAAGTGTTCGTTGTTTATTATTATTTTTTTGACAGTAAACTAAAAAACTGTACGTTACCTTTTTAGGATTTGTCATGAATTGTGTATCCACCCCCCAAAAAAAGTAAAAAAAAAAAACGGAACAAACCGATCTCCCAAACTGGACTGAAATTAGACCAACAGATGAGTCAGCACGTTGCAACCAAGTATGATTACTGCTCGTAGGAGGTCGGAGCACTGCCAACACTTGTGCTGACTATCAAGGACTAGATTAAGTCTGTAGGAATCAATAGAGTAATCTATATAGAGCAATGCATAGTCCCAGTCAAGGCTGCGAGTCTTGCAGCGGTGGCGGTGTTGGCCTTGGTTGCTACAGCCTCATCGTTCAGAGGATTAATACTGAAATGATCCAATTTAGCATCTGGCCACAGGGGGAAAAAAAGTGTAGCGCAATGGGATTTCTTTCGTGTAAGATTAGTCTCGTGTGGTGTGTTTTGTCATCCGCGAGTCTGCAGAGTAAGCTCTTTTGCGGGTTGTTGACTGGAGATAACTTCTCATTGATTAAACTTAGCTATTGATAGAAAAGGCATGAGACATGTCAGGATGAAACATGTACAAAATATTTTTGGATTTTTTTGTGTGCAATATCTATCAGATTATTATGGGAGTGAGGACTGTCTTTTAACCAAACTGCACCTATTCTATTTATTTGTTGATTTTTTTTTTTTTAATCAATGAACTTGTTGGCCATTGAGACAATACTTGAACACAGAAGGAGGCTGTGAAATTCAATTACACATCCTCAGTGGTACACGACTAAAACATCTGCTCTTATTTAGTCGCCACATAACTTTTGGAAAAATGTTGCTCGGCGTTTGATTTGCATTGTTTTCACAATGTACATGTGGCATTCTTGCATACCAATGGGACAACCATGTCTACATTTTGTCTTGCAAAGGCCTCCCTGGCTGCTCTTTTCACATGTCAAATTTACCCTCTCATTCCATCCATGAATAGTTTCTCTCTTCTCCAATCCCCTTGGTGGAGCTCACAATTCCCTAACAAATACATCTCCCTCAATCTCGATTTTTGTTTCTCTCTTTATCATTTTTTTCACATCCTTACCTTCTACCTTCATAGTCATATTGAGAGCATGGCGAAACGCCTGTCAAGACGGGTTACTGTGAGACCTTTAGTAATGGCTCCATAGCTTTTTTATCTTCTGATGAACAAGAGAGAACGATTGTGAGTTCTTTATCAAAGGGCTCTATAAATTCCCAGTAACGCTTGCCTCGCAATTTGGGCTCTTGCAAAGGCTGTTGACATGAATAGGCAGCGGAGCCTTGTGTGTTTGTGTCTTACTCTGTGGAAGTCTTGGCCAGGGTATCGCAGGAGCTGTAGCTGACCCCAGAGAAGGCCTCATTGCAGGGCAAGGTCCTCATTCCATCCATCCAGTCACCCATCGTCCCCACTGAGGGAACCTCTGAACTACTTCTATCCAGCAACAAGTTGGCCGGCCTATGTGGGAGACGGAAGCAAAAAAAGCAGACGGGAAAATGTGCTTGAGGAACTTTATATGGACAAATAAATAAGTACAACAGATGTGCCCCCCCCCCACGCCACCCCAATTGCATCTTGACAAAATGCAGAGAGAGAGGCAGGGACTTTTTGTGGGAGTGGAGAAGGAAGCACAGCAAAGGGCCAATGCTGGAATGAAGCTTGCCTCTTTCACTGTCCATCACCGATCAAACCTCCAAGCACACACTGGTACTCTTACTATTAATAATGGTCAAAAATAGAACGGCACTACATAGGGCACAGACCCCTGCCAAAGCAAAAAATCTTGTATCAACATCACATTTTCCATGGTCATAAATGTCTGCGAATGGAAATGCCTGATTATTTCAAGCAGGATGCAATATTAAGTGAGGAATGTTACGGGCAAAATGTTGCCGTATTTTGTGATACAGGATATCCATTTCTGGATACCCAGCTGATATCACATGGGTACTTCCTGTGCCAAGGCACAAACTGTTTGGCAACATTTTATGAAAATCAGTTAAGCGCTTGGCTACTGTTACGTAGCCTCACCTCCATTACTATCTAACAATCAGTGAAAAGCACATTTCATTGATTTGACATTTCACATCCATCAAATCAGGGGAGAGCTTTGTTTCTTTTGTCCATCAAAACTTTCCTTTTGCTTTACTCATGAGTGCAGCGTCCAAATGCTTTGGGGAACGGCTGCTTTTTCAGCCGTATTCATGCCCAGTATTGATATTCGATATTAGGCTCTTATCGAACAGCACTTAACAAGTATAATTCCCTTTTTTCCAGAAGAAAAAAAAAAAAAAGCAAAAGAACACAGTGAGAATAGCAAACATTGAGAAGAGTTTGCTGTCTCGAGAGATTTGGCTAGTGCTCGGAAACCCTCTAAAATATATTTTGCGCAATGTCTTACAGTTGAACTTTTTGAAAAGTGTTGCTTTTTAGCTGCTGAAGAAGATGGAACAGAATTATTGGCATGCTGAGAACACAGGTTGGGGAGGGGGATATGCAGGAAGAATGAAAGCCTGTTTGTCAAACACTGAATTCCCTCTGTCAGTCTATTGTTAAATTCAAATACATATCTGAATATAAAATGTTTGCATAAAAAATACAACAAAAAGGATAGATCCAGCAATGGAAAAGAAGGAACGGCATAATTTACGCAAATCTAACTGATTTTTAAAATGGTGGAAAATATCTGTATTGTTCCTAAATAGTAAGAATAAAAAACAACCCACCCCCCAGCACTTTCTGTCAAAATAAACAGTCGTGTTTTCAGTTAGGTCCATAGCGGACATTTTTTGTAGAGCACGGGGCTGCTGGTCTAACTTTGAGTTTGTCTGAGAGGGTTTTGACATTCACACATCCACAGCGATGTGTTATTGATTGATATTGATGTTGGGTTTATGTTATTTCAAATCACACTCTTGTTGGTGATTGATTAGGTGCGATTACGCACGGATTTCTCAATTTGTACATCATTCTGTAAAATGCTGGCTGTTCTGTTGTTTGTTAAAGAGGTTAACCAAAAGGCAGCTAAATATTTTCACAAAAGAGCCAAGAAAGGACATTGAAGTTAGAGGACAAGTAAAAAGACATCTAGAACAGAGAAAGGAAAAGAGGAAAATGTGAGTGGGTGGCACACTGACAGAATCTTTTCCTGCCGGATCAGAGGCACGTCAAAATAACGAATGGCCCACAGGAGCAACTGAGAAAGACTGATTTGTGAAAAAGATGGTATGTATATTTGGAAGCAACGTACGTCACTTTAAAACCAGATGTTATTAACAAAAAAGTAAAAAAACGTCAACTAATTAAAACGTCTGCCCTGACATGTTTGTTTTAAAGGAGTATTGATCATGTCTGGGTATTTGCTCTGTTTCATTCGTTCTCCTCTGATCTCTTTTCCCCTTTATCATCTGCTCTCTCCTTGACTTTCCTCTGAGATGTAAACTGCAAACGACCTTGTTTTCTTTGCCTCATCATTCTCTTTGTTTGCTCTGCTGTTGCATTTTCGGCAGCATCGCACAGAAAACCGAGGCAGGATCACTAGTCAAGAAACAAGGAGATCTGAGCAAAGGGAATTTTAAAGCCCGTTGCCGACCTTAACACCATCAGAGTACAGAAAACACAAGGCAGAAGTAAGAGTGCCATTGTCAAACACTAAACATGATGCCCTATTCATTTTTATTTCCCTTCCTTTCACCCTATTTGTCATGCTTTTGACCTCTAGATAACCATAGCTGTTTTAACTCTTGGGGTTTTTTTTTTTGTTTATGGATCTTAAGGGAGGAGAGGAGGCAAGAAGAAGAACTTGTGCAGACAGGACAGCGGGAGAGCAATTCATCTCTGGCTGTGCCACCGGGGCAATTCCCACGGAGTCCCTCGGAGAGGAGAGCCTGCTACAAAGAGCCAGCGTTGGCCCTTTAAATTGAATTTCTGATCTGCCTCCGTTGGATATGATGGATGTTGTGTCGCCTTAATCAGTACCACTCAGGTGGTCCGAGGGAAGCTATTAACCTGAAATACTTCAGGTGTGTCGTTATGATTTTATCTCACTCGTGCATGCAAGATTGTTACTCAAAATATTTGATGAATTTGAGGTGCCATAATTGAAATGGATGCATATGGTAGTTTTACTTAAAAAAAAAAAAAAGAAAAAAAAAAGAAAAGATTTCTGTCATGGTGGGCTTTTGAATGTCCCTTATTGCTAAGTGGAATGGTTCGGCAGATGACAACATTAGCTGTTTGACCTCATTTTTTTTCATGCGTGCTGTCAAAATTCTATCATCACAGATTCAAGTCCACATTGTCATGTGATCACCTATATATATATGTGTTTGGCATTGTTTAACGATAATGAAGAGCTTCAGGGTCACAAAGCGAATCATGCAAATGTGAGAGTTTTAGCCTGACAGGAAGAAGTGACATTGTAGTCTTCGTTGAGCCACTTAACAGTAACATGACCAGAAGTGAGCCAAGTTTTGCCTAAATGGTACTTTTCAGTCAATTGCTGTGTATTTAATTATGTGAACTTTTCTGTGCTCCATCAGAGTTTGGGATATCACATTCGTATTTAGTCTGAATGTTTTTTTATTCATTTGAATGAAGTATCAATACAAGCAATGAAATAAATGTAATCAGATTTGTCATTCACATTCACATTTAAAGGGTCTTGAAGGCGAACACTCATCGACAAAGTAGTTTGTCTGGCAAATTAACAATTTGGAGAGCACACACATGCATTATTCATTGATGGCATTCTGGAATCTCTGCACTGTACAGCCGGCATGATAGACAGTGCCCTCCGGCCCTGTTTGGACTGTTGTTGGCCTATAATTAGTCTCTGACAGCCAACCTTGACCCACTGAACCCAGAACCTCTCCATGCAGAGACAGTAAACTCTGACTGGGTCCCACCCCTGAACCCTCCAGATGCTCTACTCTGGTCCCAGGCTCTTGTCTGGGTGCGGGGAAGAGGGGGTGCTCCATTAGCCAGCTAGGACAGTTCTGTGACAAACGAGGTGTGCAGAGTTGAGTGCAGCTGCTCCCACTGCGCAACTGCTGCTGCACGCACACACACACACAAACTTCCCATAAATCAGCACGCGAGACTGTGTCGGCCAGCCGGTGCTCACCCAGTGTTAAAAGCCAATCAGGAAAATTACATGCAAACTCCAAGGGACCTATTTTCACTTTCTTAAGAAATCATTAGTCAATGTTATGAGCTTTGACGTCTCTATAATACCACATGCGGCTGCTGCAGACCCTATTGCCTGTCCTGCTTCCTGCCTAAGCTGACATTTGTACAAGTACTGCCCTCCCTTATCATGGCTCTCTGCGACGTAATGGTGGACCCATGAAACGAACGATGCAAAAATAGAATAACCAACACTTTTGGTGGCTATAAAGAGAGTAACAGCATTTTATCAAGTAAATAGAGCAAAAACAAGCTGACTCTGAAATACAATAATGAGGCCTGTCCAAAATTTAGTTTGCCATCTCAAACAGAGCCAGTATATGGATTGCTTATCATAAATCACACCAGTCATTCGTCGTCTCGTAGAGATGTGAAATCACTAACGAGCAAAAAATATTTCTATAACACAAGAGGTCACGTTGTGAGAGGGAAGAAATTTGATCTGTGCTGTATGTTGCACATACAGCACATTTGACAATAAAGTTGTACTTGATCCTTGACTAGATACTTATTTCAAGACATACAGTATACCATTTTTTAAAGGGTGTACAATTATGGCAATTTAACGTCCAGTAAAAAAAACAAAACAAAACAAAAAAACAAACAAAAAAAAAAAACAAACCCCCAAAAAAACCACATGAAGTTGTTAAAACCCAGATTCTATCCATACCTTGATGTGGTGTTGGCTGTAATTTTCAGACTACCGGGGTTGCGTATGAGTTTGTCCAGGATGCTGACTATCTGTTCAAACTTGGGCCGGTTGTTCCTTTCCTTCTGCCAGCAGTCAAGCATCAGCTGATAAAGCGTAGCGGGGCAGTCCATGGGCGGGGGAAGGCGGTAGCCCTCATCGACAGCCTTTATTACCTTGATATAGCAAGGAAAATGAAATTATTGATTTCAGCTTGACATTGCTGCAGTCGATGTCTGCTGCCAATTCGGTGCTATTTTGCCGACAATGGGCCATTTGTGTACTCACGTCTTGATTGGACATCTCCCAGTAAGGCCGTTCCCCATACGACATGACTTCCCAGAGCACAATGCCATAACTCCAAGCATCGCTCGATGATGTAAACTTCCTGTAAGCAATTGCCTCTGGAGCTGTCCACCGGATAGGGATCTTACCTCCCTGTGAGACCAGTAGTAGGGGAAAAATAAATCAGACAGACAGAGGTTTGTCAACTGACTTTTAGCCAAGACCTTGCAATATCAACGTCAACTCAACTTAAAATGGGAAGCTAGCACAATGACGTTCTTGAGGACATACATGCTTTACAGTTGAATTATGTCTGGATGGATTGGCTCAACCACGATCATACAAAATGTTCTGCTTGGCCTTGAAGCATCCTACGGGAACTGAAAATTCAAGAAAGTTGGCCCGTCCAAACAGGGGTGCTAAGGCTCTGCATCAAGCTCTCCCGCATGAGACTTATGCACCTTGCCCTTTCCGAAACCTCTCCCAAAAACTTGAACTCACAGAGATGTCCAAATCTCTTGATAAGATGATTCACAAAGATTGAAGAACTCAGGATTCCCTAGATACCACTGATTGTCTTGTTAAGTGATGGGTCAAGCCAATTCACACTATGGTCCATGCAGACATATGGGAGAGGTCAGACTTGCTGAAAAACCACAGTGGGCCCCAAGAAGCTGCTGAGTCACATGTGTTCAACTTTAAAAGGCCATTATGGATTGATTGGCTTTTCTCCACACTGGCATGTATTCATTACAAACATAAATGAAATCTTTTTCCAAAAATAACATATCTTTCAAATCTAATCCCAAATTTCCTGCAGCATTTCTTATTGTAGCGCTTGCTTCATTTGTCATTTTAGCTGAGAGACAGGATAAATGAGGGACATGGAGCTGAGGGAGGGAGGCTCATGGCAGCCAGAACTAACAAAAGTCATCGGCCAAGACTATTCTGTTCATGCATGGTGGTGTGCAGTCATACACACTCCTCTAAAACAACACCCGCTCTCACATCTCCAAGGAGGCACAGTGAGATGAGGAAAAAAAAAAATATTGCACACACGTGTGTATTATAATAGTTGATGTATGACTGAGGTGCAGACAGAATTGCAACGCAAACAGACATGGAACACAAGCATCGCAACGTCATTTGTGACAATCTAGTGCTCTTGTTCAAATGCATGGATAAATTACACAAAAACAACATATTATGGACTACTGTGTCTTTTGTCGAATAAATCAGGTCAGATAAAATTCCTTTGCGAAGCATTGTCAGTTACTGTAACACTAAGTCTGTTTCATATTGTGTTTTATCATTAGACATTTCATATCATATTTCCAGGAAGGCAAATGGCACCCTGGCTGTTTATTTGACAAGCAATCATTGGTCAGCAAATTGCAGCATGCCTAAAGGGGCTGCGTGTGTAGTCTAGACTATATTATCCCTGTGATGAAAATGACCACACACATGCTGCAAAATAACACAGCTGTGAGTCTGCAGCATGCCAGGCCGGCTGGTACTGTAAGCGGAATGCCAGTCAAATGTTGGCAGAGAATAGTTTTGAGTTCCAGTATAAATATAAAGATTGACTTTATTCAACAAACTTTATTTTTTTCCTCTTAATCTCAGAGTACGGTAATATTACAGAATAGGTGTTAAAAATCATGCACAACAACACCATGAGGACCTTCATTCATTTTGTATATTATATTACATATAGGGGTATTTTTATTGCCGAGTGAATCACTGCACTGTCAGGTTGTTTTTTTGAGCTCACCCGTGTGGTGTAAGCAGCCTCGGGGTCGTCCTCCAGGACCCTCGACAAGCCGAAGTCTGACACTTTACACACCAGGTTACTGTTGACTAAGATGTTTCGTGCAGCGAGGTCTCTGTGAACGTAGCCCATGTCTGACAGATACTTCATTCCTGAGGCGATGCCACGCAGCATGCCAACCAACTGAATTCCAGTGAACTGGGCGTCGTGTTTCTGCAAAATTCAACGTGAGCACAAGTTAACGTCAGTCTTTTAATTTGTTCTCACACGGACCACAAGTCTGACGTCGCAGATGATTTGCATGAAACGCAACTCCGCAAAAAAATGACCACTACCTTGTAATTAATGTTTTAAGAAGCACTTTTTACAGTTTGTTCCACATTGTGGTCAGAGGTGACATCCAGCAAGTCCCACAGCACTCCAAAAAGAAATAGGAAGTCAGAAAACCACTGGAATGGAGAATTCTCTATGATCCATGAGAGTCTTCTTTGTGTACAAAATAAAACTGGTTCAATAATTCGTATTATTTGCTACCTATACTAAGTCAAGCATAAAAAAGGAAACCGAAGACGTTGTACAATATTGTATGCATGCATGGAGAGAATTTTGATTTGTGAGGTGAGTAGTGTTGGACTGGCTCTGTTCTTGTTCACCCCAAGTGTGTTTGAAGACACCTCTTGGGTTTTTCGACATTTAACTTATCCAACCATCCTTTCATGAACCTTTCTTTGTGTACTGAGTCACAGCCAAGCTTGAACAAAAATTAGTCAGTCACCAAACTGTTTCCAGGAAGCCGTTTTTGTCTAAAATTCCTTTGTGTCCTCTCATTAGAGTCAGGTGGAAGACTGGGGATTTAACCTAATCCCCAATAGAATAATTTATTGAGTGTGCCAAGTTATTTATCAGTCTACACATGTTTTCCAAAAGGGTGTAGCACACTAAATTGACAAAATAAATACACTTTCATTGAGAAGTGTGTCAAGTATTTGATGAGCACTTTCATATTTGCTTTTCATTTGCTCCCATGAATACAAATGCAGCATGTAAAGCAGTCTGTGAGTCAATTTTGGCATATGAGTGACAAAAGTGCAAGATTACGTCCAATGAAATGCCGTGTCTTCTCATCGCATCATTTTCGCGACGAGAATAAAATGACTCATTTTCGTTGTTTTAGTTTGCTGATGAACCCGACCGGACCATCGCATTTGGACAGCAGCAGTTAGTGGCCAGACCACCTGGAATTGTCACTTCAAAGCCTTCCAGAATCAAACATATGCTATAATGCATACGCTATGAGTTTGCGCGTGTGTTTGTGTGTGCGCATATGACACATCTACAGAGATGAAGTGCAGGCCTTCGGGCAACATGCCAACAAACAGCTACTCCTCCAGGATGAACTATGATGCAGTGCAGACGTGGTAAAGGGCTAAAACATGAGTCTGCAAGCTTTGATGTCAGTGTTATGACTTGGCGCTCCTGCTTTGACTAATTTCAGTGAGGCGGGTCACTCCATTTTAAGAAGCAGAGACATGCTTAAAAAAAACAAAAAAAAGAAATGAAAAAGTCCCTCCCTGCATGATGAATGTCTGCATGAAATGGGTACACAATCTGCAGAGAACTCAATCTGAACCAGAACTGAAGGAATTCATTGACAAGAATGTCAAACGTAATATTTCTTAGGTCAGTTTACATCACTGTATGAGAGTGGCCCATATTTTTTGTCTTGTTTTTAGCACAAGGTCAAGAAGGGCATAATAATGTCAGAATCACTGTTTGTGCATGCTTACTGTATTGGAAAAGGTAGCTGGCTAATGAGCCGTGCAGGAAGCAAAGTCACTGCTGTCTGGGGAGGCTGTGATTGTGATACGGTTATTGTCGTGATGCTTTGCTGTGACACCATGACGGCAATTCTTCATTGCATATGGACCATTTGACGTTGACGCTGATATGTGTTGAAAGATTGTTGCATATTCACAATCCAAACACCTCAAAAATATTTATGGTTGTAGAGAGTACCGGTAGCAAACTCATTCCATTAAAACACCACGCTGTTGAGTCATAACACAGCGAAAGTTTAGATAATTTAATGCTTGAGTTGTGAAGTGGTACAGTATCTCCCACTTTCGGAAGAATTATGACATTAACCTTTGGTGGTGAATAATTTCATACATGAGTGCATATTTTTGTGTCATTTTATGAGTGTACTCACCCTTAAAAAGCTGTCCAGTGAACCGTTCTCCATGTACTCCGTGACAATCATGACAGGCTTACCTGCAAAGAGAATGACATTCAGGACTTCAATTCATCATCTGATCTATCAGCTATCTGCTATAATGCGAACCGAACTGCAATCCATTAAAGTTTTCACTTCTCAAAACTTTGTTTGGTGGCGCCAGAAGATCAGTAATCAAGAGTGACATCTTTGTTTCGAACTACAGCCATCATGAGGTTTATTACGAGGGAGAGGGGAGAAAAAAAAAATCACTTTTGCATCTTCTAAAGCATCCATTGTTAAATCAACAGGCCTAGCGTCAAGACTTGTTGTGTCCCAGATGGCTTTGTTGTCACTGCTTCACTCTTGACTTGCCACCAGCCATATGCTCCATTTCCATTTCATCCTGATGAATTCGCCCCTCCTCTTCTTTCCACATCGTGTGTCAACTGTCCTCACATCTGGATGAGATGCGGGACAAGTGATGGAACTGCGTGTTAAATGCAACAAATCTATCAGCCTCGATGAAAGAAATAACATTCTCGTCCCCAGTCGTGATGGATCACTTTAATTAAATCAAAGCAGGCTGCAACAAAATAGATGATATCAATTACTGGTTGAGCAGCGCACCATCTCGTATTTCAACTTAAACCATATAAACCATATAAGTAGGCTGGTTTAAATTTTATGCCGTGTTATTTTACAAATCAATGTGCAGTATATTGATTGGCATTGCCATTTTACAGAGCAAGAGAATAATTAGGTGAAGGCATCAAGATATGGGACTTTAAATTGAAAAGAAAAAGATTGGTTACAAGTTATGTGGGAGTTCTATTTTCAAAAATATAGGACCTATTAATATACAGTAGTACTTAAACACGTTCAGCAATGGGAATCAAAAAATATAATTCAAATCCACCTGTTTTGAAAAGTCTCCACCACTAACATGACTTCCAGTAATTTCTTCTGACATTGTCATGTACACATATTTGTACACATAAAAGAGGTTTTGGGCTAGCAGCGACAGAAAAATCCTGCTCAAAGTGGGACTTCAAAACGATGCCAAGGCCCAAAAAATATAAGAAAAGTTTTTTGCTCCTTTTTTGAAAAAAAAAAAAAAAAAAAACTGTTTTCTTTTTCTCTACCGGGTTCAATTCCAGCTCCGGCCTTCCTGTGTGGAGTTTGCATTTTCTCCCCGTGCCTGCGTGGGTTTTCTCCGGGTACTCTGGTTTCCTCCCACATTCCAAAAGCATGCATGGCAGGCTGATTTAACACTCTAAATTGTCTCAGGGTGTGATTGTGAGCGTGAATGGTTGTTTGTCTATGTGTGCCCTGCGATTGGCTGGCAACCGGTTCAGGGTGTCCCCTGCCTATTGCCCAAAGACAGCTGGGATAGGCTCCAGCACACCCGCGACCCTTGTGAGGATAAAGCGGATCAGAAAATGGATGGATGGATGTTTTCTTTTCCTTTCGCTTGATTCAGTCTATGTTGAACTCAAAAGAGTCTAATTTAACATCGTTTGTCTCAATAAACTCACAAAGCTTACTTTTACAATCCTCGTTTATACATCTGTGCTTAAACTCCTACAAAATGGTGATGGATGCTTGCATTTATTAGAGGACCATTTTATAGAGAGTGGAACCCACACACATGTTCCTCCCTCGTGTCTTCAAGCCTCTCCACTTCCATCCTTTTCTCCAGCAAAGATAAAGGCCCTGCAGCTCCTTTGTTGTGTCGCTCTATTCATGTGGATGACTGAGAGAGAGTGTGTGTGTGTGTGTGTGTGTGTGTGTGTGTGTGTGTGTGTGTGTGTGTGAGCATCAAACATGCATGTGTGTGTCTCTGAAAATATGCAGCCTATGGATCACCCAAAAGCAGCAAGGTAAATGGGGTGTGAAAGTCTTAGGATTAAGAATTAACAGGGGCATCTCAATAAATCACCCGTGTGCGTGTGTGTGTGTGTGTGTGTGTGTGTGTGTGTGTGTGTGTGTGTGTGTGCGTGCATGTGTGTGCGCGCACCCGTGTGTGTGTGTGTGCAAAGCAAATGAACCTAAAATCGAGCCATGCTTCCGGGCTGCTCCAACTCATGCACATATGTTGAGGGTATCGCTCCAAATGTTCACTCACTCATACGCATATGAGCATGCATATACACGCACGTGCGCACACACACACACACACACACACACACACACACACACACACACACACACACACACACAGGCAGAAGAAAGGACCGATGTGTTAAGATAATTCATATATTTTTCTGTTTTATGGACATGTTTCTTCAGTAAACAATTGGTGCTTTATCATGAGTTAAGTGTCGGACAACTTCAGCTAAAATTTAAATCTATGTACATCAAATGTGAACAACGGTCAAGCATAGAGTAAAAAAAACAAAATACAAATAAAAAATGAAGAATTTGCGGTTTTGTTTTGTTTTAGGTTTTGGTCTGGCATTGACTTCTTGGGGTAAAATAGTAATTTCTGTAAAGTCAAACCATCCATCTGAACTGAATTAAAAAAAGGGGCATGGAGCAATTTAGACACTGAGATCACACAAGAGAATAAGAGAATTAGACTGAGGGAGATTAAACAAGGCAAAGAAAAAATTGAGGACAATTAAGTGAGGAGAGGCTCTTGGTGTTTTAGTCACTAAGTAGCAGTGCTTCTTAACAAGGCTGGCGCCTCAGGGAAAGATAGAGGCCAGGCATGTTTCGCAGCGACAAAGTTCAGACTCATTATTTTGTTTTTTTGCACTCATTCCTTTTCACAGACTCCTTCTGTGCGCTGATGATAGTCCTATAAAGAGACCCAGAGGGGAGCAAGCAAGAGATATGGATTCATGCCCACTAAGGACACAGCTTTGATCAGAGTACATTGATCTGCAGAGATTTACACCACGGCAACTCGATAAAAACGCTGCGATTTTCTCTAAAGCGTCGGCCACTTTAGGGCCATTTGTCAAAGACATTTTCAGATCAGAATCGGTAAAAACACTCCAGAGAGAATGGATGTGTCATAGAATGTGGATACAAATCACATAACAAACCTTTCCTCGTGTATTCTTGTACAGTGTTACGTGAAATTCCGAACATTTCAACAGAGTTAAATTTCCGCCCCAGTGTCATCTACAAATAGGACACCACACCATTCCCTCTTCTCTTACAGTTTCAGTAGCTTGACCGGGTGTGCAAGCGCAGTTGTTCTACTTTAGTTTCAATCATACATTTATACACATTCACCGGTGACGAGATGTTTCAACAGATCCTTCAAATGGCTTTGTGCAATGAAGAATTTATATTACTTACTGCGTGTCACAACACCCTCGAGCCTGATGATGTTGGGGTGGTCAAACTGTCCCATGATTGACGCTTCGGCAAGAAAGTCCCGCCTCTGCTTGTCCGTGTATCCTCCTTTTAGAGTCTTGATGGCCACACAGATCTCCTTCTTGCTGGGTAGCTTCAGACGACCGCTACACACCTCACCAAACTCGCCTACACGTCACAGAGGAATGTTTTACAAAAGGTCAATTACTCTTTCGAGGAAGAGTTTCTCATCAGTATCTCTTTTACGGAGACCACATATTCCACTTTGCTTGATCATATTGTTGTATGGGAACAGTGCTTATGACCCATTGGAAGATGAATGTGTGCTTCTCAGATAACAGACAAAAGCAATGTTATGCTTAAGGTTCGCTTAAAAAGGTTAACAATACGAAAGATGGAAACTGTGACTCACTGCTTGGATAGTGATCTAACACTAACCTTACGTGATAAGTGTATTTGTTGATTTACACAAATAAAAAAGCCTAATGGAGAAAATTCCCCGCCTGTTGACACAGCCTTATTGTCTGTTAGTACAAGTGGATGCAAGGTGACTCAATATGCTCTGATTAGAATTCCTCGCTGGTGACGGGATGTGTGCATGTGTTTACTTCATCCCGTGCCAATGTGTGTGTTTTGCACAATGTACAGTAAGTGGTGCAGGAAGACTGCATGCTTCAAATGCAGCCATCAATGCTGCAGCTGGCTGCAGGGATTTGGCCCCGCTTTAGACAAGCGGATCAAGAATGCATACTAAACAACGTATATGCGTTGGGAGCGCTCGGTGATGTCAGAGCTAAGACATTTGGAGATCTCGCGCTTCCCCTGGCCCACACTATAATTTCCCAGTGCAACTGTGGAACACAGAGCATGGGTCAAAATCTAGACGTGAAGCGACGGGGTCTGGAAGAATTTAGGCCAGAATAATTACAACCTGTCTAAATACCAACATCATGCCTGTTCTTTCCTGCTCTGCTCCGTCCAGCAGTGAGCGGAGCAGACAGGGTAAAGGAGCTCTTTTTGTGGTCACCCCCAGAGAGTGGAGATCTCATTTTAATAAGGCTTGATTAGGGACACTCATTCACTTCCTGTTCTAAGTGGAGCCGGGTATCTTACTTTGATGGGAAAGACCCATTAAAAAAAAAAAAAAAAAAAAGTTTTCTGTCTTTTAACACGCAATCACCGATTTGCAAAAAGATCAAAGTCTGGTTAAGCTACTGAGTGCAGATTCTCATACGGAGTGCTGTATGAGAATTCATGTATTGCATAAAGGATGCAATAGGCTTACCCCTTTAAATGGCATATTAATTGGTTGCTAAATCATTGTAAACATAAAATTAAAAATCATTAATGAGCTACTGGCATTTATGGCAACAAGGAAAAGCGGACAGCACCATTATTCCGTAATGTAAAGTAAATGAGTTCTCAATTAACAAATTGTTCACAATGTTTAAAGAAGTGCGGAACCATAACTAGCAGTTTATAAGTTATATTTTCTTATTGCGTGTCTTCATTACTCACAAACAGTTGAGTATATTGAGATGTTCACTATTCAATTCTTTGGCATATACTGCAGTTGTTAAATTTTAAAAATGCAGAGTAGGACAATTTCGGTTTATTGTTTATTGTCATATTCATTTAAAAATTGCAATGTACAATCCAATGAAATATAATATGGTTTGCCCTCGTGCTCTCACAATCCACAATACGAATGACCGTGATACCAAAAACCATACCCAACATATGTAATATACACAGTGTATCAAGTCAAAAGTTAGGCCTGCTATTTAACATTCTAACTGTCTGAAGATAAAAACTGTCTGTAAAACGTGAGGTTTGAGCCCGAATACTTTGTACCCGGTGCTAAGTACCAAAAGAGATCATGTGCCGGATGGAACGGGATGCTTGAAGGGAAAATTAAGATACAGAAAAAGGAAAACAGGTTACATGAATCAACAACAGCAAACCTGCTGTCATTTAGCATTTGTTTTCCTCCATCAAAGAGCTTTAAGGAGACTGGGGCGTTAAAATGAATTAGCATTCCCCGTAGGACACTTTATGGCCTACACTTAACATAACCTGCCAATGCACTTAAACCCAGGAGCCTTGCATGTTCTCCATTTTTTTTTTTGTTTCGCAGTGCATTCTTTGAATTAAGCGAGAGGTAAAGGAAACTGAAACCGAGGAAGGATGTTGGCTAGACAAAAATATATTTTAATGTGCAGTATGTTAATGTATGATTTTATCTTGACAATATGAGTCTAGTTGATTCTTACCTGCTCCCACCACTTTATCAATGGCTATGCAGGAGGCATCCAGCTCCTTTGCAAACTCATGCACGGCTTGGCTTGGGTCCTCATATGTGTGGGGGTCTACGTAGGTCTTGATACCTGGCAGACGCACTGGAGCAGGAAAGAGGAAGCTCACATGGTCACTCAAGAACTGCCACTTCGTCAAGAAATACTCAGGAGGTTTCAACATTAAATCCTCGGAGTGCCGTGATTTAATCAAAACGAAAAAAAAAAATCAGATCAGTCGCTTCCAACGTTTAAGATGATGTAATCTCCTTTGTCTCACTAAGTTTCGAACATGTCAGGATACATGAGGATACTCTGCAGAAGCCAATTAATATCACACTAACACATGTTACAACAGCCTTACAGATGTTTCTAAATGATGAGAACGGCATATATCCAAGTAAAAAAGGAAAACTAGGTTGATCGGTTTAGGGAAAATTCCAGCCCAATCATGACCAGATGCAAATAATACTTTGCTGCTGTTACATCGTGTCAGCTTGGCTTCAGTGCGGAGAAAAAGGAATGAGATGACAGAGAATTGCATGTTTTTTCACATTGCAAAATCTGATTCGACCGAGCGTTACTTCAGCGTTCAGTGATTCCCAGTCAGATGAAATTTTCAACTTTGCTCGAGTTTAGTAGGGCTAATCAAAGGCTTTTCACTGCCACTTTAAGACAGGACAAAATGCCAGGAAAGAAAAAAAAAAACTATTTTTAAAAATTGGACTTCCCTAGTAGTTTATGGTCACATGTTGATCCTCCTAAATTATTCATGAGTGAAAAAACCTGTTACTGTCTTGGGGAGATTTGTGGTTTATACCTATCAAGCTTAACGGCTACAGTCAATAAAGGAAAAGGCAAAGACTAAAATCAAAAACATTTCGAGTACTTTAACAATCCTAATTCTGAATGCCTGCCACATGCATTACTGTATTCATTTCCTTCCTTTCTGTTAGGACGTCTGTTATTTTGTTCGACTTTAGCTTTTAAAATCATCAATCTCTCCGTTTACATTGAAAAAGTAATGACTGGTGAGACAAGTACAAATGGAATTGAGGTCTCTATTATTCTATTCTACTCTATACTTACTGTCCAATTTAAATTAATTGGCCTGACAATGAGTATTTATTGACAACAAATACAATGTATATTTACACTGACGGAACGTACAATAAAGACATTACGCTGCAACACACATCATTCTTATTTCAGTTTCTGTGTCTTGTAAACTTTTTGAGACACTTTTTGTTTGGTGTAGTGCCATGAGATTTTTCAAATATAAAGCATGTGCTTGATCATGGTTGGGAAACACGGGATTTGGAGAATACAACATTGTCGAGCTTTAGCAACATTTCCCATCAGGCCTCTGTTTGTTTAGAAGTGTGAAAATACTGTGAGAAAGAAACATCTACAGGAACAAAACATTCAAGCAATTTCGAATGCAACCAGCTAATTGGAGTTCAGTGAACTGTAAAGTGGAGACAGGAAAGATTGAAGAAGAAAAACAGTCCGGTACTTACGGTGGCCGTTGCCAAAGTGCAGTCTTTTCTCATCAGGATGTTTGGATTTGCTGTGGCAACAAAACCTGCCAATCCAAATAGAGAAGGTTAGAAGCTGTGCCACGTCTAATAAGGCTTCACCCATTGGCCCATTTTAGTTGATGTGTGTGTGTGGGTGCGCGTGCGTGCGTGCATGAGCGTAGGAGAGTGTATACAAGTGCAAAATCCCAGCTCTTACGAACCGCGGGGGAATCTATCAACTTTTTTTCCAGAATGCCAATATCAGTGACATACTATTAACGTCTTCCAATCAACACACAGACAGGCACATGAGTTATAATTGTTCATACAGTTATTGTGAGGATAGCATGGAAGTTAGGTATGAACATAACACATTATGTTCATTATGTTTAATTTGACCTAAAGATAGCAAAGATACTTTTATGTTTGGGACCAACACAGTGCTTGTCAAAATTATAGATCAATAACAAAGGCTACCATCATTAGCATACAAATACGTGTGCATCTGCAACAACCCCTGTAATGTTTTTGAAGACAGTCTTTGGAAAATACCCATCGACTAATTTGGAATTACTAGGAAGATCTTTTTTGTGGTGTCCATGCCTAATCTATGCAATCAGGTTGTTAGGCGAGAGCAAAAGGATTGTGCCGCATAATTCCGAGGTGACATGTGGACAGACCTGCCAATCAAGACGTAGAGCAGCACAGTGAGCAGGATGATGGCCACTGCTGAGGAAATCGCAATCAGAACAACCTGGCTACTCTCACTGGAGATGGAAAAGGCTGCTGAAAGACACAGAGCAACATAGTAGTGAGTTGCATGTTGTCGCCAGCAATATATTCGACACACGCACACGTTATTTAAAAAGAACGGACAAAATGCATGTTGGAATCCTTGGTTTAAAACCGGCATTCTGGAAACCAAACTCCATATTTCATACATGGCAGCCACCACTTACAGTCAGGACTGGTCTCAAACTGAAAACTGGGGCTGCTGGCTCCGTAGCCAGCAGCTGTGCGGGCTCTGATCTGCAGTAGGTAGGCAGTGTTGGGCTTAAGACCATTCAGAGTCACGTTACAACCCCGGGCCCGAAGGATTGTGTAGCTGGTCTCTTGCTCCTCCTAACAGACGAGGCAGAAATACAGACAGGGAAATTAAATACATCGCCTTGGGCCGAAATATTAATGAATACAACATGCGCGGTGTCTCATCTGAGAGTGTGGGCCATCATAAGCACACACACCCAAACAATGCCGACAGTTTGACAGGTTTCCCTTTATCTGATGAATTATGGCCTCCCTATTTTACGACTTCTCTCCTGCTGATCTATGCTGATAAAGCAAAGCAAGAACAGGGAGTCTTCACCTTGCAACCAGATGTGGAATTCTTGGATGAGAGATGAAAAATCTCACTTTAATTTTAGGTCTTTCAGATGATAGAATTGATTGACTAGTATATTAATATGTTTATTAAGTTGACGGGAGATGCTTTTTTTTATTGTTTATGTTGTGACAGTAGTTTAGGAGAGTGGTTGTCAAACTTTTTACAGGGCTACGTTAGCTCTTCAAGAACCCATTTTAAAATACAGTGGCGCACAACAGTTTACCAAAGATAAAACAGATTATTATCAGTCGCATTGACGTGATGCACATTTTGGACATTACTGCTTAAATATGGAGGGGGTGGAGACTGTACTTGAATTCTGATTACATTAAAATATATTGAACATTGAAGTTAAATTTGCACTGACATAGCTGTTTAAAAACAAACACTTCTTAAACATTAAAGACACAGGTACTTCACTCAAAAAGTTAAATACAACTGAACTGTACTTAGGCGGTGATGTTTTTTTTGCATACCACGAGAAGGATTCTATTCGGAGACTAGATCTACACACACAGCTATATTGTAATTTGGACAGCCAGTGACGAATATGATCTGATGTGAATTTCATCATTAATTTGAGATTTGAAGTTGGACTGCATGCACCCAACTCTGTTCCTCCACCCAGCCGGAGTAAACTGCCATTTAAAGGAATGACTACCAACCCATTAATCTAGCAGTATTCCACCAATTCACAACAACAAAATAAGCCATTAAAGATAAACAGGGGAGATAAAATAAGGTTCAACAACCTAAATGGCATTCATTTAACAAAATGAGCCTTGGGTTTCTCAAATAAGGCAAGCAAAAAAAAAAAAACAAACCCACGTCAAGGAGGGAGTTGAATCCTCATTCTACAAACCGGGTTATTTACAAGCCCTCATTGTAAAAGACAACACACACACACGCACACACACACACACACACACACACACACAGGGCAATATGAAAAGACTTCACGGCCAGTAATGGGGGGATTAGAGTTTTATAGAGCACAAAGCTTTTTAAACTGGTATGGGTGTGTGGAGGTAACTGATACAACAGGCCAACATCAGGATAACTCTTCATCACAACTATAAATCCACTCACGGCTTGTCACCATTCAATGGCAAGGACAGCATGGGATCCCTTTTAAAATCACACACAGGTGTGGTAAAACGACCTATGTCCGTGCGTGTGCGTGTGTGTGTGTGTGTGTGTGTGTGTGTGTGTGTGTGAGGAAGCAAAGCATAGCAATGGCATCCTGTGATTAAGGGCTGACCATGTGTGTCTCGCCGGAGCACTACAGATCACCACCATAGCTGTAATGCCGCTTTGGCAATCTAAACAAAGCTGAAGAAAATTATTGCTTGTATAAACATGCACAAAAAAAATGCAAAACAGGATTCCTTCCATGTAAGACCAAATAAACACACCGAACCTCTGCATGTGAAGGTTTCTGTGCTCATGACAACAATATGTGCAAGAAATGTAGTTTGCTCACGACATTTTTACTGAATGTGGAGATGTTTCACGCCCATGAGAGGCTCTCTTTGGTTGAAGCAATAATGTGATTGAATAAAATATATCATATTATATATTTTATATTTAAACCGAAAGTAACACAAATAGAGGCAAAGTCACCTTCCACTTTCATATATCTGGAGCTAAGCGTAATTTGTGGTTCAACATAGCTCGTTGCATTTTAATTTTCTGATGCATCTAATACTGTTTCGACGCTACCAGTAGCTAAAAATTCTGAAAATCAAATGTGCAACAACCATTTGGGCAGATATGAAACTGTGTCAGACATGATAAATGGTCTATTTCAAAGCTCATGCGTGCCATACAAGTTATATCTTTGGGATTATTGCATTCATAAATCTACAGAAAGTTTATCTCTGATAAAGCGCATCTGCTTAGACGATACTATTTCAAGAGTGATCCGCCAAAGTAGTAGGAACTATCATTAAATGTGCTGATGTGTAATGAGTCTTCTTTCCACACTGCCTTTGAACATCATGGACAATTGTGTCCTCCAGGCTAAGAGGAAAAGGACATCCAGATTTTGACCAGCTTGAAGCTGAAAATCTTTGATGATGCAGCGAGTGTCTTAGTGCTCGTGGCATCTTGGGTAACTCGCACATCTGTGAAAGTACCATGAACGCTGAAAAGCACTTCCAGGTTTCCCAGACAACGCCTTTTTATTGCCATCCTTGCTCATTCGAAGTCGCAAACACACTTACTCTACTGCTGTTTAGTTCCTCCTAAAATTAGATCGCACAATTATCCTGCGTGAAACTACGGTAAAACAATACTGAAATAGATGTTTACGTGATTAGTTATTGATTAAAAATATCCTAAAATACTGTATATTAGCCTTTTTATCGGATAGGAAATTGTATCACTTAATTCAAATTTGATTTGTCCACATATAGAGTATACATCCGTGCAATCATTGTATTCGAGAGACAACGGGAGTTTACTACGAAAATACCATACTAGAGAGAAAAGCACAAGGAAAAAAAAGAGGAACCTGTGTTTTAAGACAGCGCAGCTCATCATCTTACTGCATATGTTTTGTTTTCATCACAGGCAGCTTGCATGTCTGTACTGAAGAAAACTTTGTGTTGATTTTACACAATTTTGGATCCAATTTAAGTAGAGGTATAGTCTACTTCAAAAAAAAAAATATCTGGATCCAGGAGATTTTGTTTGGGGCAACCACTTGACAAAACAAAATTGAGTGACTTTAACGCAACTCTTTTTTTCTATGTGTCTGTCTCTCTGTGTATATCAATCTCCTTTATCTCAACGTGTGTCTTTGTGATTCTGTCTTTAATCACTTTGTGTGCTGCAATGCGGACTTCAGCCTTGGCATACGATTTCACCTCAACTGGCCTTCCAGAATACACCGTTTTTAAGGGGATCTCCCACTGGTGTCCTTGTTCACCCATCTGCATGGAAGAACCCTTTTGTCTGAAGTTTAAAAAGTGGCCGCTGTGGAGAATCCTGTGAAAAGTGTGTTAGAGTTTGTGTGCATGTCCTTATGTGTCCCAGGATGTGACTAACAAGGATTTATGCAACGCCCCTGTGCTTTACGCCATTTTAAACCCCACCTTTTCATTTCTTCATCGTTCTGTAATGAATTTGCATCTTGTGGTTGAGTGTGTGCAAGTGTGTGTGAATGAGAAAGCGATGTATCAGTCATTAACTTTTCCCCTTGCTGTTTTCCAGCCGTGTATTAGCATCTTAGGTAAGGGTGGCTGAGCAGGGAACCGAGTTTAGAGAGGAGACTGCTTCTGTCTGCCTACTAATCAAGAGATTAGGGGCCAGGGCTGGCATTGAAGCAAACTGTGATCTGGGGACACACATGTACTTTCTTCTCTCCCCCTCTCTCTTGCTCTCACATACACAAACGCGCAATCTCTCATTTCTCATTCACACACACACACACACACACACAGCACACGCAGACACAGTGAATCTGCTCGAGTGACTAAACTTGCATCAACGACTAATTTCACCATCAAATATCAGCTCTAGTAGCATTGGTGCTGAAAGGCAGTGTAATTCGTTCGGTGCTAATTTCCCCTCACAGAAGAATGAACGACCCCGTTTACTGTCTGCCATAAAACATAAAACTCCATGAAGGAGAGGGGAGGACAAGATGAAAGGCAGAACATGAAACATGGGGGAAAAAAGGTGAGAATAAGAAAGAGAAAAGGCAAAGAAAAACATGATAAAGATGACAAGACGAGGAATGAGAAGTTGATTCGAAGGGTTCGGGGGTGACAAAAGCAGGTGGGGAAGTTGAGTAAGTTTGGGGCTGATTTTAATTGGATACCCTTGATAACATCATGCAATCTGCTGAAACACAAGAATCGTTTAAATTTGTATTCATGGTTTACATTAAGATATAATCGCACTTCACTATATTTCCATATCACATTTAACCTTCATAACTGCTGTGTAGGATACCCAAGAAACGGAATTTGTTTTTCATTTGTATTGCACAGGTGTTTAAGTGTTGTAACTGAGTACTGTTTGTTATGGATCAGAATACTGAGAGGGTTGTGTCAAACACAATAAATTTTGCCTAAGAACATTTCAAGAGATTAAACTATTTAGTTCATGTCGTGCGTCTCATGTTGTCAAGGGAGAGAAAAGAGGGGAGTCACTGTCAGTCACAGAGACAAACAGTTTTCCTCAACTGTTCTGTCAACAACCCAAAGACTTGCCCGGTCCCTTTTCCTGAACTTTAAGAAATGCTTTCTGAATCGGATTCATTGGCAATCTGCCCAGGATGACCCTTTCTCTCCTCCGCTTTTAGGCTGACTTACAGTAGGTTCTGTCTTCCTGCAACCCTCGTAGACTATGTACATCCATCCAGCCATGATCCGAACCACCTTATCTTCACAAGGGTTGCGGGTCATATTATATTTTAAAGCTTATATCATTTTTTAAATATCATGTCAATTCATACTGTCCTAAATGTTCAACAACGGTGGTTAAACAGATCATGATTGTGAAATACACTACAGATTTCTACCTTTAAAGTCACATTAAATCTTGAAGGTTGAATTGTCACTGCGTGTGGTATCGAACCAGGGTGATAGCAGGTGTGGATTTTTCAATTCGGTTAGTTTTTAATTCGGTTTGAGTTTTATTTTTTAAATGTACCGGTACTTATGTTTGATGAGTATGTAAAACAATTTTGTTTGTTTTTTTAGGTGTAATAATTTTCAAACTACTTCTTTTGGATTGAGGTTTAGTATTAGTTTTATTTTTTTTATATATAGAATATTTGTTGAGCGCAACATAAATTTAAACAATATTGTGTAATAAACTACAAAACAACTGAACTTCCTTCTTCTGTAAGTGATGAACAGCAAGACCAAAATGAATACATTTAAAATGAACTTAAATTGTAGTTTCTGTTAGCTTTCACTTCTCTAATAGCATTTTCATTCTCATTTTATTTCATTAATGAAAATTATTATTATTTTTTTTAGTTATTTTGTTATTTTTCATCAACTTCAATAACTTTGCATCACACTAGATGAAGCAAAATGCAGAGGTCAGTGTAGCTAAAAACAAAGGATTAACTCTGTGCATGCATTGTCTTTTTTCGGTGGCTTTTTTAGACATATTCAAGCGGGAGAACCAGCAAAGGGAGTTTTGAGCTTTCGAAGAAATTAAAAGTCGGCCATCATGAGGGAACAAATTATGTTGACACTTAATGTTACACTGTTAGTGTGAATTTATGTATAAACTCACAACTAAAATAAGGAGAGCACATAGTGCTAATGAGGAAAGGTGTGATGAAATCCAGTAAGTACCAACCTTTTCATAGTATTTGATCTCGTAGTCGAGAATAATGCCGTTCGGTCTCTCTGGCTCCAGCCAAGACAACGAAACACTATTCCGTGATGTCTTCTCCTTTTTGATCACTATTACTGGAGAGGGAGCTGGGTAGAAAAACCAGAGAGAGAAAAATAGAGCATGTGAGACAGTGAGTTATCCTATATGGAGGTTCAGTAGAAGTTCAGTTGCATCCTGGCAATTGTCTAGCATTTCTGTTAGGCTAATTCAGTTTTCTGTCCAGTGGGGCCACATTAAAGGATGTAGGCTTAGACTGGGGGTTGTATACAGATGATTTACATAAAGTAGCAAGTGCAAACAACACACACACACACACACACACACACACACACACACACACACACACACACACACACACAGTTCTCATGTAAGGGCAGATAGGTAGTCACTTGAGGAAAGTGTTTAGATATCGTAATTCAGTCTAACGTGTCCATATAACTAACATATCCACCCATGTGCCATTGGAGGAGACATGATGTCTCCTCCAATCCCCAAAGAATAATTCCTGTGTCCTCATCACACGAGAGAACCATGAGTTAGAGAAGGATTATAACTTTTGAAGCATCTCATAGCTGCGAATAGAAGTTGGCAGTGGCCCTCATGATTTCTGTTACTATGGTTAATATTCCAAGACTTACAAAAACAGAATAGCAAACAGGCATTCATTCATATTCCTGAAGGGCTCCTTTCAAATCATGGTCCTCTGAGGCTCCCCTTGCACTTCTGCGTTTCTTCAGTCGATACAAATATGACATCTCTTATTTGAAAAGTCCAATGTATAAGACCATATTGGAAAAAAAAAAAATATTCTTAGCACTAAAACATGAGCAAATACAGCCGACTCGGTGTTGAAGGACTCTCTGTCAAGACACAACATGGAAAAATGTATTCGAGGCACCTGGACAACACAGAGATGGATCATATAAAATGTTGTAGCGTTACCGGATTTTTCAGACTGTAAGCCGCCACTTTTTTCCCCACGATTTGAACCCCGTGGCTTTTAATGTGACGTGGTTTATCTATGAAGTTTTACTGACTAGCTTCAAGCCATCAATATATGTACCCAAAGTATCATCCCCGCTTGTCAATGAAATTACCAAACATGTCACAGTGGAAAAATGAAACAGTCCCGAGAAATGCAGAAGTGTTTGTGCATAGCGGTACGCTGCTGTTTAGGATGGAATATAAAGGTTTAAGTATATAGCAGAGTGAAAATAAGTAGCTCAAGTTGAGTTTAATGAGCATAGGGAACGACTGCCATAAATACAGTCAACTTGGCTGCACCACCCCATCTCTCTGTTGTTTGTTTGACTACGAACTCCCATCATTGCTAGCAATGGACGAAAGGTTCAAGCGGCTAGCCACAGAGAACAGCATGTTTGGCCATGGGGCGACATCCCTTGCATCTCCCGTAACACACGCAACAACTGGGTTTCCAAAGGCTGCACTATCCCTGACAAAAAGACAATGGGTCAGCTAACTTTCTGGGTAGTTGACCCTTCCATTTTCTGGGGTTTGCTCCTTACTCTCCAGTTTTCCTCGGCAATCATTCACTTCAAGATGTTCACATGGTCCCACTCTAGTAATTTTCTGCACCCCACATGTTCTTTTTGGTCTTTCTTCACTCGGATTCTCATTTCCCTTTTTTTTTAACTGCTCTCTAATTGCCAGGGAGCTCTGGGGTTTGCTCTCCATCTGAGGCATTGACTTTTAATTTTATTAGACCACAGGAAAAAACATGTTTGTCTTTGAAATGTTCAAGCTTTGGTTGATTGCTATTGTAAAGCCACAGAGTGTGCCTTTGTGGGTATGGGTGTTTTTTTGTCTTCCCATGCATATACCCAAGTGTAAATCTGTTGGGATTTTTTTTTTCTATAACGAATCCAGATGGGAAGAATCTGTTTCCATACCGCCAACCCTTCCTCTCCCCTTGGTTGTGATAGTGGGGCAAGGCGGTGCTTTTTATTGGCACTGCGGTTTATGGTGGTAATGATTTTGTGTGTCTAAGTAGCTTAAGGGCAACTTCAAGTTCCTCGCATCATCATTTTAGGTTTCCTTTCTTTATCTCTTTCAGCTTGTCTACTGCAAAATGCTTAATTTGTTGTCTCTTGTTTTTTTCTAAGGTCTTAACTTTATGACTTAGGTGCCACAGAGAGTCAGACTGGCCTGTGGTGCCATTATTAAGTGTTTTAAATGGCACTTATAGGAATACGTAAGGACAATTGGTCAGGGAGCACATAACTCATACAGACTTAATGCGCTGAAATAATTACTAAAAAATAAATTCAAGCCTTGTAAGAATACTGACACAATAATTCAAGTATAGAATTCCCCCTGTAATTATCTAACCATTATATAATGAATAATAATAACAGTGGTGTGACGTATTTCCGGTAAAATCTCATAAGGCATCACCCTTTCTGGTAAAGGTGTCGTCGGTTCGAGTTTGAATTTCTATCACTTGTCAACATTTTAGGATAATTTTTTTCAAGATCGTTTGCATGCGTGTGGTTGCGTATATTCATCAGGAGAAAGAAGAGGAGAAGAGAGGACAGTACAGAGTTCAAGGATTATTATCTGATAGTAAAATATTGATTATTGGATGTGGTAGAGGAGACAACAGGCTCTGTATGGAGCTCCACCCCTTTGCTTGCACCCATTTACCTGAGAGTGGGAAGGACAGTACTAAGTGAACTCTGGTGGTCTCGGGAGAGGAGCTACATTGCAAAATCTACATTAAAAGATACTCACAACAGACTTTGATGATGCTCCTCCCCCAAAACGGAAGCTTTGGTACCTTGCGACATCAAACGCGGAAGTGCTGCGTGCATACAGTCCATTTAAATCAAAACTTGACTTTTTTGATAGAAAAATGCCAAGTTGACAAGCCACACTGTTCCAATAAAGCCCTACTTGTACAGCTCTATCAATTGGATCTGATTGGTGGCTGCTGCCCTACTTGGCCTCAATTCCAGTGGACTGTGCAATGAAAAGTGAAAACACATGATTGTATCCTCAACTTTATTAGGGTCCTTATCAAACCGTAATGGGTTCTCACTCAGCACCATGTGTCACCACTCACAAAGGAAATCAGTTCATAGTTTTTTTGTGTAATCCTTCTACGATGCAAGCAAATCCACATTACCTCTCATCCTCACACATTAGCACTAACTGGATGTAAGATCATTTAAATTTCTATCAAAGACTAGTTCCCTTATCAAATCAAGAGATTAACATTTGACTAAAGTCACTTATACATATTATGTCCAACTTAAATGTATGTCCAGGTAAAATGGGTGAAAATGGCGAGTGGCCTCTCTATTTAGGATCTGTGCAGTACTGTATGCACAAGCGTTTTCCCCTCTATTAGACTCAGGAGCAGTTCAAAGGGTTAGTGTTGGAATAAACTGCTTTAAATATAGATCACAGACTTAGTCAACATGACCATGAGTTGGAGGGCAAAGAGATGAGAGGAGGAATTGTATCTGACATAACTGCCCGGACACACTGCTACTACCCAGGGAAACACTTAATCCATCTTTTAACTGCTTTGGCATCTCTACGTGTGAGTAGATCAGGTAGGGCTGGCACACCGACATACTTAATCCTTGTAAACTCCCAGGGCCAAAGGAGAGTGTACAGCTGCAGGGGGAGATATTCTTTGGACTGAGACATGCTAATACAGTATGTCAGGTGGAGTGCGTAGTGTCTTTCAGCTTCAAAGTGTGTGTGTCTGCCTGCATCTTTGTGTGATTATCAACAATGTATAAAGCTAAGATCCATCTCTTCTGACAATTACTCAAAGACAGTTGTTAGTATTCAGCGCACACATAGCCCTTAGCATTGATAAGTGCACTCCAAGTCATATGCTGTATATGTTCAGAAAAAAAAAAAAAAAAAAAACTCCCCTTGACTATCCCTGCAGATTATATTTACGATAATCCCCCCCAAAAAGTTCTGCTCAACACACAGACATAAATATGTTGTTGCAAAATTCGGTGGCCCTCTCCACTTCAGTCAAGTCACACATACATGAATACACATAAACAAAAACAGAATATTTATGTGTGACGAATCCATGTCCTGTCACTTAAAGTAGGTCTGGTTCTTATCATCTATATAAGCAAACTGTGAGTCTGGGACCATGCAATGTAATTACAGCCAACATTCATCATAAATGCTTTGCAACTTTATGAGTTCACACGATCTGACTGTTGCCACACAATTCAATAGACCATAGTCTTCCCATGTGTTTGCCGCATGTGGGTCGCTAAAGGCAGGCCAAGGCCATTTTATCTGTATAGCACATTTCATATACTTGGCAACTCAATGTGCTTCACAGAAAAAAAAAGACAACACAAAAAAAAAAAAGTCACGAGAAGCTACATTGATACCATTTAAACACATTGGCAAAAATAAACCTTTAAATTTAAAAGTAAAAAAAAAAAAGAAAGAAAAGTAGGTTTCAAAAATAACTGAAAGGAAAAAAAATGATTTAAAATTGTTCAGAGTACCTTAATCAAAGATATGAGAAAAAAAGCACAGTTTTTTAACCTGGACTTAAAAACATTTAGCCTCGGGGCTAACTTCACTTCTTTTGGCAACTTATTCCATTTATGTGCAGCATAAGGGCTAAATGCAGCTTCGCTATATTTACTTTGAACTCTGGGGTCTACTAACTGACCCAAGTTGGCAGATCTACTCGGTTTATATTCAATCAGCATTTCTTTAATGTATTCAATCCAAACCATTGAGTGATTTATACTAGTGTAGTAGCAGAACTTTAAAATCTATTCTACAGGCAAATGGGTGCCAGGGTTCAGCCCTAAGGACTGGAGTAATATGTTCTGATCTCTTTGCTGTGGTCAGCTGCAGCTATTTGATGCTCATTTGAGGGAGTCCAGGAAGAAGACTGTTACAATAATCAATTCTGGATATGTGTCTCCTGGTCTGTTTGGATGGGACAAACCCTTCAGTCTAATGTGGACTCCTCCAACAATGTGTTACAGAGAGTAGTCAATTAATTGTGTATTTTATTTAGAAACTTTCCAAAAACATGTGCGTTCATTTTACCTAAGACTTCAAATTGTTTTTTGTGTGTGCCTTCTGATTGCTTGATGACCAGTCAAGGGTCTTCCACACCTCTCGCTTACGGTCATGCTGTCATGGAAAAGAGTCCAACTCCATAGAAGTATGACTGGATGACTTTGGTGTGGAAGAATTAGAGAGCGCTAACTTCACCCCTTGAAAATACATTTAGGATGAACTAGAACTGAGATTGTGAGCCAGGCTCCAATCTTCAACACCAGTGACCTCTGACCACACAAAAATTCCCATGGATACATTGTGAAATCTTGGGTTGAGCATTGAAACATTATTCTCAGCCCAAGGAAAACCAACTCTACAGTATATGTCATTCTATCTGTATTTCCCGTAGGTGAAATGGCCAACCCTTTTGTCAATATAGAGTGCATCCAAAAAATATCGTGAGTTGCCACTTTCTTGACATAAATGAGACACAATAGCTTTGAGAGATAAAATAAATGAAAAAAAAATGGCAGCTATCAGAAAAAGACAAAGTATGAAACAATCTAATGACACCTGATTAAAACAAACACCAACTATGTAGATGAAAAGCAAAATTCAGCTTTTGCATTGACTTTAGTACATTTTACAGCTGTAATGTGGAAGCACCACTTCTGTTTGCCTTCTTGTTCTTCTGAGAGCCACTGCAGATCTCAGGTTAGATGTCTTTTTTTTTTTTTAAGTATGGCAGTTTTAGGAGCCCATGGTTACTCTAAGGTTGCCTGTAAAATGGATGACATTTTCATTTCTGAGATGTCAGGCTCCAGTCATTGACCATGATTATGCTGCAGCCCAGGTTTGACTTCTAAATATCAAGCATTTATGATTGGTGTAAGTACATTTGAACATGAACATTAAATTGAAGGCTAAAGCATTAAATATAAAAGGGGAGAGAAATATTATCTTATGGAAGAGTAGTGATGATAATATGTTTGGGTATTTTTCTTTCAGCCTCTTCTAAGAGTTATCACTTCAAATGTCATTCAGGTCATGCTATATCCAGAAGGGTTGAGTCGAGACAGTGTTCAGTCCTCACGCTATTTAGATAGCGTGCAGTTTGTTAAGGCTCCTTTGTGTCTCGTGACTCCGTGCCGTCTCCCTCCTCTGTCCTGCTGCTTGTGACCCAGATATCTATCCTAGTGTGTCATCACAAAGTACAAGTAGGAGACAATTGCTGGAGGATGATAGAAAGGTATACACTTTTTGGCACCTGTGATATTTGTAAGAGGTGTGCTGCACAGCTGTAAATATACAATACAGTACTTGTTTAGACAGGACATCCTGGAGCCCCTGAGGCTGCTTGGTCTCAGAATTGAAACAATAACAAAAAAATGGCAATACCAACAATAAATAAGAAAAGCTACAGACACCTTCCCATATCTGCGATAACAACCACAGCAAAAAGTAAATAAGGTCTTGCAAAATAAATTAAACTGGGCTTGTAATGTCAAAGCAATATTACCTCTTCAGTAGTTGCAGCCACCATTACAAATATTAAAGCAACGTGTGGGCCACATGCCCCACCAAACACAGCAAGTCTTTTATTGCTATTCATTCTTTAAGACCACGATTTTACCAAAATAACTTCAGTGACGTATTGCTTCCCTGTTTCTGCCCCTTATAAGCATTGGACTAAAAAAGCTTCCACGTTTGAGAAACAATAAAAAAAATAAAATAAAAAATAAACATCCGTCTTCCCTTCTTTTGCATGTCCACTTTGATACAGATGGATGTCACACAACTTTAAAACACTTAATACAGTGTATACTGAGTTCATACTATATTAGAGACCCGGTAAGTTGTTCCACCCGTGCATTGTTTGTCTTGTATCCTGCAAACAACTGAATTGCTTTCTCGACTCAATGGTGATTGAGTCTTCATGGTTGTATCAATTGGGCAGCTATTGTTCCAAGTGGGTACTTCCTGCATGCATCAATGGGAGGTTTGCAACCCATTTCCTCCCAAATCATTCAAACTCATGTCCTTATACGTGGCAGCCAAAAAGGCTGCAACACCCACCTCCAATAATGGCGTTGATGTGGGTGTTTTAGGTGAGTTGAGGGATAAGTCACATTCCTGACCGAGGGTCTTGGCTGGATGTAATTGAAATACAGACATTTGATTGTTTTGACCACTGAGAAAAAACCTTTATGCTCCCAATGAGTATGTTAAAACAATTGTTTTGGCAAAACGCAGCTTCTCTTGCCCCAACCTTTCATTCCAGACAAGCCTTCAAGAATAACTGCCAGATTGTGAATCCTCTGAAAACTTGTACAAATGTTTGCTTTGTGATTGTTTTCATTGGTGGTTATGTTTCTCTTTTGTGAAAGGATGACTTTTGTCATTTCTTTCATTTATTTTCTTTGGTGTTCTGAGTGTTCGCAGTGGATTGCTTTCTTTACACCAATAGTTTCCTTCATTGCTTTTATTTTTGTTTCAAGGTCTTTGATCATAGCCTTATTTGGACTGTGGCTGTTAGCAAAGCTGAATTTTGTTGTTGGCCTTACTGTACTATACAGTATATATGAACATACATTATAAGAGAAATAATTTTTAATGGGCAAATGTGTGCAAAATGGTACGGTGGGCGACTGGTGAGCACGTCAGCCTCACAATGCAGAGCTGCAGGGTTCGATTCCAGCTCCGGCCTTCCTGTGTGAAGTTTGCATGTTCTCCCTGTGCCTGTATAGGTTTTCTCCGGATACTCCGGTTTCCTCCTACATTCTAAAAAAATGCATTGAACGCTCAAATTTTCCGTGGGCGCGAATGGTTGTTCGTCTCAGTGTGCCCTACGATTGGCTGGCAACCAGTTCAGGGTGTCCCCCGCCTACTGCCCAAAGACACCTGGGATAGGCTCCAGCACACACACGACCCTCATGAGGATAAGCGGATCGAAAAATTGGTGGATGGATCAAGTGCGTGCAAAACTGTCAGTACATAAGCATTCTAAAGTTAAGTAGTCACAAGTTTCATATGTTACTACTTGTGGGGTTTTGAAAAACAATAATGCTTTGCAATGTGTTTTGGAAAAAACAATAACCTAGTTTAAGATTGATAGACAAATACATTTTGGCATGCTTGTGAAATGCACCCCAGCACACATTGCTAATGTGGAAGCAGAATATTTGACTGGTATTATCTACCATCTGTTGTAACATCTCACCGGCTTGATTGGTGGTAATGGTGACAGCGGCATACTGCCTCATCTTGGGCGCCAGTGACGAGACTCCATTCTGTGCCTCAATCTCAAACGTGTAGTTGGTGTGAGCTAGCAGGTCTCCTACTGTCACGGTGGTGTTTTGGAGGCCCGTGGCCCTTGGAAGAAAGCGGACATTGCTTCGGCAGGGCTCACATCGCGGGCTGCCACCATTGCTTCCATTTGCGGCTCCGGCCCGACATCGTTTGCAGAGGACAGTAAAGGTGAGGTCCCTGCGGCCACCTGTGTCCTCTGGCCAGCTCCAGTCTAGGATAACGGAGGTCTCGTTGATGGAGGAGATAACGTTACGAGGAGCGGAGGGAGGGCCTGGTGGTCAGAGGAGAGGACATGAAGTGGAAGTGAGAAGACCAGGAGGTCATTGGATACACAGGATGAGAAAAGGAAGCAAAAGCAGAAGGAAAGTGAAGTCATGAGATGGGGGGAGGGGGGGGGAGAGCACAAAGAAAATGGCATTTAATGGCAAATGGCAAATCCACTAACCGCCATTTTATGAGTGCGATGTAAGCCAATACATCAGCTCAGCAGTTCTGAATTCCACTTTTACAAGGCCTGGCTTTTTACAGTTTGTGTTGGCAACAACTGAAAAGGTCATAATCTGTAATCTTTATTCCTGGTGTAAAAGTAGACCGTGGATTGTAAAGCAGTGTTATGTACAAAATGATTATTCTGACTGATTGTTTGTAATTGTCAATTATTGTATTTTAATCTTTGCATTGTAATTAATCCGTTCAGGTTCATGATCACTAAAAACAACAATGTGGCGTACGGTTAAATGTCACAGGCACCAATTGCTTTTCTGTTTTGGCTGATGATGCTTTTAAATGTCAAGGCCAACTCTAAAGATCCTCACCCGCACCTCTTTAAATGATTAATCATTTTTAGTTGCAGCCCTTGTACCGCTCTGTCTGCCCAAAAGAGAGAAAAGCTGGCCAGCTGACCAGATGGTGTTTAAATAATAATAGCCTGTCATGACAGGTCTTCTAATTAGAATTCTGTCCATTACTGAGAGTGTCCTTTTATATGTTCAACTGTGTTCCTGCAATTGGTGAAACATGATAAATTACTTTTCTCTCTCAGTCCTTTGGTCATAAATTAATACGTAATCAGACATCAGCGAATGGGCTGATTTATAGTTTCTTGGGGAACGGCTTTTGGAAAGCTTGTAAGATGAATCTGCAATCAATGTGCATCAGAGGAGGACAAACAGAATCATGTCGGCAGGAGAAAGGGTGATTCAGACCAATAAACATTTGCAACTTGAATGACCCATGAATTCATTACCACTGCCTTCGAAGTTGAATTGATGTGGTTTCCTGTCAACAGCTTTGAACCTGTCAACTTGGGTTTTCGTTTTAATGATAGGTCAATATTTTCCAAGATATGGTCTCAATAAATTTGGAGACAATTTACACATAAATGAAACCAAATCCCCCCCCCCCAAACTGGGATAAAAAAAAAAGGTTCAGAAGCTGTCTGGCCAATCTCTACGCTGCAAATTGAACAGCAATTCGAAGTTAACATTGCAAATCACAATGTGTTTACACACTAACATCTTCGATAAGATAATGTAATAATGATGGCCCGAACTGATATTCTTAAATCTGTCCATAGGTAGTTATAGTTTTGTCAAATGCTTTATTTTCCCACATTACACAACATTACCTTCATTGTACAATTTGATGTAGAAAAATTGTGCACGATAACTCAGAGCGAGAAACATCTGAAAGCATTCAGTTCATCAAAGAACACTAACGTGTATTGACAGTCAAAATAACAGGGAATTAACTCCTCAAGGCAGGGTGAAGATGTGTTTTATTTAATATTTTTATTGCTGCTGAAAAAAAAAAATCCTCCCACCCATATCATAATTTTTCTACTGTGAGACATTGGGAGGCACCGGTTATAATGAGATGATCACAACCTGCATCCCATCAGTTTGATGTGCAAACGTTCCTACTTACGTGTACAGGCCATGGAGGCTGGGTCTCCCTCGGCACGGAAGTAGTTTTTCTCACATCCGCAATGCAGTGACCCTTCATGGTGAGCATAACTATGAGGTGGACACTTGGAGCACTCCACGTTTCCCAGTGTGGACTTGTAAAAGCCACCCCGGCACACTGGGGAGGAAACAGAGATAGAGACATTAATGTCATGCAGAAGGAGCCCATCAGCAGCAACGTCAGAGATAAACTCTCCTCCACAGCACCCAAAGTATAAGGAATGAAACTTGGGTGGTGTCTAAAACACGCACATGCAAACAGGAGCATGCCCGTTACAGCACAATGTATAATAATATCCTTCAATGTAGCAATAACTCTATATCTCCTTCTATGAAACACTTCACTAAATTGTCTCAATTAATTCCATCTTTGCTTTTTAGAAAACATCGCATTAAGTAGGCAAATTGTCCACTCATTAAAATAAGGCTCATTGTATTAATTTTTTTGTAAAGATCATCACAAATGCTATATGTGACAATGCAACTTAGGTACTAACTACTGCTTGTTTTTGTCCTAGTGATCAAGTGTGTTTAAAGCTACACATATATACAAATAAATACCAAATTGAGTTAAAAGTGCATTCATGCTGTACTTTCAAGTGCTGCCAAAATCCCATGCCATACTATGATATCAAATGCAAAAAAAAAAAAAAAGAAAAGAAACATGTGAGACCCGCAAACAATTTTAAAACAAATTAAAAGAGATTGAAACTGACACAACTGAACATGTTCAAACACCTAGTCAGAAATACAACAGTACCAGCAACCGCAGGAAAGCTAGCAGAATATGTTGGCTCAGCAGAACAACACCCTCCTGCAAAAGCCGGTGACACTGCCCATACCACGACTACCTTATCCATCACTGACACTGGCACGCCAAGGTCCCAATTCTGCAGTAAACACTCCACTACATCCAGCCGGGTGTGTAATTCTGAGTGTGTGTGTGTGTGTGTGTGTGTGTGTGTGTGTGTGTGTGTGTGTG
>NW_017805698.1:1026636-1046234 GCF_001891065.2 Hippocampus comes | reverse complement strand
ACAGGACGGTGTGTGTCTGTGTGTGTGTGTGTGTGTGTGTGTGTGTGTGTGTGTGTGTGTGTGTGTGTGTGTGTGTGTGTGTGTGTTGAATGCAGGTTTGAATGACCAAATATGATCCTACCCCTAGAATGACAACCACAATTCTTGCTGACACACCCAGAAAACAGACCCTTCGCATCCCCTCCAGGATGATATGGCAGGAAATTAAACTTGACAGCCAGAACCACCAACCATTCACACAAAAGAAGCAACAGTATAATTGCTGGGTCAGCAGAAACCTGCAAGGAACACGAACCAGAAATGTAGACCAGAGGTAAAATGAATTAATCTCATCATGGTGCCAGTGACCCTTGATCTGATCCTGTTATCAATAAATTGACCTTTGACAGAGCACCTACGCTCCACACACTTAATCTCTCGACACCAAAGGCAAGATTATTTTATTACATTCATTGGGCAGTTGAACACTTGGCTAGAGTCCAAGTTGAACACTTGGCTTGAGTCCAGTTGGATCAGTTGCCATTAGTGCACATACAAACTTGTAGCAAAATGCTATCAGCGGGGATGAGAACCACATGGAAGTGTACATATTGTATCCTCGAGCAAAAGTCATCAAAACCTTCCCCAACATTTATTCAGCCAAGGGACCCATTTTGTACCCACCAAAGGAATATACTGCAATAATGATGATTTCGTTTCAATTTCCAAACAAACTGACTTCCTCAGTGAGAAGCCGCTTATAATTGAACATAAAGCTGCTATACTTGTGGCAAGCCAAGACTCATTCTGTTGTAGGAATGGCAACAGGTTGACACACCAGTTTACTGTGCCTTCTGTCATATAACGGAAGGACATTTATTTGTTGCTCTCAACTCTTAAATTGCTGGCATTGACAGAATTACACTTAGGATAGTGTATTTGTATATTTGTAATTAATAATTTTGACGAATGAAATGAAACGGGATGATTTTACATAGCACCGCTGATGATTGGGAATCACTGATTTGTATATTTCGGCATTGAATTAGATATGAAAATTCTCGGTTTGTAACCATAAAGGAGAAATTGTGTTCCAGACATGGAATACAGAGCAACGCATTATGTTATGCTATAGTGGTACAGTAATCCCTCATTTATCGCGGTTAATGGGGACCAAAACCACCCGCGATAAACGAAAATCCACAAAGTAAAAAAATATATATTTTTTTCTTTTTAAGTCCGCAAAAAGTCCGCAAACAGTCCGCGAGAAGCTGCAAAACAACAGCGAGTCACATAGAGCAATATATACAGTACTGTACTGTACTGTACTCCATGTATATTTAAAAAAAATAAAATAAAAAATTATATGTTTGAAAAAATCCACGATGCACTGAACCCGCGATAAACGAACCGCGAAGTAGCGAGGGATCACTGTATTGGCAATATTGTAATATTGCAACATATTATGTTGAATATTATGCCGCTTGTGTTTTTTTTTGCGCCTGTGGTGGGCATCTTCGTTTTGTTCAGCGGAGATGTCGGTGCCATCGGGCAGTCTGCATTGGTGTGGCTGGATGGATGGCTGTTGGAGCTGAGGGTGAGGAGAGAGGATTGCATAGAACATGGATGTATATTTGGAATTGAGTGCCGGCGCTTGGAATTGAAGTGGATCTCGGTGGGTCAGAAGAACAGAACCAATCTCTGTATTTGTAAATGGACGCTGCAGCTGCTTGTTTGCTTTCAAATTTGTTGCAGACGCATGTCACGTCATGCATGCTGTGATCAAAATGTCTCTGAACCGCTAGTGAAAGGAAACTTGAATTCTCTCTTCTTTCATCTATAACCACTTCTAACAATAAGACGCATGTAGGAAAAGTTATTATGATTGTATTATTGTTGATGTTTATGTTGTACAATGTGTTCTGTTGTTATTTTATGTTAAATGTTCTGGAAAGTGCTTAGTGACAGCAGCAGCTGTTATGAAAGTGCTATAGAAATTAAGATGTATTGAATACTATTATTAAAATTGAGATTTTGTTATTAAAAAAAAACCCTGGACTTTCAGCACTCCTTATCTAAAACACGTCATCGCAAAAGTATACTTGAGAGATTACCATGAGAACTTTGCACAACAGTGAGGCTCTCAAAACATTTTTTCAGTGTGAGAATTCATATCTCCACATACACTTAAGAAGTTTTCATACGACGGTGGTGATTTGTTGTGTTTTCCTCACCACAACCGGAGAAATATTTTCCTAACAGCTGGAATCGGATAGTAAAAGTCCTGTTTTTTAGTGGGTCTGGCAAGAAAGTAAATGGGGGTGGATTCTGAAACAGGGCAATGGCAAAATCAGATTCCACTCAAAAGAGCTAACTCCTCATTGAGAATAGAACCAACATGTGTTCCACTGACATTCACCAGCAGTGTGTGCAGCAGGGATGTGTTCCTCGAGCCGGTCCTTGGCCTCGAGGACCGGCTCGAGGACCTAAGGTCGGTCCTTGGTCCTTGGCCTTGGCCTCGGAAAATTTTTCAAGTCCTTGGCCTTGGCCTTGGCCTCGGAGGCAAGTCCTTGGCCTTGGCCTTGGCCTCGGAGGCAAGTCCTTGGCCTTGGCCTTGGCCTCGGAGGCAAGTCCTTGGCCTTGGCCTTGGCCTCGGAGGCAAGTCCTTGGCCTTGGCCTTGGCCTCGGAGGCAAGTCCTTGGCCTTGGCCTTGGCCTCGGAGGCAAGTCCTTGGCCTTGGCCTTGGCCTCGGAGGCAAGTCCTTGGCCTTGGCCTTGGCCTCGGAGGCAAGTCCTTGGCCTTGGCCTTGGCCTCGGAGGCAAGTCCTTGGCCTTGGCCTTGGCCTCGGAGGCAAGTCCTTGGCCTTGGCCTTGGCCTCGGAGGCAAGTCCTTGGCCTTGGCCTTGGCCTCGGAGGCAAGTCCTTGGCCTTGGCCTTGGCCTCGGAGGCAAGTCCTTGGCCTTGGCCTTGGCCTCGGAGGCAAGTCCTTGGCCTTGGCCTTGGCCTCGGAGGCAAGTCCTTGGCCTTGGCCTTGGCCTCGGAGGCAAGTCCTTGGCCTTGGCCTTGGCCTCGGAGGCAAGTCCTTGGCCTTGGCCTTGGCCTCGGAGGCAAGTCCTTGGCCTTGGCCTTGGCCTCGGAGGCAAGTCCTTGGCCTTGGCCTTGGCCTCGGAGGCAAGTCCTTGGCCTTGGCCTTGGCCTCGGAGGCAAGTCCTTGGCCTTGGCCTTGGCCTCGGAGGCAAGTCCTTGGCCTTGGCCTTGGCCTCGGAGGCAAGTCCTTGGCCTTGGCCTTGGCCTCGGAGGCAAGTCCTTGGCCTTGGCCTTGGCCTCGGAGGCAAGTCCTTGGCCTTGGCCTTGGCCTCGGAGGCAAGTCCTTGGCCTTGGCCTTGGCCTCGGAGGCAAGTCCTTGGCCTTGGCCTTGGCCTCGGAGGCAAGTCCTTGGCCTTGGCCTTGGCCTCGGAGGCAAGTCCTTGGCCTTGGCCTTGGCCTCGGAGGCAAGTCCTTGGCCTTGGCCTTGGCCTCGGAGGCAAGTCCTTGGCCTTGGCCTTGGCCTCGGAGGCAAGTCCTTGGCCTTGGCCTTGGCCTCGGAGGCAAGTCCTTGGCCTTGGCCTTGGCCTCGGAGGCAAGTCCTTGGCCTTGGCCTTGGCCTCGGAGGCAAGTCCTTGGCCTTGGCCTTGGCCTCGGAGGCAAGTCCTTGGCCTTGGCCTTGGCCTCGGAGGCAAGTCCTTGGCCTTGGCCTTGGCCTCGGAGGCAAGTCCTTGGCCTTGGCCTTGGCCTCGGAGGCAAGTCCTTGGCCTTGGCCTTGGCCTCGGAGGCAAGTCCTTGGCCTTGGCCTTGGCCTCGGAGGCAAGTCCTTGGCCTTGGCCTTGGCCTCGGAGGCAAGTCCTTGGCCTTGGCCTTGGCCTCGGAGGCAAGTCCTTGGCCTTGGCCTTGGCCTCGGAGGCAAGTCCTTGGCCTTGGCCTTGGCCTCGGAGGCAAGTCCTTGGCCTTGGCCTTGGCCTCGGAGGCAAGTCCTTGGCCTTGGCCTTGGCCTCGGAGGCAAGTCCTTGGCCTTGGCCTTGGCCTCGGAGGCAAGTCCTTGGCCTTGGCCTTGGCCTCGGAGGCAAGTCCTTGGCCTTGGCCTTGGCCTCGGAGGCAAGTCCTTGGCCTTGGCCTTGGCCTCGGAGGCAAGTCCTTGGCCTTGGCCTTGGCCTCGGAGGCAAGTCCTTGGCCTTGGCCTTGGCCTCGGAGGCAAGTCCTTGGCCTTGGCCTTGGCCTCGGAGGCAAGTCCTTGGCCTTGGCCTTGGCCTCGGAGGCAAGTCCTTGGCCTTGGCCTTGGCCTCGGAGGCAAGTCCTTGGCCTTGGCCTTGGCCTCGGAGGCAAGTCCTTGGCCTTGGCCTTGGCCTCGGAGGCAAGTCCTTGGCCTTGGCCTTGGCCTCGGAGGCAAGTCCTTGGCCTTGGCCTTGGCCTCGGAGGCAAGTCCTTGGCCTTGGCCTTGGCCTCGGAGGCAAGTCCTTGGCCTTGGCCTTGGCCTCGGAGGCAAGTCCTTGGCCTTGGCCTTGGCCTCGGAGGCAAGTCCTTGGCCTTGGCCTTGGCCTCGGAGGCAAGTCCTTGGCCTTGGCCTTGGCCTCGGAGGCAAGTCCTTGGCCTTGGCCTTGGCCTCGGAGGCAAGTCCTTGGCCTTGGCCTTGGCCTCGGAGGCAAGTCCTTGGCCTTGGCCTTGGCCTCGGAGGCAAGTCCTTGGCCTTGGCCTTGGCCTCGGAGGCAAGTCCTTGGCCTTGGCCTTGGCCTCGGAGGCAAGTCCTTGGCCTTGGCCTTGGCCTCGGAGGCAAGTCCTTGGCCTTGGCCTTGGCCTCGGAGGCAAGTCCTTGGCCTTGGCCTTGGCCTCGGAGGCAAGTCCTTGGCCTTGGCCTTGGCCTCGGAGGCAAGTCCTTGGCCTTGGCCTTGGCCTCGGAGGCAAGTCCTTGGCCTTGGCCTTGGCCTCGGAGGCAAGTCCTTGGCCTTGGCCTTGGCCTCGGAGGCAAGTCCTTGGCCTTGGCCTTGGCCTCGGAGGCAAGTCCTTGGCCTTGGCCTTGGCCTCGGAGGCAAGTCCTTGGCCTTGGCCTTGGCCTCGGAGGCAAGTCCTTGGCCTTGGCCTTGGCCTCGGAGGCAAGTCCTTGGCCTTGGCCTTGGCCTCGGAGGCAAGTCCTTGGCCTTGGCCTTGGCCTCGGAGGCAAGTCCTTGGCCTTGGCCTTGGCCTCGGAGGCAAGTCCTTGGCCTTGGCCTTGGCCTCGGAGGCAAGTCCTTGGCCTTGGCCTTGGCCTCGGAGGCAAGTCCTTGGCCTTGGCCTTGGCCTCGGAGGCAAGTCCTTGGCCTTGGCCTTGGCCTCGGAGGCAAGTCCTTGGCCTTGGCCTTGGCCTCGGAGGCAAGTCCTTGGCCTTGGCCTTGGCCTCGGAGGCAAGTCCTTGGCCTTGGCCTTGGCCTCGGAGGCAAGTCCTTGGCCTTGGCCTTGGCCTCGGAGGCAAGTCCTTGGCCTTGGCCTTGGCCTCGGAGGCAAGTCCTTGGCCTTGGCCTTGGCCTCGGAGGCAAGTCCTTGGCCTTGGCCTTGGCCTCGGAGGCAAGTCCTTGGCCTTGGCCTTGGCCTCGGAGGCAAGTCCTTGGCCTTGGCCTTGGCCTCGGAGGCAAGTCCTTGGCCTTGGCCTTGGCCTCGGAGGCAAGTCCTTGGCCTTGGCCTTGGCCTCGGAGGCAAGTCCTTGGCCTTGGCCTTGGCCTCGGAGGCAAGTCCTTGGCCTTGGCCTTGGCCTCGGAGGCAAGTCCTTGGCCTTGGCCTTGGCCTCGGAGGCAAGTCCTTGGCCTTGGCCTTGGCCTCGGAGGCAAGTCCTTGGCCTTGGCCTTGGCCTCGGAGGCAAGTCCTTGGCCTTGGCCTTGGCCTCGGAGGCAAGTCCTTGGCCTTGGCCTTGGCCTCGGGTTGCCGGTCCTTGGACACATCCCTGGTGTGCAGGGGCGTGCGCAGAGAGTGTGATAGCATATGTGTAGTTAGACAGAAACCCAGCAGCTCTTCAACTCCCAGCAGACTCCATTCTAAATGGTATGTACCAACTCTGAAAGAGGGAGGCAAAAGTTGTTCCACTATTATGCTGACCACCGGAATGGCCACGGAGCCAAAAGATTGATGAGTGTGCATGGTTACAGCTTGGTGAGCATGGCTAGCAACACAGTCTGGACGAACACGTCATTGTAAAAACAGTTTGATTGTCTTTATTACGCTCAGTCCGAGATTCAGAGCAGAGCTTCTTAATTATACTCATTCAGTACCAGCCATTTTCAGACCTTTTTTTACCCAAAGTCTTGAAAAAATGTGTTGGCAGTGACTGACTCTTAAGAGCATTTCTTTAAAAAGTCTTGAATGTCTCCTGTGTATAAAATACGTCATACAGCAACAGATGAATAATCAAATCAATAACGGCATGTTTTCACAGTGAAACCAATGGAATTACCACCCTCACGTGGGTCTATCACTGTGCCTTGCCGCTCTCGACAAAATGTCGCCTGAAACACAATCCCATCATTCACTTGTGAGGAGCATCTGAGACATACAAGCACACGTGCACGTACAAGGGCAGCTGCCATGCGAGATGTCGGTTGTATGATAACTAAGGTTGCAAATTGCTCAATCAAGAGCCTAGGTCATGGGTCACCCTCATCAATAATTAACATGGCCTTTGGAAGGGGGTCCGTTGAAGTCCGCGATTGAGTCTGGGAAAAAAAAAAAAATTACACCTTAGCAGATATCTGACAAAATGTTAATCGTTTGTCCTGAATGAATTGGTTATAATGTGTTGATATTACGACTAGCGTTAGAGAGATTTATTGAAAAATGTAAAGCACTGTCAGATCATACAATCTTTTTTTAAATGTAATTATTTCAAAGAATATGCAAAGCTCAAGTAAGCCCAGGTAAATCACCATTCATGTCTTGATAATCATGACTCTAATATCAGAGTCTTGTGTGCCCACTGCATGACAAAATGAATCATGGTAACAGGTTGACTTTTCATGCAGCTCGCTTGGGATATATTTCTGCTCAATAACATCGGATGTGAGCGTGTATTTTGTGTGTATTTCTACATGCCCTGTGATTGACCATCAGCTAATCCAGGGAGTAGTCTGATTTTGGCCCATCGTCAGATCTATCCTTGCTATGAGAGCATATGTAGCATAAAATTAGATGGGGGGGTAAATGGATGATAGGCATAATAGATTTTTCAACATTTGAAATTTTTGTCACATTGGAGTATAATTTTAGCATTTAATTGAACGTGGCTTTTTCGCACTGTGCACGAGTGTGTGCGTGCATGTGTTTCTGTGTTTGTATGCATGCGTGTGATCAGACTAATTTCCTTTGCAACCTATTTTCAGTTGATGATGCACACACTGTTGACAGATGCTATTAAATCCAACCAAAGCATACGTCCGAATTATGATAATAGAAGCAAATTTTGACTGCATACGACGATACTTATGACAAGAGATCATTCTGAAATTACCCTTCTTTGTTGTTTTTGTCTTCGTCTATACTCACACATTAATTTGACGAATGTAACTTTGAAATGTAAATGAATCAAAATCAGAGACAAAAGTTTTTTTTGTTTTTTTTTTTCAGTTTTCACCTCGGAACACAGTAAATAACAATCGACAAGCATTCACAGTCACACTGTCACCGAGTGGGAAGTGAACCAAAGTAACCGCATTTTGAATACATTTTTGCAAAGACAAAAATGTTGGGTGGCAAGTGACCCAGTTGCACAGTCAAAAATTCTTTGCTCAAATCTGGGTGCCTTTCTCTGTGAATTTCACATGTTCACTCCGGTTACTCTCGTTTCCTCCTCGGTTCCAAAAACATCTCTGCTCTTGTATTAAATCTTCTCAATTGTGTGTGTGTGTGTGTGTGTGTGTGTGTGTGTGTGTGTGTGTGTGTGTTCATGTAAACTGCTACTGTTGTTTGAAGGACAATAAAGTGGGCCAAAACAAGTGAGCGATTTTTTATGTAAAGCACTGTCAGATCATACAATCTTTTTTTAAATGTAATTATTTCAAAGAATATGCAAAGCTCAAGTAAGCCCAGGTAAATCACCATTCATGTCTTGATAATCATGACTCTAATATCAGAGTCTTGTGTGCCCACTGCATGACAAAATGAATCATGGTAACAGGTTGACTTTTCATGCAGCTCGCTTGGGATATATTTCTGCTCAATAACATCGGATGTGAGCGTGTATTTTGTGTGTATTTCTACATGCCCTGTGATTGACCATCAGCTAATCCAGGGAGTAGTCTGATTTTGGCCCATCGTCAGATCTATCCTTGCTATGAGAGCATATGTAGCATAAAATTAGATGGGGGGGTAAATGGATGATAGGCATAATAGATTTTTCAACATTTGAAATTTTTGTCACATTGGAGTATAATTTTAGCATTTAATTGAACGTGGCTTTTTCGCACTGTGCACGAGTGTGTGCGTGCATGTGTTTCTGTGTTTGTATGCATGCGTGTGATCAGACTAATTTCCTTTGCAACCTATTTTCAGTTGATGATGCACACACTGTTGACAGATGCTATTAAATCCAACCAAAGCATACGTCCGAATTATGATAATAGAAGCAAATTTTGACTGCATACGACGATACTTATGACAAGAGATCATTCTGAAATTACCCTTCTTTGTTGTTTTTGTCTTCGTCTATACTCACACATTAATTTGACGAATGTAACTTTGAAATGTAAATGAATCAAAATCAGAGACAAAAGTTTTTTTTGTTTTTTTTTTTCAGTTTTCACCTCGGAACACAGTAAATAACAATCGACAAGCATTCACAGTCACACTGTCACCGAGTGGGAAGTGAACCAAAGTAACCGCATTTTGAATACATTTTTGCAAAGACAAAAATGTTGGGTGGCAAGTGACCCAGTTGCACAGTCAAAAATTCTTTGCTCAAATCTGGGTGCCTTTCTCTGTGAATTTCTCATGTTCTCTCCGGTTTCTCTCGTTTCCTCCTCGGTTCCAAAAACATCTCTGCTCTTGTATTTTATCTTCTCAATTGTGTGTGTGTGTGTGTGTGTGTGTGTGTGTGTGTGTGTGTGTGTGTGTGTGTGTGTGTGTGTGTTCGTGTAAACTGCTACTGTTGTTTGAAGGACAATAAAGTGGGCCAAAACAAGGGAGCGAGTCCTATAAACCACACACACACACACACACACACACACACACAAACACAGCGAGGCATGGATCAACTCCCCGCTGTATCCATCAAGGACGCAATAACCGTTTCATACGCAGTCCACACTCCGGAGATTAACCGGGTCAGTGAGGAAATCCAGGAGAACCAGCACACAGGAGTAAGTCAACGCTTGTAAACCCATACCCAAAAACACACACGTTGTGTCCCAGCGTGGTTTATGTGTGAATTCTGTAGTGTGACACTGAACCTTTAATGCCCTCACACTTGCCCACACGCACACTCACGCATTCCACGTTCCATTCCCTGGAAACGGATGTCTCCCAACCAAACATTGAAAGCCATTTGCCTTCATTCATCCTTTATACAACTTTTGTACCGCTTTGAACAGCGATAACCGTCCTTGTACACCAAAGTCACACAAACACACTGGCTGCCGTCATCTCGGTGAGTGAGAGCGACACTAAAATTCACAAGGATTGCAATGCTATCCAATAGCAACCATGTCACAATTTCCAGTCTCGTACGAGATTTAAACTTCCCAGTGTATGAATGCCAACGACGGGATCTATTCGTCTCCAAAACTGAACCAAAGGCATTCATGAACAATCAACATGATTCAAGTCATTGCATACATGAAAAAGGTTCCCTTACAGATGATTTGATGCGGTTACATCTTACCAATATGCTTATAACGCTCTCAACACATCATTGAATGAAATTCACGTCTCGGACTACATTTTTGAGAGTTAAACACCTCCACAGTCATTATCATACTTCAGATAAATAGAGGTCCAGCTGGCTGCTGACATTGAGTCCCAGAGAGGGAGAAGCTCCTCTGCCGACACCAACTTTAGAAAATTCCAACGGGGAATACCACTTTCACTTCTGGAGCACCTGAGGACGAGTGAAGGACACACACACACACACACACACACTCACGTGTATGCACAAACACACACTGAATGACGTCTCCTCAGTAAGGGGCCAACACCATATGCTAAAGAGCCCCTTGACTCGCCTTACTTCAGACAACCTGACAGTATTCCCCACAGTGGTACTCTGCACAAACCGGTCTTAAGAATGGATGTCAGGACCAATGAAAGAAACTAAGCAGTTTGTCACCATGGTGCACACATAGTCATTCAGTTGAGAAGTAAGCAAAAGATGAAAATGTTTTTCCATGTTTTGATTCTCCGGCTATATCATACAGTACGGTAGCCAATGTATATTATGTGTTTAAACACCTTATGACTTCTCTTTGAAAACATAACTGCTTCCTTCATTCCTTCTAGGCCTCAGATTTGTAGCTTCGGTTTTTGCTATATAAAATACATAGAAGACTGAAACTACTTACTGTGCTTTACAGATCTTCAATGGCGTTCATTCATATTTTTTTTAGTTTAGATTGTTAAACAAAAAAAGATTTATTTTGCTTGATCCTCTCTTGTCCTAAATGTACTATTGGCTGATTTTACATTTTTAAAAGCCCCAACACAACAGGTCTAATATTTCACCATCTGGTTTGCATCTGTTATTGGGAAATAACAAAAACAGCCATTCAATCCATATTAACTTTATCCAGGGCCCCCCCCCCCCACTGCCCCATTTGATGTTGTTTGTCTCTTCAACGTAATTCTATTCACTTCAGATGCTTTACAATATGCAGATGATGCCATGTTGTACACAGAAGAGGGCATTGTGGAAGTAAAATATTAATTTACTTCAGACTAAATATAATGTATAATGTTCATTCGCTCTAATCTAAAGCTTCATATTTCCAACATGTCTTCAGTTTTGAGAGGCAAATAATATCGGAAAAACTCAACAGGGTGTAAAAATGTTATGTTAAAAATAAGACTGTTATGTCGATTTTGTGGCCCTCCTCCTTTTCTGTCTGTTTTTTGTTAGAATGAATCCCATTACAATGAGTTCCTAATGTTCACCACTAATGCTGTCAAAACTGAACACAGACCAAAAAAAAGACTGAATTGAAACAAGACCACACACCCAGTGGGGCTATCATGAAATGATATAGCCCTAGGTCTGTGCTCTACTCATTATCTTTGATGGAATACTACATTTGGCGGCATGGTGCTCAACTGGGTTAGCACGTCGGCCTGACAGAGCACAGGGGCAGGGTTCGATTCCAGCTCCGGCCTCCCTGTGTGGACTTTGCATATTGAGTCAAATCTGTTGAGTAAAACATATGCCCATCTCACATTTTACATAAACAAATGTGCAATATCTGAAATCAAGCACTTGTTTTATTACATAGCTTTAGGAATTCACTTTAAAAAAAATGTTGAACTAGAATATATTTATTGTCTGTTGTTGCATTTGGTGTCACAAAATTCAAGGCACGCTGTACACTTTTACGAATTCTAATGACACGTGAGATATGGACACGGAGCAGACATACTTAATGGGTTTGCATGTACTGTGCTCATCTAATTTATGCAAAGTGTGTATCCTTTTTACATGTTCAAACTGATGTCTGGTTATCCATGAAATAAATGCGCATGTGTGTGTGTCCAGTTGGAATGCACGGAGGCAGGTGTGTCAGCTGGTTTGGGCAGAGTAATGCTAAATCACTCCTCCACTGACACACCTCACCACAGGGTGCACCGCCATGTGTTGGTGCACACAGACAGCGAGAGAAAGACCCAGGGGCAGCGGTTATTGGGTCACGGAGAGAAGGATAAACCTTTCTAAAAATCAACATCTTGTGGTCCGAGTGGGTCTTACACACTCATGTGTGAGAGAGAGAGAGAGAGAGAGAGAGAGAGAGAGAGAGCGAGAGAAACAGAAAGTGACTAACACATTGCCCTTGAATGTGTGTTCTTTATGCACATGTGGACTCAGTCTTTACAATGGCATGGCTAAAGTATTTAGTCTCCCCTGTGACGCCCTATCAATTCCAATTTTTAATAACCGCCTGCACTCAAAAGGAATTCCTCCATTCTATTGCAATGCTTTGCGGTGCATCAAATTATGAACTGTAAACGTATTGTAGATGTCAAGAGTTTTTTTTTTGTTTTTGTTTTTTTAGTAAGAGATGAAAGTATATATATTTTTTTTTATAGGATTATTTATGGTGAATCCCAATTTGCTCTCGTTTTCTCTCTAGCAGATCAGGTTTTAATAAGAACAATAATAATAATAATAATAGATCAAGAAAATAATATGTAACATATTTAGTCATATTTATCCATTAAGGGCTGTGTTCAGCAACAGGTGATTTTTTTTTTTTTTTCCTGTAACGGTCATGAAACAGTCTGAAATGGTCAAGTCCGTTTCTTTTATTGGTCAACCTTAAAAAAAACAAAAAAGAAATTATCTAAACAATTTGATGCTACAAAAAAGTAAATACATTTACATAGACATAAAGCCATCCCTGATTAAAATTTGCTGATGACCAGTGGTACAATAGCCTCAACAGAAATCCCTCTAGATTCTGTTCAGCCGTCCTAGCAATTTATTTTTTATTTTTTTAAGTTTAAAAACATTTTTAAAAATCACAAGTAGCCATTCTGTTCCAACACAAACTTGTATCTCTGTGTACAAAACAGACCCATGGTAACATTAATGATTTTATTATTTTGTATTTTTTTTATTTTTTTTTGTCAAATAAAAATGGAATTTTGGCTGCAGATGGAGGTACTTCCTCCGCTAATACTGTGATGTGCTGATGGCAGCTTTCTTGCCCTGTGCCAAAGATCGCACAATCACAGCATTGTGATAAGGGGGGCAAAATACAGTATGGTGCAATACACTCATACAATGTGCGAGTGACAGATCGCAGCAGCTGAGTGACATCTTGGCACAATCCCAGCCCGCATCAAGATTCTCCCCTTATCCCTGCTCCTGCGGCTCATCACCTGTACATTTAGTTCCACTTCACGCAGCATATTGCATGCACCCAGACATCATCATTGACACGCACGCACACACCAAAGTTGATGAAAATCATAAATATCATTTGAGTGTTTTATATTACAGAACAAATTTGAGTTTCACGCTGAATTTTAGTTGTTTTTGCGCATACGCTCGCAAAAATGCACACCTGCCATAAGTAAATCAAACACACGTGCAAACCCGGGCTCACACATGCAAAGGCCCACAATCTTGCCAACGCTGACGGACACAAGAATGATGAGCATTTGCAAGGGTCTTCTCCAAACACTATCCACGGACTAAACTTGGATCGCACATAAACACAAATCACACTGTCAAAGAATCCTGTCGTGATTCATTAGAGCTCAGTGAAACAACTCTCCAGGGCCCAATTAAGATCCAAAGACTTTTCCACCATGATGGACACTCCTGAGCATAATATACAGATGAAAGAAAGCAAGGCATGAAATATTGCCGGTGCCTGTCTTTCTGGCGCTCTCCCTGTGCTGGCATAGGTTTCCTCCAGGTGCTCTTGTTTCCTCTCATAAAAGGAACACATTCAGAGAAGATCGGGCAACACTTACTTAAACTTCCTTCTAAGTGCAATTTTGAGTGGAAATGGATTGTCTATCTGTACATGAAAGCCATGTGATCTACTGGTGACCTGTCCACAGGTGCCCCGCCTCTTGTGCGATGTCATTTGAGATTGCAGCCTCCCGAAAGAGCAATTTGACTGGACGGAAGGATGGTTGCAACATTCGGGCTCCATATGCTTTGGATATCATATGACTTTGCCATTGCGTGTTGCACTTTTCAACATTGGTTCCAGGACACATTGAAGACTCATATAAAGCTAACTTTCACTGGGCGCGATCAAACTATTGTCAGTGTAAAAATCACACGTGAAGGAAGCCTATTGACAGCTATTTTATGAAATATTGTGAGTGTGCCTAAAAGAATAATCAATTTTTCCAGAGAAACGGTTGGTGTTGTATTTAGAGAGACTGACTACTGATTACTTCTTCCCTGGTGATCGGTTGTTACCAATGTGCTGGCCATCAGTTCCACTAAAGTTGAGTTCAACATTGTTGTTTCTTGGTGCTTTTCATTGACAACATTTCTACATTACATACTGAATGGTTTCATTTCAGGAGACAGTCATTTGTACTAATCTTAGTTAATCACATTCATGAATTACATTTGCACGGTTCCTAACTTCCAAACTTTTATCTTTGTATGTCTATGTCCAAAGGACTGTGGTGCAGCGTGTGGTTTGTGGCAGCAGGATTACGACGCTCGGAAAAGAGCAAGTTCAGCAGGAAAGATTTTCACCAGTACAGCACCCTGCAGTGTAACCAGTAGCGCGTCTATGGAGCCCAAAGTGAATTTGTTATAATGCCTAAACAGTGTCAACAGAATCGCTGTATTATCTTACACGAGTCTTGCTATGATATTTCCAAGCATAAAGTTGGCCGGCGACTGTTTGGTACTAAACCATAATGATACACAACTCACGCCTGTATGGACAAAAGCCCAACCCACTATTCTGTCTTTGGGCTGCAAAAACCAAGGTTGACTCATGTTATGGAATCGGTTTGGGCTTGTTAATTGAAATCAGACAGTGGTCTGTCTGTCATACAGTTTCCCCCTGCACACCCAAGTTAGTGAGCTGTAACTCAACACAGTATAAAACCTGCAATGAAATTCATTCATGTGTTTCAACGTCTCCTGATGGTTGAAATGCGGTTTCAGGGTGGGAAGAACACAACTAATGGAAAGGTGTCAGTAAAATCATCAGACGGGTTTTGTGCTTTCTGTTGACATCATCCTTTAGTTTCGAACCAGAATGTTATGCAAGTATAATCAGTCTTATAGTTTTAATATTAGTTAGTTAGTTAGCTGTGTGTTAGACATATTGAGCTACACAGTATCTGGAAAGTACATTCAATCAATGACGAGAAATATATTTTACTAACTGTATGCCCATTTTTTGTTTTTTAATCATAATGATAGTTCATTTTATGTTGTGTCTAGTTTGTCCACTTCCTCATCATAACCCTTAGGATAACAAACCCATTGGTTCTCATTGTGAGGAACCAAATATAATTCTTACCTAATAAAGGCCTTCTAATGAAAAGTAAGGTGCGGGGGTCGGGGAAGGGTGGGGGAGCCTTTCACTTGCAGAATGGGAACATCAATCATTTGATTTGCGAAAGCGTTAGAATGTCTTACAACAATGGGCCGCTACGGCCCATTTGGGTAATTCCAATCCTCTTGTGTATTATGTTAATATTATGCAGCTTTAGTTTATGTGGCTTTCTGTTTAAAAAACAAACAAAAAAAACATTCAAGTTGAAGTCATAGTGCAGTTTTAAACAACATAGTTGTCTAAACAGTCATTCATTCTGTACTGAACACACACAACAACATAAACATCAACATCAACACAATAGTTTCCTCCTTAATTCAGGACCTGTGACAGGCTGAAAAGCGGGAGTGATGGATGGGCAGGGCTTAATCACCTTTAATCAGCTTCTTCCTTAAATGATGACATACAGCCGCCTTTTACGCTGGCAGAATGCGGTAAGAGGAAGGAAAGGAAAGAGTGAGGGTCCAAGAAAGAAAAGCTGAATGCCCTTTGTGGCGTTAATAAGTAGAGGCAGATGCCCTCTGTCCTGCTTTCTGCTTTCATCGCATACCTCCATTTTGTTGGTGTAGCTGACTGACTTCCAGAAAGCACTTTGTTTTTGTTTCACACAGCCGCATTCACGTTTCTTTATCAATGGCGAAGAGGGAAAGAAGGGTAGAACTCTATTAATGTTTTGTAAGCTCGAGATTTTTTTTTTTTGTCTTTTGTTTTTGTTTTTAGGCTAGGTGTATGTTGTGTGACTGTCACGTCAGTGTCGACATTTCATGGACAACTTATAAAACCTTTTAGGACATTCTCTCAGCCTGTGATGTGGAAAGATACCGTCTGTACTTTCAAATATCACAAAACATCTGCACTTTATTTAAGAAATCAAATAAGAGCACTTCATAATACAGAATAAAATTTCCCATTTATTACTTTCAAACAAACAAAAAAAATAAGCTGTTGAGAAAAACAAATAAAACCAGTGAAATTATCATTTTTTGGGGGCCACCAAGTCATAGGATTAGCTCCAAGAAAGGGCTCATCTCCGTCAGCGCTCACTGCCCCATCACGCATTTCAGCGTCAACGTGGTTGACACGAAGCCGAAAAGCAGCGCTGTCAGGGTGGCCAAAGACTGAAGTGTGGGGGGCCTGTCAGGGCGGCTGAGCCCCAAGACAATACCGTTACAGTGGGGATGAAGACCGCATGAATGACCAGAGGAAATCATGGGGCTAGCAGGAATGTCCCCCCGCTGGGCGCACACATGGTATTTCGCTTTGCGGAAGGGTGATAACCTCCACCCAGAACAGTCTGTCATTAAAAACAAATCTGGCAAACAGTTCTGATTACAGACAAATACATCATGTTGGCAAACGGAGGAGATGCTCCAGTTTATGATCTTTAGCCACATTTCCAATGAGCGCTGCAGTTCCGCTAAACTCTCCACGCTACGATTTAAAGCTGCAATCCGGTAAGGAGTACGACATCGAAGAATCTTGGCACATACAATGAAAAAAAAAATCAGTTGCACATGTTTCAAATGTGTTAAACTAATACGTATCATTTATTTCTTTTGAAGGAAAAGACGGGGAAAGTAAATGTACTTGTTCGAATTAAGTAAATCCAAAGGATCTTTTTTTTTTCACCAATAAATTAAACAGAAACAAGTGAGACATCTGTGTACTTTTCTGTCTTCTTGTTCAAAAAGGAAGATGAGGCGCATTCAATGTTCTTACCGCCCTTGCTTTTTTATCCCAGTGGATGCCTAATGTGTTATGCAGCTTTAATTTTAGTAACTTTTACACAGCGTTAGACAATGGACACACCCGCATTTTTAACTGCATCTGCAACAAACTGTACTGCTGAGATCAAAGTGTTTATACTGTAAAATATCGCTCAGCTATTGTAGCGACCAGTATAATATCATTTGGACTCTAGCAAACCCAATCCCAGCGAATGAATTGGATGGATGTTTTCAAAAATGCTCAACTCTAAAACTAGCCAAGGATTATGTTCGGTGAATCTCCGTATGCCATTTTCAACTGCAAAAAGGATCATCTCAAGCTGCTCAAAAACACACAGTCGTATCCCCCAGTGCACTTGAGTACCACTTTAAACTCCACGCAGCCTCCTTTTCAAGCCACACAGGGAGGCAAAAGGCACGTTACAGCCTCATGGAGATTATCCAGTCGTGTGTTACTTACTCCATCCTGCCTTCCGCAACGGCATATTAAGCGCACCTTTTACGGCAGAGAGTCTGTTGTAATAAGAAACGCAGTGCTCGGCAAATGCGAGTATTAGAAGTCAAAGCAAGATCCAAGTAAAATGCTTGTGGCTGTTACACACTCAGATGTTTTTTTTTCCTTTTTTTAGTCAAGCCACAAACACAATTAGCACCCTGAGAGCAAAGGCAACCGCAACTTAATTTCCTGTCTGTGATTCTAATATACTGTATATCACATTGCATTTCCCGTCACTGACAGCCAGATTGCTGTGATTGGCATACAGTACTGGATACGCTTGTAAGGTTCAGATAGCGACGAATCACACGGACTGCTTGTTGTTTGATTTGTTTTTTTTTTTCCCTTATTTTAAACGTAGGTAATATTCAATTGGTCCCGCATCTCTTAGAGGTCAGATAGATATCAGCATCTGCTCCATAGCGTCTTTCTTATCTTATTCCATATGTCTCCTAGAATCACCGATCAGCTTAAGATATACGCGATCATATAAAGACCTAAGTATTGATGTAAAGCAAAAGTGGGTGAATAAAAACAGTGATCTTTCCCACAAAAGATATGAAACGGATGAATTCTGGTTTGAAGGACTGCAGTGGGAGACGGTAAGCAATATTTCCTGTGTGGAACCACCGAATTTCATTTTTCCAAGTTGACAGTTTATTTTAGAAACCACGATATCAAACATTTCAAGCCAAACCGTGATTTTTCCCCTGAAAGTTAACCAGATATTTCTTTGTGAAAAAAAATATTATATTGGCCCTTTTCAGAACTTGTGGAATATATCTCATCATTTGTAGTTCACATACCACGAATGGAGTTGAAACAATAGCTTTTCGTGAGCGGACACATCTTAATGGTCATGTTAATTGAACGCAATATAAAGCTGGTAATATAAAGCTATGAGACATATATCACATTTAATATTTTTATAAACAATTTAAAATATAAAAAACATGAATTATAGCGTTTCATTTAGATAGTTTGATGACGAGAGGTAAGCCACTGCCTCCTGCTGTAGAAATAAACCATGAGTTTGAATCAGTCCGTATTTGAGAAAACAGACATTCTGTATTTTGTTTCCTTCATTCCTAATTACCAGGAAGCATGACTCGGCTTAATTTCTCCTCTGATCTTAATTACCGAGCAGACGAGCTGTGATATGTCCACAAACACACTGCGTATGTGAAAACATATTCCAATGTTAAGCAGATGTTAAAAATCGAGGGCAATTAATTCAAAGTGATGTGGTGTGCTGCATGGAACTTAACAGACCTCATCATTCCCATGCACTGTGAGCGTCTGCTGTGCCTTCTTCATCGTCTTTTTTTTTCCCCCTCACTGTTTTTTTAGGCTCTTATATGGTAAAGCTAAATTAACGAGGCCACAGAAATGGAACGGAATGAAGACACGGAGGCTGTGATTGATGGCATTATTATAGAGTGGCACATCTTGCTTAAATGAACTTCTGGCCAAGTTACAATTTGAATGTTTTAGCTCACTTGTGCACAAGCGAAATAAAACAGAGATGGAAACATACCATGAGATTTTTGGACCTATACTACATTAACACAATGCACACCAATAAGTCACATTCAGAACTCCAAGAGAATGCAACCAACTGCACAACAAATGCATATCCTCTCCAGCGACACACACAAAGTATTAGCTGATTCACACAAAAATGTGTTGAAGCCGATTCTTTCCCCCACCTGGGGACAATTTCACCGTGAAAAAAACTAAAGCATGTTAGTAATTAACACTGAACCTCAGTAATTTAACGGGCCAATCGTAGAATCCTGTAATGTTGCATTTTCCTAGTTTACAGACTCCATGATGCCCAGAAGCAATAGGATAATGGTTGCAACCAGTTTCTTGAGAAACTGGGTTTTGGGTGGACATACACAGAAAGAATTTAACCCACTGCAAGCGTGATTGACGGAGATGCAAGAGGTTCACCTGATCATCAAAATTTGTGCATTCTCTGTTCGTAGGTGGGCGTCGTAATTAACACCTTATTTTGCTGATAATTGGATGCAGTGCAATTTACAAGGCACCAAGCAGCCATGTCTCCCTTCATCTCACATACACCTCATCTGTCAAACTCTAAATCACCTGTGGGTGTGCGTGTGTGTGTGTGTGTGTGTGTGTGTGTGTGTGTGTGTGC
>NW_017805698.1:894877-1024877 GCF_001891065.2 Hippocampus comes | reverse complement strand
CCATAAACAAGTACACACACACACACACACACACACACACACACACACACACACACACACACACACACACACACACACACACACACACACACACACACACGTTGGCAGGTTTTGCAGCAAACACATCTAAAGTTAGATTTATTAAGGATTGCGTATGTGCATTAGGTAATCAGTAATGAGGTTTTCAAACAGGAATACGGCTGCTCAAGACTGGTCCTTGGTCATAGGGTACAGGCCAAGCCAGAGATGAGGAAAGACACACACCCAAACATCCACACAGCTGCAGGCCTTTAAGGTCGTCCGTGTTGCAGTCACCATGCTTGGCTGCACTGAGCATGCTCAGTTGTGTTTGGCATTCAGAGTGCAGGGCAGTTAAAGGCCTGATCGCTGAGGCCTGACCGCTTTTAATCAGCACACACAAACTCACATGTACTTATATGCATACAGAGCATGATGTAGCTTGCACGCAAATGACCCACTGCACACACTCACGCACGTCACTTCGTCTGACACCATTTCTCAGTCAAGCGCTACGGCTGAGGGTAAATGTCACCGTTCTGCCTCTTGCAAGTGGACAGAGAAGTGTGGACTGTGCAATAAATGAGCGTGCAGAGAGCTTTTCGTTTATCTCGATTAGCTAGCAGGCTCGTGGGTGCATGGAAAGTGAGCATATGGACCGCTTGGACACTTGTCGGCTTGAGGAGAAGTTCTCTGTGTGTACACCAGGGTTATTATGGTTTGGGAATTTAACTTTGCTTTTATTTTGTTTTGAGTTGTATTTTTTTTAATTAATGCTAATTTAGTTCGTTTTAATTCGTTTTCAGGGCAGCTTTGTTTTCGTTTTTTAGCTTTATTTTACTTGCAGCAAATGTTCGTCTTTTTTTTGTGTTCAACAAGATTAAAAAAACGTCATGGTGATATGTGTTGTTGCTCGGGTGGTGCTTCTCTCCAATAGAAGATGATTCGATACGTATCTTGGAAAAAAAAGAAGAAAAACATGAATTGAGATTAACATAATTGCGAACGATCTATTTATCTTGCCCACCATCTTGAAGATTTAGTGAGCATCAGTTTTCTAAATCACTGTTTGTATTTTTGGAGACATTGCGAGCCGCAGGATCCACTCGGGTCAGTTGCCAGTCAGTGATGCCAAACCAGACAGCTTAACTGAGCCCAAATGTTCTCCCGTCACTGAGAAATTTCTCCGACATAGAGTCTAAAGAGAACTGATGATGACTCATCTCCAGAGTGTCAGTTTTCAGTCAACTTTAACTAAGCGGTCTTTAACTCCAAACTTCGAATCCCATTTCAAACCAGTTCAAACCTGCACATATTTCATCAGTTTGTAAAGCCGAGTGTAGCTCTGTTTTCAATCAATAACAAGCAAATATCATAAATCGGAAGGGCAACGTGCACAACTCCCTGATTTGTATACCGCACAACAGCAGGATGTGTGAGAGTGTGTGTGTACGTGGGTGTTGAGAATGCTTTTGTGCAGTGGTAAGCACATCGTCTTCTTGTCCTCACCGCCACTACTTTACTAATGACTTGTATGCAGCATATTGACAGATGTGTCTCTCCCACTTAAATTGTGCATTTATTTTCTCTCTCTCTCTCTCTCTCTCTTTCTCATTCCTTGGCTTTATCACACACAAAAGTGGTGGAACATTTTGCTCCTAGTTCTATTTTGTCTTTTCAGAAGTGAAAAAAAGGAAACATGAAACAGAACAAATTATACTGTCCAGTTTAGGAATAACCGTGCTGAAGCATTATTTATTTATTATTATTTTTTAAGATCGTAAACTTCAAAGATATACCAAATCGAGACTTGAATTTCATTTGATACTGTGCAGGTTCATTTTTAGGTCGATCTTCAATCTTTTGGAGGTTATGTCAATCTCACAGACTGGTCATTGGGGGAAAAAAAATAAAGAAAGATCAGCATCCTGAAAGATCAAAACCATTGTTTTAGACCTCAAATGGAAACTATGCTGACATAAATAACACCACAAGTAAGTTAGATAGAATGTTGATGTTAAATTGAACTCTGTTCTGTCAACTGAGAAGATATTCTTCCAGGAATTACAGCAAAAGTCCTCGTCACAGACCATAAAATAACGAACACGTGCACAATCCCTCCTGGGAGCAAATCAAAACTGAGTGTCATCTTTACAAAAGCAAGACTTTGGATGCATCTCTTGTATGGGACTCAATTACATCCAAACACCTACGAAATTTATCCCTAAGGATCTGCTGTTTACACAAATTAATTAAGTTGGGGGAAAAAAATAAGGAGACCAAAGTCAACTTATCAGGTATAGCAACAAAGACATAAGTTAAAAGTGTAACCAAAGATTAATTTATCTGTTAATTTACTGTTCATTTGAATAATTTTTTTCACGTTTTGCAGACAACATGTATTACATACTGTATACAATACAATATTAAATATAGACATGACAATCTGATTCAATTGTTTTCCATCATAACTGCTTCAATGCCATCAGAAAAAAATGTCCCATACAATCTTTTAAGACAATTTTTGCTCTGTGATTAAAGCATTTCATGCTATAATTATACATTGTGATAAAACAAATGTCAAAGACAAGAATCTTTACATCATTCATCCATCCATCCATCCATCCTACTTATCCTCAGTGGAGTTGCGGGTGTGCTGGACCTGAATCCCAACCAGCCAATTGCAGGGCACAAACAACCATTCACACTCACATTCACACCTGAGGATAGTTTAGAGCAGTGGTTCTTAACCTGGGTTCGATTGAACCCCAGGGGTTCGGTGAATGGGTCTCAGGGGTTCGACGGAGCCTCTGCCATGGAGGTTAAGACACACCCGACTCAACATGTCAATTAGTTATGACACGCCCGCTTGGCCATCGCTGGCTGCAGATGATCACATGACATTGCTTGTCCAATCGGTGCTGTGGGAAATTTAGTTCTCAGTAGTCAACGTGTGACTGTCGTGATAGTACGTTGTAAAATTTTTTAAAATGATACGTCTTGAAATTTTATTTACTTCTTTTCTGTTTTTAATAAATGTGTTTTTTATGTCTTGAATTTGTAAAAAGTCATATTTTTGTTTTTCACTAATGAAGGGTTCTGCTAATGTGCCTATGAACTGGTTGGGTTCGGTACCTCTAACAAGGTTAAGAACTACTGGTTTAGAGTATTCAATGAACTGAACATATGTCCAAAATAAAAAGCCAGTTAGACCAAACACTCTTCCGCTCCTCTCAGCATCCCAGAATAAAAATCTCCTACTTGGGCCAGACAAGTGACATGCTGTGGCAGTGTGATAGCAAGAGGGTATGTTACAACATGTGATATCATAAAGAATTGTATTCAAAATGTTTGTGTGATTCATCGAGCATAAAATTTTAGTCTGGGCAGATGAAGAGAGCCGTTGTCATTTGCTTCTCTTTAATATGGGGGGAAAAAAAGAGAATGAGACGAAGCTGAGCAATAGCAATTATTTCCAGTGAAAACAGATGTTGTTTCGCCGTCATTGGAGAGTTGGTGGAAATTCTTGTCACGCTTGCGTCTGTGACAAAGCAGTGCACTGAGATTAGACGGCTGGTGCAAGACAGACATTTATGTGGCTGGAAGCTTCTTTAACAAAATTGCAGCTGTACAGTGACATGATGCTCCTGACAACGACTCAAAATGTTGCCATATATGCCTACAGGAGCTGTTTAGATAAGTGAGACACTTGACAGATGCAGCGCCCAGATGAGTCTGAAGGACAAGCACGCTTCACACATGACAGGGTTTTAGTAATGGGCCTTTTCAACACATTTGCCACTGCATCGGATACACCTGCAATTTAATAAAATCTAGTACAAAAAATGTGCTCTGAGGAAGACATTGCTCGGATTTGACACAGTCAGAATGCTATTATTTGAAATAAAAGTAGTTTTATTATTGTAGTCGCACTGCATCGCACAAAAGCTCTTTCTAATACATCGGCCCAAAATATTTAACTGAATGGTGTAAAATATCGCCACAAAAACATTTATATTGTGAACGTAAATCATAGTACAAAACGGTATAAATGACATACTGCTAGTGTTGCAAAGGTAGAATTTGTTATACAGCCCCTGTGTTTACTGGGTACCAAATGAAGTGCACATTATCCGTTTATCAAGTGAACAAACATGGCAACATGATATCATTTTTTTGGATTTATGCAATGGCAATCTAGATTTAAAAAAAAAAGACAACCACTTATTTTTAATCTAATAAGTGGCGAATCTTCAGGCAACGCTATATTTAATTTTATCTTTTGTATACATCCAAAAGCAATGTACAGTGGAACTAGATCCGTGGGCTATCTGTTCTGATCTAGTGGGGCAAATATGCTGGGCCTTTATTTTATTGTATTTTATTACCGATACATCAAAAAGCAATATATGCTGGGAACAACCACTGAACAATCATACTGCATGGCGATATCTGCTGATCTAACAACAGACATCTTCGAATATTAATTTGAGAGTTTCAGTAGCAGTCTTGAAACCACTGACAGCACGTTTTGTGTGACACCCTCTCAGTTGTACCTCATCTCCCTTAATTGTTGTTCCTTTTCAGTTCACTTTTACGTGCCAATCAAGCAGTGATGGCTTGACCTCCCTGTTACATTCCACGTGTTTCCAAACATCCCCAGTGTCAGTAAACACAGCATTTCCCACAATGTCCATCCTGCTGTCACTGTAAGGCCACTCACACACACACACACACACACACACACACACACACACACACACACACACACACACACACACACACACACACACCATAAAATCCCTCTCAAGGAAAGTTCCACACCCATCAATTGCGAATGTGGTTTGCATGCAAACATGCACATAGAAAATATTGCTCTGTATTTGTATCTTTTCCTTCCTGTGGAAAGACACACAATCACACGCACGCAGTCCTCAAGCGCACACGCTCACACACAAAGACTGACCACTGGGAAGTGGTGCTGTCAACTAGCCAGGCCTCTTCAACAAATAAACACCCTATCTTTCTATCCATTCAATGAATGTGTGTGTGTGTGTGTGTGTGTGTGTGTGTGTGTGTGTGTGTGTGTGTGTGTGTGTGTCCAGTGTCCATTTGGGGCGTGTTTGTTTCTGTGTGTTAAGTTGAATTCCTGAGCCTGTGGTTACCAACAGCTTTGAAGTTCCAACATTACTAGGGCCTCAGAGTGACAGGCTTACACGCCATCCCCCAGCTTGCAGTGGAAGGCCCATAAAGAGGAGCACAACGGGCAATGATGCCACAATTAACAAACCCCGCTTGCATCCTTAGCTATGGGCTGCTTATTTGCCAACTACAACACGAAACACAAAAATTTGGTTCATTGGTCATTTTGAACCTGAGGGTTTTTTTTTCTTTTTTTTTCTGAAGGATACACCTGCAATAGGTGAAAATCCACAATAGTGATAAGCCAAATAAACTCTCTTTATTTTTTGTGTTTTTATTCCATCACTCTCACACACAAAACACACACACACTCTAGAGACATTAAATCTTATTAAAACACACATAAACTTATTAAGAATGCACTATTCCTGAGTGTGTGTTCTCAATTGAAGTGAGCTGTAAAACTGACACATAAAACAAAAGAATCAAACCAAACCAAATCAACCAAACAATACAATTTCAAAGTCTGCTATCTTAATGTGATCATGCAGAATAACGTGAAATGCAAGAGACAGGCTAACAGAAAATAGCATAGACTTTGCAGTATATGTGAACCGTTACACTCTTGTTACTTTAACACACGGATCAGCAACACACACAAAGAAAGTATACAACATTACTCACAGGCAAATATTCTCTCTGCTCTGTGGGAAACAACGGTGACGATATAGCCGAACGTTAAACATTGCCTGGGTGCAGTTCACGTGCAGTATTATAAAAAAAAAAAACACTTATAACCCTGCAATGTGTCACTTTGCAAAGGATGACCATGTGAGTGTGTTTTATTTTAACTGTCTGGCTCTCTCTTTCTTTTCCACACACAAACACGCAGGCACGTATACACACACACACACACACACACACACACACACACACACACACACACACACACACACACACACACACACACGCGCGCGCGCGCACGCACGCATGCACGCAGGGGCCAGTATATGCTCCAGCGGTCAGAATTATTGCCGAGTTGCCTTGCATTGTCAATTCTAGTCATTGAATTAATGCTGTCTCTAATTAACTACACGCTCATCCTCTTGCCTCTCTCTTTTCACTTTTTCCACACTCCTTTTTTTTTTTTTTTTTTGCTCCCCTTCCCCAGTCAGACTTTCCTCCAGGCTGCTGTGTAGTGGAGTGGTATGATTACTGCAGGCCCCTCACTAAGCTTTTTAATTAGCTTTGTGTACACATCAAGGCTATGGAGGGTGCCCCAAAAAGTCAAATGATACAGACTGGGTTCTCATCTTCTGGAGTGGGGACTGTGTGCTAGTAAGAATTTACGGTCCCATACTTTGCTTTGCGTTTGTGAAAAATAACCCGCAATTTATTCCATAGCTACTTCTCACAGGCCCAAATGTGTTTGAGTTAAAAAAAAAAGAATAAAAATAATGATTAGCAATAAGTTCATAAGACCACCACACGAGACCTCTCTAACTGGAGCCCTAAATCCTAACCATGTCCTTTTTTTCTTGCCTCGTCTTCTCTTTTTCTTTCTTAGCTTTTAAATGGCTACATTCCAGGGAGCACCCAGCCAAAAGACTAGAGCAGAGAAAGCCTTCACGCTAAACTAAAGTGACAGGGGAGGAGAGGGCGGATGCAATGGAACACTAGCCTACAACACATAGCCATATACAGTATAACACTTCATATACCAAAAACAAAAAAAAAGAAAATTGCATCCATACACCGGACAATGCAATTTGATGATTTGATATGAATGGCTGTGTTTAAAATATGCCTGCATTCTGCTGGATGTCTCTGCGTAGTATTAAATAACTCCACACTCAACCACAAAGTGCAATATAGCCCGAATCTGTTCAGCAAACAGTAAAAGACATTATCTTGGGTAAAACTATCATGTGTAGCTGAGTGCTGCTGGAACGGAGAACAATCGCTCAGTTTACTCGGTGAAGATAAAAATATAAAGGCTTACAACACAGAGACGTACAGTATATTATACAGATGCACGCTCATGGGTAAGCAGAGATGACATGTTCTCGAGAGGCCAGTGGTTATATAACGGTCAACACAAACAAAGCCAGAGTTTCTGGGGGAGCAAAGTGGAGCCAATAAATGTGATTTTATAGAGCCCAGCCGAAAATGTCTCGCTAGGAAGCTGTTTGGGAAAATCGCAGAAATATTTTTCCATTTGTTCTTATTTTTCATATTATTATTATTACATAAACAAAAGCTGATCTGCTAACTGGGCGCATGCAGGTTTGTTTCTGGCAAAAGTGCAAAAATGCCAATGATTTCAGGTTGCATATTTTGGAAGTACTATATGCAAATGCAATAATCTGTGCCAAACAAAATGATTTTTAAAATGAACAATAATATATGATTTAGCATCTTTAAAAGGCTGGTGTGAACAGCAGTGCTGTGCAGAAGCATTATGAGGAGACACAGGAAAAATACAGAACTGTACCATTATTCAAAAAATGTATCTGTATGCAGATGATTGGCTCAGCAGAAACGCGTACGGCAGGAAAGACTGCTGACAAACTGGCAACGGGTGGCCGTTCAGACTGGCTTTTATGCTGCCAGTGGCTGACGAGATGAAGATTCACAGGTGAGTAGGGGAGGCAGGTGTACTGATTAGGGAGACACGCAAAAGGTAACACGACAAAAGGGAGGGGCAATCCCTTGACCAAATAAAATTAAGTAAATTCAGTGTACCATTTTTTTCAGTGTAAAAAAAAAAAAAAAAAAAAACACACACCCTAGAACATATAGCTTGGGTCAAAATAGTTTGCCATTTTTGAAATGCAAGAAGCGAAAATTGTCACAATATATCATTTTATTTACATATTCTCATCTATCGCAGAGAGTATGTCTTTCACATTAGCGTGAATAAACATTTCAGATCTTCCTTAAACATAGCAATCGTAGTGAATAGTGTGCCAACGGGCTCACGAGAGGCAACCACCTCTCTGTCAGAGTGAACACGTAATTTTGCTCCCGTTATTTTAGATCTCAGTCCTGGACACAAAATCGAATCCTACATGTTTAATGTAGATTGCTCTGATATCATTGCTACTCACATGCCCCCAAATGTGCATCATATTTGGCAAATTTAATCTACTCAATTGTATTACATCCTTGGTTGATCTCAGCTATTCTCAACATTCCGAAGAGAATTCATAAAGACAACAATATTATTGCAATAACCTAGTGGAATAAAATAACTGACTGTATATATGGAGCACATTCCATAATGCCACTTCAAGATGAGCAAATCCACTTATGCTTAACAAAACAGCACAATATGAAGACTGAGAAGTCTTGGTTTTCCTTAAAATTACAAAGTCTGTGGGGTGGGGGGTGTTAATCAAGGTGATTGTGGTCATTTATATTTAGTGGCACAATATTTACCAAAAATAATCCTTTTACACTCGTCAAACAGATGTGACAAGAAATTTGAGTTTCGGAGAAAATCCTTTTTTTTTTTTTTTTTTTAAATTTACTGTATCAATGTGTTATCATTTAAAGCATTAACAACAGGGCTGGCCGGTTAAGGGATTGGGTGTCTTGATACATCAAGTGAGAAGGTAAACTTTGGCCTCTCATCAACATGCGACTGGACAGCTGCTTGCGTTTGCAAAATGCACATACAGGGGCACACACATACGCACGCACACACACACACACACACACACACACACACACACACACACACGAACACACACACACACACACACACGCACACACACACACACACACACACACACACATCCATACTCTCCTTACAGACATCCGTTTGCTGTTTTAGGATCAAATTAAGGTCGGAGGAATTTCACACTGATGGTAGACAGGAGTCACTTCACCTGCTGCAGTTTGTTCTAATGACAGATGAAAGACTGACTTAGCTTGATTAGATCTGGCCCCACATTCTCTGCGCAAAGGCGACTCTCAAAACATACAGTAATCTCGGCCACCACTGTCACAACCGCTCACACACTAAGACCCCAAGCCGTCCACTGTGACACAGATGATGAAATATCCGAATGCGCTCGCAGCATTTAGCCTCCATTCGGTGCCACTCGGCACACACCTTCGGATCATTACAAATTGCCCGTGGTGTTCCGTTTCGAACAACAGACATGCTTACTTTTGATGGTACCACTGAAAAAAACAACAACCTTGTTTACATAAACAGTTCACAGTATGGATGGGACACTACACGCACAGACACACATACACGATTAGAACGTAGTGTACTCTGTAGAGGCCCTTTAAACACACTTTGTGTCTGTATAAACAGAAAACTGCTCTAATGTTCTCTCTTGGCCCCTCTCTCATCACGCCAGAGGTGTCGGTTAATGGAAGATCCTGCATTAATGCAACGGCCGTGATGAAAAACAAAACATGAAATATTCAACAAAGAGCAGTTTGAATCACTAACACAAAAAAACACCAACGGCTAGCTGATCACATTCCATGGCAAAATTCTCTTCAACTCAGGAATGACCTGATTACTCAAATGTGATCTGAGATGAACTTTTATGTGCATAACAGCATATAGTTGCAGAAGTAATTGAGCGATGACATTGATTAGAATTATAACTTTATAAAACACCACGATGGATTTAAAATATTCTAATCAAGATGTCAGTAAATTGTGGACTTTCAGCTTTGATTTGAGACACTCCAGAAAACGATGCCATTTACTCATTAAAAATGACACATTTGACAGAAAATATCAATTTCTGAAAGTTAAAAAAAAAGATGCAAATATAAGTGTCAACTAATTATCAGTACTGTACTTGGATTTTAAAAAAAATCGTGCATGGTCGATCATCACCCAAATCAGATGCGTTGCCAGTACTGAAGAGTGGTTGCCTTCAGTTGCTGCTTGTTTTTGGAGGTCCTTGCCTTCATTTTTGATACTGCCACTGTTACTGTCTGTGGAGACGATATGGGTTACACATGCCATTATTTATCCGTTTTAGCCGTGTACTGCATTGTAAATAAGTGTTCAGCTTCCCTGCTATCGGTCTGTAAGGTGACCTAACAGCATATACACCCATCCGTCTGTTAACACAGACGGCCTGGGCAGCGAGCTATGCTCTGGGGCCCGTGGTGGCTGCATGTGGGGGATGCAGGGGCCTGTTGATGCAGCTGTCCCACTCCAGAGTAACATAAGACCTTATTAGAGTCCATTAGAGCACTTTGAATTCAATAAGAGATTGTCCAGTACATCCAAACATTCGCACAATTCACATGGCGTTAGGAAGGGAAAAAAGGTTGATTGGCTAAAGGGCTTGCTGTTGGCTACAAGGTGCTGTTTGCTAACATTATGCATTCGCATATACACAATAAAAGTCGAAGCATTCTTAACACGACATCAATCTCGTACTATGGATTTGATTTGACATGACAGTTATTTGCGTCATTATAGCGGACGTGCTTTTCGAATTATTCTAACGATATTTCAGCCATCACAGGTCATAACCTCGGTCAGAGGTGGATGTCTTTGTCTGGTCAATGTCTGTTTCTAAGCGTTATCAGAACACCCAAAACTCATGATAATCCTCATTTATCAGTGCAAAACAAGTATACATTTGTTTCCTCTATCTTTTGATGTTTTGTTAGGACAGGATGCCTGCATGATAAAGCATGAGGACAGTGAGTCTACCAGAAGTCCACTATCCCAGAAAAGATGTTCCCTTGGCCCCACCAGCAGGGGTTTTAACCCATGACACTCTCTTTGATCTTTAATTCACAATGAGCCGAGGTCTGGAAAGTGCATCAACATGGCAGCATTTGCAACCAGATATTATTTTAAAAAATGCAGATATTGTCTCCTATACTGCACAAGAAGAACATTACAGTCATTGTGGACAGCGAGGGAAGAAATGTCTGCTTGGAACATATTTTCATATTCCGGAGCAGAACATATAGAATGACATAAACCACTGCTGCCAGCCACATTGAAGACAGCTTGGGGTTTTATAGCACATGCTGTGTCTGCAAGCACTTTTGGCTTTGATTTGAAAAAAAAAAATGTAAACACATGCATAAACCAGAAGAGCATGAATTAAACAGGAAGTTGCCAGAAACCACTGATATGTGTAATCTTAGAGTTTCCATAACAATTTTCGAAAAAGCAGAGGTTGTCATGTTTATATATGGGATAGTGAGAAAAGAGGCAATGGGGAAGAATGGGGGCAGCATGATGTTTGAGTTCTGTTCAAAGACTCTGTGTTAGCTCTGGAAAATGATTGCTATCAATTGCTATGACGCTCCAATTTTGTTTCAGGGTGTCACAGTATGCTGTATCTGATTTTTAAATTATGCATTTGACTCGGAATAATAAGAAATGCATGCATTGTGGTAGCTAGTTGGAACATTATGAAACAGAAACTTTCTGTCGGTAACCTAGGTCATGATTATGTTTTTCAGAATTCATTGTTTTCGAACCCGTATACCTGAATTGTGTATTTTAAATGTTAAAGTTTTGTAGTGCCAAGGCTCGCTTGATGCAAAATCATCACCGTTACGTCACAAATCCTCTGTACTCACTTAGTCGCTTGGTCCCAATGGCAACATCACAACCAAAAATCAGAGACAGATTTCCTATAATGCATTCAAAATAAATTAAGAAATAAATGAAATCATGGTTGGCACGTCTCCTTCATAGTAGAAATTCTAGTCTTGAATCTCAAGCATTTTCCCCAAGCTGAAGTGGCTTCCTCTCACATGCGCGTGAATGAAGGTGAATGTTTTTTTTTTTCTGTGTGCCCTCTAATTGATTGATGAGTTTGTACCCCTATTACAAGTGGCTCTATCTCACCTGAGGCCATATTGAAGCCAAGTGGCCATCTAAAATGGATGGATAATTAAAACGAATATATTTAACAGTGGGTGGCATGGTGTTGAACTGGTTAGCATGTCCGCCTCACAGTACCGTGGGTTCGATTATGGCTCGGCCTTCCGGTGTGGGATTTTTATTTTCTGCCTGTGCCTGCGTGGGTTTTCTCCGGGTACTCCGGTTTTCTCCCACATTTCAAAAACATGCATTGCAGATTAATAGCACACTCTAAATTGTCCCTTGGTGTGAGTGTGAGCATGAAGAGTTGTTTGTCTATGTGTCCCCTGCAACTGGCTGTCAACCCGTTCAAGGTGTAACCCGCCTACTGCCTGAAGACAGTTGGGAGAGGCTCCAAGATAACCGCGAGGATAAACAGTTCGGATAATGGATGGATGGATATTTAACAATACAATATATTTGAAAACGACACGTAAAATGAAATGCAAGAACAAGTAAAAAAAAAATAGAAGGACCGTGGAGAACTGATACTTTTTACTCACATCGGTAAAAACTCAAGTTGAGGTCAAGTCGAAGAAAATCAGACCATGCACTCATTGCGTACTTTTGCTCCTGCAACCGACTGACAACTCACATCAGTCTTCTGCATATCATGCTTGATAATGTCGTAAGCAGACCATAGACCAAAATTAGACCAGGATAGCTGGAAACCACCTCCAGGGTATCAATACACATTCAGGGTGAAATTGAGTATCTCCAGACTTGATTTAATGCCGACTCACTCATGTCTCCTCCAACACCCACAACCACCACCACAGTTATTTCGTATTTTAGCATCCGTTCTCCAACCCTCTTCTTTCTTCTATGTTATCACTTCTTCTGGTTCTGATTCCCCCCAAGTTAATGATGTGACACAGAGCGGCTTACTCTCAAACTACCGTGTGCTGAACACCACAGCCAAGACCTGGATAACACATTATGCATGAATGGAAAAATAAATGTGTGACTGCTGATTCATCCACCCCCACTATGGTTTTCTTTGGTTCTTTTGAACTGCACACACAGAACACACACGCATCAACTTAAAACAAAGATTGGACATTTTATGTTATAAAGGTTCTGGGTTGACAGATATGGGGTGTGAAATTATGTTTGGTAAATGTGCATTTTAAGACATCCAATATTTCAATGACAAAAGGCAACGTGTGATTCAGGGAGGCCGGTTCAAGAATGCATAAAAGAAAATAAATGTTACATGGGAAAGTGACAGACACAATAAAACAGCAAATGATGAATGCGCGCAAGAGGGAAAAAAAAAACTGTCTTACTTTGGCAGGTGCTGCTCCTTTCTTCGTAGCCTGCGTTGCACAGACACTTTCCAATGGGCACGAGCCACTCGCCCTCTGTGCTGCAGTACATTCGCGGAGGTTCCTCTTCTTTTGAGTTATTGACGCATAAACCTTTCACCTCAACCAGTGACTGGGAGTCCACTGGCACCGTGTCAGGGAAGGAGGCCAGATTCTTCACTGTGTTTGGGCACTTTTTAAAGTAAACCCTCACAGAGACTAAAGCGACGCAGGCACCCACGTCCTGGAATGCCAGGTAGAAGCCCTTCTTGGTCAGGGGGCCCACTTCACGCACTTCAGTGTTGAGTTTGAGGATGCGGTCGCCAAGGTCCATTTGAGTGAAACTTTCATCCGCAGCTATGGTGTCAATCTTGGAGAATTGGTGTTCTCGGAAGTGACTACCTTGGTCGTCATCGGTCTCCAAGTAGAGAAGGTTGAAGGTCTCCTTGCATGTGCCCAGAACTAGTGGGATGGAGTTGCAGTCCCTCAGTGTGAACTTGAGTTCAACGTAGATCTTCTGGGCTGACTGACGAGGGATCCAGTTGGTGCGAAGCCAGTTGTTCTGGCTGTACTCCATTACGTTGCACACCTGGAAAGTCCGGATGGGTGTATAATGCTCATCCACCCCACTGATTTCCTCCCACTGCAAAAAAAAAAAAGGAAATGGATGGAAAGGGACAAGGGACAAAAGTAGGGGAAGACGAAGAGAAGCAAAAGATAGGCAAGTCGCAGAGGTAAATGCAGGGGAAAATTTGCAGGAAGGAAAGAGAAAGTAAGGAGAAGAAAGTATTTAAAGATAGAAACCGTTGAAGTAAAAGATCAGGAAAGAGAAGCAGGCAGAAGTTAAAGAATGAGAATGTGCCAGAAAAGTATTTGGGGTGAGTGGAAGAAGAAAGAAGGGAAGCATCAGAGAAGCAGAAATAAGGAAAAATAGGGAAGGATAATAGAGAGAAAAAAGAACGTTATTGCCATTCTGCAAGATTCACAGTTACGTTATTTCAATTCAGACACATCCATGCTGAAATCTAAACACTTAAGGGCGGAAAAATACCACTACCAGATCTATTATAGAACAGTGAATTGTAAACAAATTGGTCAATTATTCTAGAGATGAAAAAAAACATGATTAAAATCAGTACAAGTTACGAGATCATCATTTAAAAAAAAAATCTCGTAATGTTTTTTTCCGCCCCTTTTACTAACAGTTGATCTACAAGTGAGGACTGCAGTTTTTGGCTATCTACGTAACAGTAATGCCACTAATAGAAACGTGCGGTAACTACTACGAAAATAAAGAAGCTAGAAAGTATGGAGAGATTTCAGTGTATACCAGGAACGTTCATGGCTATCTTACATTTTCCCTCCACTGGAAGAAAGCGATGAGAGAGGAAAGGAGACAAGAAAGCGGGGTCATTCCTTTTGAATTCAGCACAGTGGGAAGACTCATTGATCATACGCTTTAGCTTCGCAGTTCAGGAAAACCAAAAGTGAATCAGAGAGATGACGAACGAGAAAACACCTGAAACACTGGGTTCATTGTGGTTACATGGACAGTCATTGGAATGATTGGGTCTAAAGGGGGGCTTTGTTCTCTTCTGGCGGAATAAAGAATGGATGGGAGCCTGGATGGGCAGTACTTTTGAGAAACAAAGAGAGAGACACACTTGATAAGTGGAAACAAAACTACCACTTTTGGACAAGTGTTACTTAAACTTAAACCCTTCACGCATTCACATATAGTTCACATAGAGTTCATGTGGCATGTTGAGGTGCACGCAGACTCAGCGGGCGCTTTAATGCGTGGACGCAGTATGGCAAGGTTTGAATGCTTCTGTTTGTTGCCACCGTGTGTGCCAATCATATCTTTAGAGTATTCAAGGACCTCTCGGGCTGAAGTATAGCCACTTTCTTTTCATCTCTTAGTAAAAGACCTCAAGTGAAAGTCTGGAGAGCTGGTGAGGGGACGCAAGCTCAAGTAGAGATTGCACCAAAGAGCAGAGCGATGGATGAAGGAGAGAGCACCACAAGCTACAAATAATGGCCCTTGAAATTCCACTGGTGTTTATCCTCCACTGTCGCAGTTTCACAGCATCACCTCATTCATCAGTGTAGTCTAAGTGCTCTATAGGTCGAACAAAAACAGGCAGAAGGAGGCATACTTGAGTGCTCTGGCTTAATAAAGTGAACATTTTATTGTTGTTGTTGTTTTTTTTTAACTTCAGGGAAACTTTAAGTAAAACTGTGTATATTGAGATGTCGTCAGACACTCGCCTGAAGTCAGCTAGGACAGGCTTCAACTCATTTGTGACTCTGAAGAGTATAAGACATCGTAAATGGATACGTGGGACTACAGCTAGTTTTTGGTCATGTGTATTTTTTTTTTTTCAATCAGAGGTCTTGCTTTTTCTGTTTTTTTTTTTTTTTTTTTTTTAAACTAATGAAGGTGAGTGGCGCAGAAAATGGATGCGTGAATGTTTAAATCCAAGTATCGGTGTTATTAGTTTTACTGCCTCATCTGTCCCGCCTCGGTCGTTCTGTTTCAGCCAATCAGTTACCAGCCTCCCGCAGTGTTCTACCCAGAGGTGTCTTTTCTGTATGGTAACTAATTAAGTCTATTTAGTGCCCCATTTGTAATTCAGTGGGTTTGGATCATTGATGTTTTGTGGCGCCATTCCCTGCCTTTGTTAATGTTGTTGCTGTTGAGCAACCTCCAACTGGGTCCCAAAGCGGCTCCTAAAGCCACAGCGACCCGGGTACCTGCAGACACAGTTGTCGGTCGTTGATTGGGAACTGTTCGGCGCCCAACACCGCTTGGAGGTCGTTCCCGAGTTGGGCTGTTACTGTTGTTGTTTATGTGTGAGAAAGTTCATTTCATTTTGCTTGGCGCTGCTTGCATCGTGACATGCCCTGTCTTTCTCATTTAAAAACTTTCTGCTCATTGAGATAATTTCCAATTTAGTTTAAACATGATTTGTCAATTCCTGGAAAATATCTATAAAACCGATTTACACGTAAATAGGCAGCTGATACAAAGCCAAGCGTGTCGGGCTTGTGCCTTGATCACAATTAAATCAAAACAGACAAATAAAAACTAAATTGCTTGCCTTGTCTATTTTTTTCTTCATTCATTATGAGAAAAGGGGACGCTATCAGAATCTCTGAGGTCACGTGCCAAGTATCGCACCGCGCCACACTATTTGAGAAGTGAAGTAGAAGAACACTATTACTAATTTAGTGTTTAAATGGCTGTAAAACACAAAAAGATTATTTAATAAGACCCATTCGGTGTCCAAAGTCTTTTCATTTACAGCAAAATGACATGCACGTAGGTATTAACCGTTCATCAACTGAATTGGTAAAAATGAAGGTTTAGAAGGTCAATAAGAAGCTCATCCAACAGCTGAGGAATCTCCAACCGTGGATACGGAGATGCTCTCTTCCCAAACTTGTCTCAATAATTAAAAGCAACAAGCGGACAAGTCTTTTGTTTATCACCTGGTGTGTGAAACTCCCCCTCCCTTTGGCTCCTAATTGACATACAACAACACGAGGACCCTACGCCGGTCCTTGTGACCTCTGCCCCCTGCCCCCCATGGTCACAGCTGGGCCACTGTTTGGCGTGATCTTGTCCTAGGTTTCTCTGATCTTTGCTGTAGGTGAAGCAACTTAAGGGACAGTAAAACGAGAGTGCAGTAACATGAGCTGTTAAAAGAAATTACACCCACGGCAAAAGGCACGTCTCAGCAGTTCACCAGTTCACCCGCTTCAAAGAAAGGTCAATGCGAGTTAACGGGCCAGTATGGGGGCCACTATAGGGTAACAATGCTTTTAGACCAAGACTTGAGGAAGCAAGATGGACATTAAGCATCCTGAATGAATTCAACAAGAATCATTGATGAAATTGGGTAGTGACCATAAACCTTGTGATGTTTGTGAGCATATTTGTATGTGAAGCCTATACTATAAACTTCACCCTATAAATAAAAGAATGCTTGTATAAAACATGCATTGGACTAATGGTGATTCCTGAGCAGTTAATGGTTTGATCATGGAATGTTTTTTTTTTTCCCCTCCACAGTAGGACAGGGCTGTCCACAACAAGTGTGGAGCCATCTTAAACTCTGGCCTCTGTAGGGGACACGGGGGTCACAGACACGACAACTGCTGCATATCAGTCAAAAGACATTTCTTCAGCCTATGTTTTCCAAAAGGAGCACACATGGCATGCTTCCTCTATTTGACTTTGCTGCCAATCTGATTTGGGGGTGAATTTTAAATGAGGAAAGATGTGAATGTGTGTCATGTTCGCAACACAGATGAGGTGGTGTAAATAAAGCCATGCTAGCGTCCGTTCGGGAAAGATTGTGTACAAGTTGTGATTATTACCGTATGAGACTTCTATGATGTGATGGGAAAAGACAGTTTTTGGCAGTCTTGTGGAGCTACAGAAACAATTACAAGGACGTCTTTTGTATTTAGCAGTCACATTGACTCGACACTCCTTTTTACTGATGCCAATATACCAAATGGCTTGCAGAGGAGGGAAAATATTGAGGAAAACTTTGATGAGACAGTTTATAATTTTTTTCCTTCAATAGGTAAAATCCGCACTGTAGAGAATCGATTTTTAAAAAAATTGTTTTAATAGTTTTATCCCCCAAACACATTCGAATCAATTTTGAAAACATATTTGAATGCAAAAATTACAAGTTGCAAACAAATGTCTGTGTCCATTCAAGTGCCTTTTAGAGGCAGAGTCTGGTGAGGTGACACGTGATCCGAGTGTGCGTCCGAGTGTTTGGACATGAGCGGTGGCATTACAAGTGTTCATTGTCTTTATTTGTTTTACTGTTTACCTGGCCTTTAACAGATGACTTAAAAGTGCATCGGCGAATGTGGTTCATCTTTGCCGCATGAGCATTACAGTTAGTAAGTGCATTGTAAAAACTCATTTAAAAAAAAAAGATAATAATTATAATTGGGAAAAAAAATGAAATAATGGGGGTCGAAATGTAAGATCATATAGTGAGGGAACACTGTTTTGTTTTTCATATAATCTTTGAATCATTTTCATCTGAATTGAACAACTTTCCAAGTGCTGATTTTGTTGGGCTGAAGCAGTAAATTAGATGGAAAGAAAACATTTCTGTTACATAAATTGTAACGGTTATCCTATATTTAAGTACTTTTTCTGAATGTCATATTTTTCAAGTAAAATGTGTCTGATCCATCCACTTATCCTGCTCCAGGTCACGGGGAATCTCCAGCCTAACCCAGCTTGACTGCGGATTTAACACAGAATACATCCAGGATTGTTTGCAATCGCACATCAAGAGAAATACAATTCAATCTAGCCTTCACTCAAAGCGGGAATTTATCTCATGCTGGGTGCACAAAAGTCAACCATGTGTACCAGTATGTTCGGCGTTTGCAGTTTAATGGCATGAATTTCAACTCCATTCATAAACTTCAACTTTTGCTCAAGTTTATGATCACGGGATATGCAAAGTTGTTGGCCAAAGCTAGAACGTCGTCGTATTCTCCACTGCTTTCCACGAAAAACAGACTTCACACTGTGTGTACCCATTAATTCTATTTGCATGTCCAGAGAGTGTCTGGGGTGTTGGTTTGTTGCTGAAGAATGCTTTCAGAGCACTCAAGAATGTAATCTGTAACTCTCTTTAGTCTTGTGGACGGCTAAGCTCCCAGGACACCGCTCCGCCATCAGCCTGCCTCCCAAACAGATAAGAGAATATCTGGATCACACACATTGGCATATACTAACACACAGACCCTCATCACTTCAGCCTGTCTACACTGTGAACATCCTGGGAGGCTGAACTCTTTAATTTGCTCTGACCGGAGCATGTTGTGTCTCAGTGGACCAATAGCCACCGCCTCACCGTCAATGTGAAGGAGTGTACGTGTGTGTCAGGGCTCGGTGCCACATTATGAGAAATCATTTGTGCGCAGCAGTGTCCCACGGCAGGCTGCTTATCGGAGCAAGTCACTAGATGACGTGAGTAATTACAGATGATTCACCTTGAGGACTTCATCATCAGCATTCTTTCCCTCCCTGTCTGTCTCTCATCCTGACTTTCTCTGTCTCTTCTCTTATCTTTTTTGTCCCTCATATCGATCAATCCCTGTCTTTTCGATAAAACTCACATTCAATAAGGACATTGCAGCAGTGGTACCCCTGCCTACGTTATTTATTTTCTTGTACGTCTCACTCCCAGTCGTGCAATGTAACAGAGTACAAATATGGCATTACGGTATTTAAGTAGAATTTTCACATAACGTCGCTGACGACACATAGTATCCATTATAGTCAATAATTCTTTCTTGTTGAGCACATTAGTACTTTACAGTCCTGTTTTTGCGGTGTTGTCTTTTTAAAAATCATACAATTACGTGTGGACTGTTGCTACTTTTAGAATCGTACAACTAAGATGATTGCCAGGCTAACGTGTGCGAGCTCATTTATTAACATGCAAAGCTGCACCACTGACGAAAACTAAACACTTTCAAAGTTCAACACCATACAAAACAATCAAGGTGGCCCGGTGTTTCAGTGGTTAGCGCGTCTACCTCACAGTGCAGAGGGTTCAATTTCAGCTCCGGCCTCACTGTGTGGAGTTTGCATGCTCTCCCCGGGCGTGCGTGGGTTTTCTCCGGGTACTCCGGTTTCCTCCCACATTACAGAACCATGCACGGCAGGCTGATTGAACACTCTAAATAGTCCCGAGGTGTGAGTGTGAGCGCGAATGGCTGTTCGTCTGTGTGTGCCCTGCGATTGGCTGGCAACCGATTCAGGGTGTCCCCTGCCTACTGCTCGAAGACAGCTGGGATAGGCTCCAGCACCCCCCGCGACCCTAGTGAGGATAAGCGGATTGGAAAATGGATGGATGGATGGATGGATTAAAAACAATCAATATTCTAACCATTCACTCTTTGAAATGTTTTCACTTCCGATAGTTGTCCAAGAATAGGACAAATTACTTTAAAAATAAACTACCAAAATCAGGGCCAAGCTATTACCATCATCGAATATATTAAAATTGACGTAGTACTTTAGTTTTACATCATCTCCAGCTGGCATGACATTGAAGAACCCGGTCCTACAGCTGCTCAAATGTCAAACAGCAACAATTGTACCCTCTCTCACATAGCTCTGCCTTAAAACATGCAGAGTGCCGTGAGATGCGTCCACAGAACTTCTGCTCTTCATACAATCCAAATAAAGCAAAACACAGGAGCAAATCTTTGATGCTCAGTGAATTGAGGTGTAACAAAAATTGTGGACATCATGCATGTTGCAATATGACGTCTAATTTTTTTGGTTGTTATTTAAGATTATTTTCAAAATTTCTGACTTAACAATTTTTATCCTATTCTAAAATATATGTTTTATTTTTGCATGCGTATAATTGTGGAATGTACTTTACTTTTCTCACTTAAACCAGAGTTTACATACATCGTTTTGGCCGACACCTTTCAAGCTTTTTCACTGTTTCAGACAATAAATATATTTTCAATATAAACTTTAAAAAATAATCAAATTAGAGCCTTTTACAGGGTGCCAGTCCCATATGCGACTGAGGAAAAACTTCTGGCAGCTCCTCTGAGCAAATGAGAGTTATTTTAAGTCACAGCCAAAAACACTTAATCAAGGAAAAATAAGAAAAATAAGTGCTCCTAAGTGTGTGTGTGAGTGTGTGTGTGTGTGTGTGTGTGTGTGCGTGCGCGTGATTATGCGAGTGCGCGGGCCAACCCTGAGGCACAGTAGTCTAACCAGTTAGACAAATAAACTGAGCAAGAACCCAGTGCCGAGACTTTGTAGTGGAGAAAGGCTGACAGATGAGCCTACAAATGTTTTTTTTTAAACCCCAAAAATAGTCGTGCGAATTCATTTTTAAAAGCACACTTTCGTGTGAAATTTGCATAATGCAATACCAACATTTTTGCTGCGGTTTGAAAAAAAAAAACTTTTCTGTGGATGCATGCACTGATTATTGTTTAGTATCCCAGCAAAGCTACAGTATATCACCACGCAGGTACGAGTCAGTTTTGTTTCTTACAATCCAAGCATTTCTATCAACACTTTATCGGCCATCACATTCTGAAATATTTTTTTAACAAAGAAAATGTGTCAAAGGGTATTATTTTATTATTAACAGGTAAAATCTTTTCACGGTACCTTTTCTTTTAATTCTGGATACTATGTAGGTATATGAATACATTGTATTATGACAATAATGATTTTAAATTTAACTGAGATTTTTTTCTAAACCACACCGCAACAAAAATAGGTCCGCTACCAGAAGTCATTGTGGAATATCCTCTAATATCAAATATTGGTTTATTCAATATAACACGTCAATTGCAGTGTTTTCATTAAAAAATAAATAAAGGGTGGTAAAATACCAGGTCAGTTTTGAATGCATATCGTGCCAGAAAGAGGTTAAGCATATTGCAAATTCCAGCAAAGATGCTTTTGTCCAAACAATCCAAAATCTCTTAATACCATAATCTTTCTTTTAATGAACACACACACACACACACACACACACACACACACACACACACATAATTACAGTAAACACCAATACAAACATATTCTCTTAAGCATCTTGACCATATGGCGAGTGCTGAATGTTTATACCCTTCAACCTGTGAGATGAAGAATGGACCAAAACGTCGAAACAAAAGTGGGTTAATCTACACTTGTTTTATTCGTCTGACATAAAAGAGAGAGAGCGAGACAGAGAGAGAGAGAGAGAGAGAGAGAGAGAGAGAGAGAGAGAGAGAGAGAGACAGAGAGAGAGTGAGAAAGAGAGACAGAGAGAGAGAGAGAGAGAGAGAGAGAGAGAGAGAGAGAGAGAGAGAGAGAGAGAGAGAGAGAGAGAACCTGTGGACATCAAGAAAAGAATCCTAGTCTGCATGCCGACATATCCCACACGAAATATCGTAATAGTGGAAATAACAGTAGCTCGTCAATGTCAGGAGGATCAGATGTCTAAGTTCACTGGAGACAGAGGATACTCACCCCGTGTGACGGGTAGGAAATCCATCCTAACTCTCCTTGGCTTGCTTTAGAATCTAACAGGTTCACTGTCGGGGTGAAGAGAGAAAACAAAGAACATATGAGTGTCTAGTCCTTGTTAGCCCCAATTAGCCCTTATCTAATCCCGCAGGACAGATCCCCGACCTCAAGCACTCTAGCGCTGATCATGCCACTGTTTACTCAGCTGCGACACAATACACATATTCTGTGCTTGGCAACAGTAAAGGCAGGGTTCCTAGTGTCACGCAAGCATACGAGCAGAAGTTGCTAGGCACAGATATCAGAAAAGAAAACATGCGCCAATGGGGGGAAAAAAGGGTTGTTTATGCTCATGTGAGTTTCTGACCCTATTGTGCCCGTTGTCAACCCCCGACACCATTTTATACATTTTTTGGGGGGGGGGGGGGAATTAGGCCACATGCAACAAACAAATAAAACAGATTGAAGTGCAATTCAGACATCTTGCTCGTAAATTTTTTCTGTATTGAGAAGACAGGTCTTCCTAATTCATGTTCAGATGCAAAATATACGAAAAGATCTATATTGACAAATAACATGAATGTGGTGGTAATCAAATGAACTGGCATCGCCACCCGCACCAATTGAAGAAAATAATGCTTAGGAAGGACAGAGGTGCTTGAATTCAGCAAGATTCTGTTTTCAAAACAAACCAAAAAAAAAAAACACCTTTTCCCAAAGTGAAAAAGTCGGCATTCAGTGTTCTTTTCCCAGAAGGACACTACAAAACAAATGTGAGAAAACTAGTGTGGGTGAGTTACAGTTCCAGAACTGTTCTGATTATTCATCCCAGGTTGACGGTGAGATGTGACGAGCAGTTTCTTGGCTGGAAAACACTCCGTTCTGTCAGCACTATTGGCAAAGTGGGGGGGATCAAACTTGACTGCAGACCAATTTTCATTTGCAATGATTATGTAGCAAGCATTTTATTTCTAATTTGTATTTACACAAATGGAAATATGTTCAAGTGAGCCAAGGAAAGAAATTTGCATTGACTCTGTGTTTTTTTTTTCAAGTTTCTCAGACATGACTTGAATAAAGGAGACCATCTGATCTAAATGCCGTTTCAGGGGTCTGCATTTTAAAATGTGTTGGCAAGAGGCATCCCGACAAACCTGACACACGTTCTATACACAAGCTGTCAACGTAGCGTGCCATGTAATTTCCATCTCAGGATTGCTGAGATGCAGGAAAAAGCCGTGCATACTGTGTCAGGAATATCCACACACTGCGCCTGGGATCTTAGCGACATCCACAAATAACTATTTAGTTGAAACTTGTATATATGAGATATATTTATTAGTTCCATTTTGATGCCCCCCCAAAAAAATAAGTTATGAGACTATTCTGCACTGTTGCGGGATTCACATTGGCCTCCTCTCTGAGTTTTTTTGTAAATAAAAGAAAATAATTGATAACTATATGGGAACTAAAGCAAGGAAATAATGTATGAGCAAGTAAAATCTTGGATTGCCCTCAGTAAATCCAAACATAAAAGTGAAGGGAAATGTCCCTAATGACATTTTAATACAGACTAAACATTTTCTTATGAATATCTAACCATTATTCCCTAACTGCAACCCTTTCAAAAATATGGCAAAATGTGATTTTTTTTTTTTTTTTGCTCCAAGCTATATTTTCAGCCCAGCACGTCTCTGCCGTGTTGGTGAAGTTGCTGCCAAATTTGACGATTTTGTGGCGGTGTCTCGTAGGTTTTTGTCCAAATTCGTGGAGCTCACATTGGCACGCGAACAAGTTTCTCGCATTACAGGAAAATTGTCCAATTTGAATATAACATTGAATCTGCTTACCTACAGTTTCATAGTACGTTACAGTGAGACGATCTCAATTTATGTCATCACACACAAGCAAATGCTATCTGTGCACAAATATATCAGTAAGTGAAGCCAGACCCAAACGATACCATACTTCTGTATGCAAATGCAGAATATACTGATGCTGAAGATGGTACAGTTTTGTCACAGTCGACACTCTGCTTTGTCAAACAAGATTTAGCCCACACAAGCAGCATTATGAAAGACGACTCTCCACTCTCGATGAGTTCATCTTGTGGTTTCACACTAGAAGAAAGCTCCATGTATCTCGTGGTGTACAAAACTGAATTTGGATCCACCTGAACTGTCGCCTCTTTGGGCCGCTCCATCAGTTGAGTGGCAGCAGACGCATTCTTATTGGAGTCTAATGAAGCTATCTGTTCATGTCAGATAATATAGCAGCTCAGCATCCAGGGCCATTGCTTCCAATTTACATTTCTCAATGAGGCGAACCCACCACTCAAATTGAGCCAAGCGGGGGGAATTTGAGAGCAGAAAATTAAACAGCTCTTATATCGCATGCGGAGGGGAAAAAAAAAAAAATCGCTCCATCCAGCTGCACCCGGCCGAGAATTCAGCACCAATAGTGGCTCAAATATAAACACTCAATTGGAGCACAGTTCCAGAAAAATACACACATTGACATCAAAATCCTCCTCAAAGTATGCCCTCTTGAAAACATGTTTGTTTATAGTATATGCACATAGTCAACATACGAAACATACGAAACATTCTAAAAAGACAAACAAAGACCTAGACGTGCCCACGAGCAGACAGAGCCAGGCCCCTCATTCATGTACGCACACTTAGCATGTTAGCATTACGCAGCCAGCCCATACCCGTGTGAGGGAGTGCATCAAACCGGGAAACGGTAGCATTTTTAGAAAACTGAGACAGACTGTATTTGAAATTTTTCAGAAGTTGAAACAGGTATTGATATATTGTACACGCCTTGGCTGTGATCATAAATTGACCCGTGTGTTGGTCAAACTGCTATTAGCAATCAAAAATATCTTTTTTTTCCCCCTTTGTTTTAATTTTTTTCTTCTACAGTAAGTCAGAAAAACAACAATCATGGACACCACTTGTTGACGCCTAGTGACATATTTGTAATATTCACTTCGCTATGTGTGCATTGTCAAGTTAATGATCTTAGCATTGATGTATTCGTCATGGAATTTCCTCTCATTATGTGGCACAAAATAACAAAATAATAACAGGAACTATTGGTGGACTCAGCTCAAAAGACATGAGTAATAGAATAGAATAGAATAGACAGATGCTCGGAATATATGCGCTACAGGCTAACGCAAAGAGCTTCGTCTTGCTATGGCGATGTGCATGTGCAGGTTGGCAGGCTGCAGTGCAGGCAAAGCAAAGCGACTTGTGTCTGTGTTAAAGGATGAAATGTTCACCTCCCATTATGAATAATTCAAGTGCAGAGTCGCTCTGTCTGATGTTACTGCTGCGTGCCCAACCCCTCTGGCCCCATTCTTCTTTCTTTCTTTTTCTTTTATCGTCACACGCCCTATACTTGTCATACACCTATACGTTCACAATAATAATGAAATAGAAATATATGGAGCACATGCACTACATAACTGTGGTTACCCACAAAATGACTTGTCTGTTATCTACAGTACATCCAATGTTCAACACTGTTTCTTGTCAGCGTCACTCGTGATTGGTTGTAACACATGAGATTGCGTGTTTTAGGTGAATGGATATTTTTGAAGGTGTCTGTTTTTTAGCATCTCTCCAAAAAAAAAAAAAAAAAAAGGTACCATAGCTGATAGATGATGAACTCGCTGCCCATCGGCCGCCTAAAAATTGCTGGTCCCAGGCCTCACAACACCCAGCAGCAAGGGCCAAATTCACACCAGCCGATACACTCGGACTCAACAGTAAAACGCAATGTTCAACGGAGGAGGGTGCGTGTATGTGTGTGTGTGTGTGTGTGTGTTCGTGTGGGGGTTTGGGGGTAGGGAGTCATAGTTGCTTCACGTTAAGGCAATACAAGGTGATATCCTCTAAATTACCCTCAATTACAATACATTTTAATCAGGAATAAAACAAGACCTGCATTACAGATTATGTTTTAAAAGTGTCGGACAATGTGATATTATTAAAGAAGATCAAATTAAATCAATATTTTAGGACATAATTAGGTATCACAATTCTAATGTATAAATAGGTTAAATGCATAACGATGGCAAGCTCAAATTTACAAAGTCATGTAAAAGTATTTGTTGACATTAAAATTAGAAGTTCAACACATTAAGGATGGGACAATTGCAAATTCACTTTGCCTTCAATCAATTTTCATAATGATACTATCATTACACGACTGAAAAAAACGTAGGTTAAACTGGCTGTTGCAATTTTTTAATAAAGTCACTGCAAACTTTTTTTCTGCAACTTAAAAGACATACAAACACACACACACTCACGTAGACGCACACACACACACGCGCGCACACACACACACACACACACACACACACACACACACACACACACACACACACACACACACACACACACACACACACACACACACACACACACACACTCAGCACTTGCAATGCTGAGTGCTCAACAAACAAAAACAAACAAACAAAAATAGAGAATGTGACAATCGTGAAACAGGGCACTCCCTCTTTTCGATTCATCCATTGATTATTTTCAGCTCATTTGAAAACATGCACGCTCGCACGGGCGCACCCACGCGCCCGCACAGCAACACGCGCGCACACACAAGCACACACGCACACGTTGAATATACAAGAACACACTAATGGAGAAATTTGCTTTAGAATGTGTTCTTCATCGAGTGATTCTAATTCAGCTCGATCTTGTGGCATAAAAAAATCTATAAAACATCATTTTGAGAGTTCCCCGCCCCAACCCAGATGTAATTATTTATTTATTAAAACTTTTTTTGGTTTGTTTGGTAAACTCACACTATATGTTAGTTTTATTTTAAAACTAAGCTAAAACCATTCAGGCTTAAAAAGTAAATAAAAGTAAATAAATAAATAACTTGAGTTGCACCTCCCAAAAAAGTTAACAAGAGTTAAACTCCTTCGCTTAATTCTGTGTACTGGCAATAAAATTAAAGGTATAAACGATTCTCGCGGTGACATGGTTTGCTGTCTCAGTCACGATGCAAACTCATCACACAACGTTTAGGTCTGTTTTTTTTCCTGATTGTTGATGTCCCACGTGAATAAGGGACAACATTAATTATATGTCAAACTTTTTGAAAAACTCCAAGTAAGTCAGTTTAGCCTGATGATCGAAACTCTTCAGGTCCATTTTTAAAACATGTTTTGCGGTGTTCGAAACCACATTCAGAGATTAAATTGACGGCCTCACAGCTGTCACTATCTTTCCCAACCGAATGGGTTCCAATGTATTTCCAATATTTTTTTTTAAAGTGCGTACACAGACATAAAGTAACATTATTGTGGTTGCTCGAAGTAAATATATTGAATGTAATCATTGTAGATTTGACAATATGACACGGTTGCACGTTAATTTATGCACGGCAACACTCGCAATTTATCCAGCAAGCGCGCACTCGTCTGCTTGTTGTTTTGATCTCTCTGCAAAATACAATTCCAAATAATATCTGCATGGCGTTAACGATGAAACCCAACAACTTTTTTTTTAAAGTTAGTATACAAAGGAGAACATGTGCGACTTTCACTTGTTTGCAGAGCAATATCAAGTGTTTAAACAGGTGACTACGTCCAGTGGACCACAACCTTCTCCTTCTGTCGTCTTTTCCACAGCCCCCACATACTATGGAATAGTGACAAAGATGGGGGAAATAGGAGTGACTCATTTCGAGTCATATGTACCGTTATTTGTTTTCGTATGATGAGTTAGAACGCTTTGGGACTATAGGCTATAAACTTCAGACGCGCGTTACGGAAGCACCAAACATAAATGACAGATAATTTGGGCGATGTGTGTCAAAACACAAAGGACAGAGATTTGCGAGTATTTACGCAAATGTGGTTTTCATATTGTTTACTTCTTAAAAATAGGAGCGCCCAGACTGCAAATTTTACGTGGCTTCGTTGAACAGAACAGATCAGCGAACCATGTAGTTTCTTTTGAGCTTTTTTTTCCACCGCCGCGGTATAACTGCGATGTCTTGGCAACATGTCTGGTCGGCAATTCGTACATTCTCCCCCATTCAAGCATTTAATCCTTATTGGAGCGATAATCCGAAATTACGGAACTCTGTCGTGTTTGTGTCTATTGTCACGTTTCAGTGTGTACAGCGTTCAGCGAGAAATACAGATGGATGTATACTAACATTCCATATGACAGACAGTAAGTACATCACCGATTCTATTGTTGTGTTTTTGGTTGGAATTACAACAATTTGGACAAATCGGCCACCAGCGCAAAACACCAGGCAAAGAAGTGAAGCACGCACGCACGCACACTAAAGAGCACATGGACAAAGAAAAAGAAGGCAGACTTTTTGCTTACCTTCATTTGGAGGGTAAACGATGGTGAAAGCTGGAAGCACGAGAGACAGTAAAAGAGGTAACATGAAAAACTGCGATCGCGAATTGCAATCCATGGCGGTGCATCAGAGGTGCATAACTCCATGAAGCCACTGACTGGTCTGAGAGCTTCGAGTACACGCGCGGCTCTCTCCCACTCTACAAACCCATGCCGACGCTTTTCCGCAGGGTCCTACAGAGTCGGTATGAGAACGCAGTAGAAAAAGAGAGGGAGAGAGAGAGCAGATACTGGTCAATTTCAACGTACCGGTCAGTCTAGATCAGGTTACTGCAACATGCACAGTTGACTGAATAAAAAAATTGGCAAATCTGTTTGACTCACAAATTAAGGTCGACACTCATTAAAACTGCAGTTTGCATTCATGAAACCATTAAACCGTAATAAATAAAATTGTTGGCATTTTATTGCAAAGGACGAATTTGACAGTTTCTGAACAAAGAGAAGGGAAAAAAAGACATTTACACCACTTCATTTAAACACAGACGTATGATGAAACAGTATGCAGCGAAAGCAAAGGAAAATTTATGGACAGACAGAATTAACCATTGTCCGTCAAGCTACTCCTATTTTCTAGGTTTTGCCTGCCTATGGTGCACCACAATTTTACAAGTATCAGTTTTTTTTTCATTTCTAATTTACTGCACAAATTAATTGGATTAAAGTCAATGATTGATGGTATACACTTGACTGCTGCCGTTCAAGCACTGGTGCTATTTCACAAGTCCTACAAATGGCAGTAATGCACGTTTCAAAATTTCTTTTCACAGAGTTCAACAGAAACCCGAAAAAGGTGAAGAAGTTGCAGCCACGCCTCTAGGGCTCGGAACTACAATACAGTGTGGTACCCCAATTCAAAAATGTAACTCGTTTCCTGACTCTGTTCACGAACCAAATGGTTTGTGAATCGATGTAATGGTTCCCATTGAAATGAAAGGAAATGCAATTAATTGGTTCCATCCCTATAAATAAGTTGTATTCACTTTGGATTTGTCTGTGTGTAGCTAAAAATAAGTATAGTATATAAAAAAGTTAAAACACACTTTGTTGAAATAATATGGTTCACTAGCAAATAATTGTGCCAAGTCTGAGCCTTTTCGCACATGGCGTTGTATGCTTGGGCAACCGTGATGCAATGCGGGATCTAATGGCCATTTTGGTCGAATGGCATCCATGATAAATGGAAAAAAAGTTGTGTAGATGCACACTGAAAGGCGGTTTAAAATGTAAGAAAGGGGAGGGGATTTTTGCAATGAAACATTGGACCAGGAAGCTCTGCTAACACTATCATATTGACAGACGTTCACCTCTCATGGGGCGGCTAACATTCACGGGCAGGCACCGGTGTCTCTGATCCTGCGGCTCCTCCTTCGGTGTAGGGAGTGCCGTTGAGGGCCCAGGACTTCTTTGCATCCACCAAGGATAACTGTTTTTTTTTTTGTTTGTTTGTTTGTTTGTTTTTTAAACTTGACAAAGTGTTGGTATTCCAGCTCTGGCCTTTCCTGTGTGGAGTTTCCATGGTGTCCCCGTGCCTACATGGGTTTTCGCCGGGTACTGTGATTTTCTCCCACATTCCAAAAACATGCATTGCTGGTTAATGGAACACTCTAAATTTAAACCCTTGCGCTGAAGAAAACCCAGCAATGGTCAATGAAGTTGCTTGTAATTAACAAGAGTGGAATTTGTCGAAAGCTCCTGTAAGAATGTCCTTTGGACAAATAAGACATAGCTGATCTTTTTTGGCAAGTCACACAAGCTCTTCATTTACTGGTGACAAAATTAAGCATACAAAGAAAATAAGACTGAAAGTCTGGTGAATACATGGAGGAGGCTTGGATACATTCTGGGGCTGCTTTGTTGCATCTGATACAGAGGATCTCGAATCTGTGCATGGTACAATTAAATGTCAAGACCAAGACCAAGGAATCCTGGAGCTAAATGTGCTGCCCAGTGTCAAAAAGCCCATGCGTCCATAAGTATCTTAAAACAACCAAAAGTGGCCTTCGATAAGCCTTGATATAAAGCCTATTAAACATCTGTGGAAGGAGGCGAAACATACAGTTTGGAGAAGTCTGAAAAGTGGAAGAATGCAGGTGCCTAACTGTGATTGAGTTGCTGTGATCGCCTCAAAACGAAATATGAAGTTAACAAAAATGTTGTTCCAGTCTGGGTTTATATGTTGTCATTGTGTTTTAGTTGTTGTTGTTGGGTTTTTTTGTTGTTTGTGTTTTAACAAATCTATGAGACCAAAAAAGGTTCTGGTGTTCATATGTTAATTTACTGTATTTCTAAAGAGTTTTTATTAAATTTGTCAGGTTTCAAATTATCTCTGAGTCCTTTTTTGGGGGGGGTTCCCCTCGACAAGAGCATCACCAAGAGTATACACATAACACCCACTATAATGTAGTGTGTTTGAGTGCGTCTGTTTGTGTGTGTGTGTGTGTGTGTGTGTGTGTGTGTGTGTGTGTGTGTGTGTGTGTGTGTGTGTGTGTACAGTCATTCCACTCACTGTGAAAATCCCCATTTTTTTCCCTCAGTCCTAAAGTCAAGGTTTTCAGTCTGGCTGGAGTTTTCCCAAAAGCGTGTTTTATTGTCTGACATTTTTAGTGACCAAAGTTACTTGTCGACAGCGGAAAAAAACCACAGAGAAAAAAAAAACATGGAAAAGGAAAATACATTTTTGCGAAAATGGGTTAACACGCTTGTTTCATGAGTAAATACTAAATGTATGACAAAACAGATGGTGGTGCATACATCATGCACTCCAATCCAACTGGGAGCAAAAAAATAAATAAAATAAAATAAATAAATACACAACAATCATTGCCATTAAAAGTACAAGTAAAAACAAGCGTTACTTAAGAAATATTTAGAAGTGACGAGGTGGAAAGATTAGCAAATAATCAACAACAATCCAAAATTAAACTGGTTTAACGATGAACATATGAAGCTAAAAGTAAAAGTACCCATCTTCTTGTCTACAGTACATGAAAACTCCTGTATTTGACAGCTTTCTTTTTGAAGTTCAAATGTTCAGAAATAAGCTTGATTGGGTGGAAAATGAATAAGCTAAGCATTGACCTTGAGTGATTTGGACTTGAAGCAATAAACAAAACATACCAAAATGATTCAGGAAAATCCCTGTAAATTTTCGATGTTGCGGTATCGTCCAATTTGTCTTCGTCTTAAGTCTTCCTTTGGCCTAACAAAATGTTCTTGTGTTTCAAAAAGGCACTTTATAGAAAGACCTTTGGCACTGACGGGGATATTTAAACATTTCTACGGTTATAATATACTGTATTGTAAATCAAATGTAGAGAATAGGACCAAACGATGGTGGTTTGAAGAGGATACATCCAATCTACACAACCGTGCAGGCGAAATCTTTTGGCATTGAGGGATATGATATCCTACTGTGTGCATGTTTCCGCGAGGGCCATTAGGGGCCCCTGACACCACTAGACTTGATCCGCAGCAAAAGCCTGCACGGACAGTGTAACGTCAGGGTCTGTGCAGGGACACCAGCTGTTGTGGTGGGGGGTTGACGGCTGCAAAGGCATTTGACGTATGGACAAAGTTAGAGGAGACAGCAACTAACAACACAGTTACTCGCCCAGATTCTTGGAAACAGCGTCTGAATTTTTTAGCTAGAACTCATGCGTGGTCACAAAGGCAGCAACTGACAGGAACTTGGTTTAAATTATTACAAACATGCTCCACATTATCTTGTGATTGGGATTTTTCACACAAGAGGTACTCGTTGAAGTTATGATGATTACATGTGTATGTCAACTAAATTCTTGACATTTCTGGCATGGGCTGGAATGCCTTGTGTATAAATGGGATGTTGATTTTTCTTTTTGGTCAGATTTTTAATTTCAGATTTTTGTTCTTCTTACACAGTCTTTTTTGTATATGCAATTTTCTGTCTATGCATATGTATGCTATTATAGGGCCTCCTCACATTTCATTTCTTTTTCAGAAAGGCCCTGGTTTGCCTCTCCTGATGGTGTGACTCTGCTAACAGTGGGCTTGGATGCGTCTACAGTTCAATCCCTGTTTTCATCAGCATGTCAAGACCGATTTTGAGTCACGTAATTAAGACAGATGGGATACTGTTCATTTCCACTTCGGAATAGTGAGTGAAGCTTCCTTCAAATCGAGTGTTTTCCATTTAGCATTGTTCTTCTCTCTCTCTCTCTCTCTCTCTCTCTCTCTCTCTCTCTCTCTCTCTCTCTCTCGCTCTCTCTCTTGTTCATATATCTCCTGCCATCAACAGGAGGCTCAGCCTACCATACTTGCAGGTCATATGAACCACTTATATGAGCTGTTGGGTTGTCATATTTATTTTTAATATAGACATAGTAGTGCAGTATACTGGGCTCCGTGAAGGTAATTATGAATTCTGGCCTACCAATTGAAATAATAAGGATCAACGTGAAGAGGTTTCTTGCCACATTGTATCTTAGAGCAAATTACAGCAAATTTGAATCTACGTGTCGGATATCATCTTAGAGTTCAGCATCCCGGTAATTAACTTCTTAAACTTTAAATGACATGAATAAAGAAATGCCCTTTTGCTTTCATCCAATTCAACTCAACTGGGGTTTGGTTTTTGGATTAAAACTCACCGACATGGGGTCATGTCACGGGGTCGCTCCATGCCTGCTGAGCTTGTGCTAAGCTAAAGCATGTGCTAAGCTAAATCATGTGCTAGGACAATGCAACGCTGACTGGTCTTTGTTGGAAGTCTATGCTCAGGAGTGCAACGTCAACTAACTGTTTAGTCCAAACCATGTTTTCATATCTCCATGGGATTACCAAAAAATAAGGTTTCCTTTGCCTCACAGGGACAGGCATGTTGATGTGGAGTTTTCAGCCACAACCTGCAAGCCAGTAATGGGAAAAGTAACAAAAGGCTTTTTATAATAAATGTGACCACGGATTTACCGTGTTTATATAAGGCATGGGGTCTTTTGCTTTTGGTGATAATGTCAAAGATTTTGGAACTTTGGTGCATCATGACTGAAATATGTTTGAATGTTTCACTGTGTGCGTAGTTCTTTGTGTGGATTTTTTTGTCTTTCCAATTTGTTCCTTTAGCAGGGACCTCCTTATAAACAGGTGGAGGAGGATACTGATAGTTAGTAATGATGGTCTAGAAGGACAGCACATGCTGAAGCCTTTAGAGGTGGTGATTTATTGTATTCTAATATAGACATGTCATTCTTGTTCGTTTTTTCTTCCCCAGTTACAGCATTTCTGTTTTGTTTCATTCTGACAATTGTCTGGCGTTTAGTTTGGGGTGAACATTACCTTGCCTCCACCCAAAGTCATCTTGGATAAGCTCCAGCTCGCATTTGCCCTAATATGTGAAAATTACTCATTTTAGCATTATTGGAAGATGTGTGGCAGCATGTCACTTCAGGTGGTTAGCACCTCGGCCTCACACTCAGATGTTCTGGTTTCAAATCTCGTTCGGATATTTCAATTATAAATATTTATATCAGCGGGACCACCGGATTGGTGGTGAGGTTGGATATTTGCCTCCAAAATATTATTATGTATGATTTGTGTCTTACCATTTAGTCTTGTATGATGCTACACATCATTTGACCAAAAATGAGATTGGTTGCATGGGTTACATGGAATATATTCAAGTAAACGTCAAAACTACAAAAAAGTAAAGGGTAAATGCAATCAGTGAAATTAGTATTTTTGCCTGGCAATAGTGTCCTGTCCTACAAAAGGCAATGCTAAGTAGCACAATATGAAGCCCGGCCGGCTCATTGAAGGCTTTCATCCAGATTAGTGTTGACTACAAACATTTTTTATGTCGTTCCACCCCTTTAACTCCAATAAGCTGTAGCACGACCCAGAATAATAAGCAAAGCATAAGCTGGCTAGAAGGAAGATGATGACTAAATTTTCTTGGACAACTATCTGTGTGTACTTATAAGTCCTAATGTTCACTTTCACTGAAGAGATGACTCACACCAGTCTGAAGTAAAATGGCAACCACAATGATTTGTCATTTCATTCGGTCTGGTGAATTCCATTTTCCCCACCCTTTCTCGACAAATACTGACCATTCTTGAACCCCTGCCACTAAAACAGTCCCATATGAAATGGAAACAAATATTGATTCGGAGCCGCAATGTAAATCCCAATGTATCTAGCTGCGGCAATAGGAAGAGCTTCAAACAGCTTTGAAGCCGCCAAGGCCTGACAGTGTTACACAGTAACATACCAACAAACAAAGACTCGCTGGCTGGGTTTCCTGCTTTCTGTCAGTACCTTCTTCTTCCCTGTGGTTGTTGGGCAGCGCATTCCTTCATACTCCCAGTCTACTGAGGGAGGAGAGCCGAGCAGGCCGCTGGCGTGGAACACAATCCCACCATACTAAACATCTCACGAGTGGTGCTTTTCATGGTTTTTTTACCATTGCCCATACTCTGTCCTTTCATTTGCTTGCAGAAGTCCACTGCAAGTCTAGATTACATTTGCCGATTACCTCGCCATTCAGTGAAAACAGCCATTCACTTGGAGTATCTTAAAAATGAATTGAAAGACATGGCCCGATACACGGCATCATTATGGATCTTCAGGCGAATACGAATTTTCAGGATATTAAATGTGTCAATATTTGTGTAATCCTCATCTAACAAAAAACATAGACGGCTATGTTGGATATTTCATAGAAGCAGGAAGAAAAAAATACCCCCACTTAGATACATTTGGAAGCTGTCATGTGTATTACAGACAATAGAACTTATTTCCCATGAGACGTTCCAAAGTATAATGACGTGTCAAAGCATTGAAAGTTGGTGCCTGTTTTTGAAGTAGCTACTTCTGAACAGAACTTTTACTGCAGGGCATGGGAATTTCGGAGTCGTACGAGGTAAGTTTTCTTATCTCGGAAGAGAATGTTTAATTTACTGTCATTTGCACAAATGAACCAAAAGCCCCTCTGGTTGTAGAATTGATTAATGGGTTTATGCTTCATGTGGCATATTCTGCTTAAGGACGAATCTGCCACAACACACAGTGCCAGGCCTTGGTCCCATGACAAACAATTCACTGCCTTCCTACATCCAGTTACCGTCATGTCAATCATCTGGAGCGGTGGTAGTCGGTTGGTGAGAATAACAATATGAAAGCACTCTTCTGGGAAAGTTGGTTTGCTGTTTGAGGAATATTTGAAATCACGGGAAAGCTTAACACTCTTCCGAGTGTGTAATAGTTACTCTTTTAGAGTTTACAGTTTAATTTCACCGGGAAGTGCATAACACATTTCCCTGAAAGGGTATCATTTGGTTGACCATTTATTGTCCATCCATCCATCCATTTTCTAATCCGCGTATCCTCACGAGGGTCGCGGGGCATGCTGGAGCCGATCCCAGCTGTCTTCGGGCAGTAGGCGGGGGACACCCTGAACCAGTTGCCAGCCAATCGCAGGGCACATGTAGACGAAAAACCAGTCGCACTCACACTCACGCCTAGAGATAATTTAGAGTGTTCCATTAACCTGTCATGCATGTTTTTAGAATGTGGGAGGAAACCGGAGTACCCGAAGGAAACTCACGCAGGCAAGGGAAGAATGTGAAAACGAATCGAACCCGGCACCTCTGCACTGTGAGGCCAAAGTGCTAACCAGTTGGCCTCCGTGCCACCCTCACCATATGTCACACTATTACATAACTGGTTACTAGGAGTGTCAAATCTCAAAGAATGTTGGCGTAAATCTTGTTTTGAACTGTATTTGGACTCTTGTTTTGTTTTGAACGTTCAAATTTTATTTCATGCTGTGTGTTTTCTTATGGTTTGTCTCTCGTTCGGATTTTGTGTCCACCTGTTCTCGCCAGCCGCCGTCCCTTGCGGGTTCCAGTCAGTTCTCTCACCCACTTGTGTATTGTAATTGACCATTGTCAGGTCTTTTCATTGTCTTGTCAGTTGGCTTGTAATTAGCTGACTGCTTTTTTAGTCCATGTCGGTTCATTGTTTGTTTGTCTAAGTCAAGTCACGCTGAGTGTTTTTTTGTTCCTGTGACTCAGATTTGTTTGGGCTTTCTTTAATTTAGTTTGGAGTGCCTTATTTTCTTTGTTTTATGTTCTTGGATTAAATACTTTTAGGGTACAGATCAACCTCGCCTCCCTGATTCCTAGCAATTAGGCCATCAATTCTGGCTAAGTGAGACAAATCTCGTGTTAAAAAAATAATTTAGAGGACTTTTTCTAGTTTTGTCATTTTGGTCGGGGATGGAACTGTTGTGTGATGAGAAGAATTGAATTGCATCTGTTTAATACTGAAGTGTTCACTCTTCATGAACAAGAGAGTACCGTATTTTACGGATTATACATCGCTCCGGATTATAAAATACACCAGCCAAAAAATGCATAATTAAGAAGGAAAAAACATATGTATAAATCGCACTGGAGTATAAGTCGCATTTTTGGGGGAAATGTATTTGATAAAATCCAACACCAAAAACATACATGTCATCTTGAAAGGCAATTTAAGATAAAAATAAAACTACAGAACAACAGGCTGAATAAGTGTACAATATGCTAACGTAACATGACGCTTAAACAACGAACTGTGAATGTGCCTGGTATGTTCACGTAACATTATTTAGAATAGTTATTTAGACAACTATAGCACAAAGAACATGCTAACAAATTTACCAAACCATCAGCGTCACGCCAAATCACGAAATCCAATGAAATCTTCATGCTCGGTGTCACTTTTAAACAACTCCGCCAACTCCGGAGGTAGAAGATGCAGCGCTTCCTCTTCTAGGTCGCTTACGTCAGAGTCATCGTCAGTTGTTTTTCTCAGTTACCACCAACGTGGAAAGTATCAACACAGGCCGAGAGCACCCTCTTGCGGTTTAATTGAAAATAACCTGTGATGTGTACAATGTGTTAACCATTTCACGCATAAATCGCTCCAGAGTATAAATCGCACCCCCGGCCAAACTATGAAAAAAAAACTGCGACTTATACTCCGGAAAATACGGTAGCTTAATAATTGTCATGTCATAAACATGCAAAAAATTGTCCCTTTACACTTTTTTGGAGGAATGTTGCCATTACTTCAGGGGCTCTATAAGGTGGCAAGGCATCAATACTCCCAAACATAACCGTCGTAAGAGCGCTTATTTTGTGGAGAGTGACTAAACAAAAAAGTAAACCACAAGAATGTTTAATTGGAGAGGAGGAAAAAAACATTTGGTCTTTTTGATGGTTTGGTTTTGTCTCAGGGAGCTGCATAAGAAAGGCAAACGAGCAGTCGCAGTCGGCTCTCTCCTCTCCGTTTCTGCCTCCTAATTCAATTTGACTTCAAAGCTACGCCCAACCTGTCAAAGTCAAATTTAATATTATTGGATAATTGCATACGGACACATTAGGAGCAAATACCCAGCAAATGATTTGGGCATTAAGGGCTCATAAGTCAGTGTGATAAGATCGGCGTGCATGGCGAGATATATGTTTAAAGCTGAGCTTTCGCTCTTTGCAGTTCTTTCGGCTCTGTTGCTACACTGCTGCTGACACTTTGAAGGAAAATATCCAGGAGAAAAGCACCTTAATTCTACAGATTACGTTGAGTAGGCCCTACAGTAGTGTCTTTGTGTGCATGTGTGTGAGAATCTTCCCAAATGAGTCTCATGGGAACAGCAATGTTGTCCATACTGCTGCTTTGCCTTTTTTATCATCAGGTGCAGACGTTCATTACACCTACACTTACAATTACATTGCACATTCACAATATAATATATTTCCTTGCGTGACAGACTATTATTGGCGCATGCTCACGTTCACACACTTATTAAAATCTGCTCGCAAACTCAGTATGGCAAATGGATTGGGACTTTTGTGTTGTAGAAAAGCACTCACAAACACACACTTGTCGCCTGCTCTCTGACAAAGCTATTAATGAGCAGTCCCTTATTCATTAATCATGGCTGTTACCTGAGCAACATACGGCTGAGCAGTCATGCAAAGAAAAGGCAGCTGAGGCATCAAGTAACGCCAAACTCAGGAGCAAATACCCGGCGCTTTTTATTAATTTGATTATTTCAACACCTACCCCATGTAATTATGCTCTGCGGACCTACACTGAGTTCTCAGTAGGGGTATTGAGTTGATTTATTTGTGAATGGGCAATGTATGAATGTGATGCAAACACACTACGCGAAGATTAATGTGTTCTGCAGACGGATGATGTGAAACAAGTGAGAACATGTTAAAACAACCCTCCCCCTTAAAAGTTATACTGATGATTGCTTAAGAAACGGATATCGGGAACAGAGCAGGAACAAAAATAAACATTTTGATGGTAATATACTTTTTCTTCAGTTGTAAACCTTTCCCTCTGGTCTCGCCTGTGTAACTATGAATAGTTTGGCATGTCTGTTTTAAAAGCCAAGGTCATGGGTGTGCCACACCGATTTAGGATCTGGTCTGCTGGAAAACGCTTTTTTGAAAATGTATGTGATATATAATAAATGAAGGCAAGATGATTATTAAGTACTTGAAAATGTGCAATAAAACGTGTTTGAACCATAAAATATTGCTGGAGTGCATAGATTCTATTAAATAAAGTGAAGCATAAAATGTAACGAGAACGAGGAATATTATTAGAGCACATGATACAGTATGTAACCTAACTAGAGGAAAGTCATTTATTAATAAAAAAAAAAAAATGAAAGTAGTCTTGATAATCTACTATTCATGAGCATCATTCACAAATGCAGCTTGTTCAAAACATCATGTGAAAAGTATACACCATGAAAAATCTTCATCGCCCTGAGAACTCACTTAAAATACAGTAAGAATTGTGCTCAATCTCAGAGGTTACACAGTCAGAAGAAACTTCAAGCTTCATGTTATTCTTTTTGTGTTTCTTCAAAAACATAAACTATGCCTTATATCCATCATTCCCAGGCTCTACAAAGACAACACTAAAAATGCTCTTCATTGCAGCAGTGATCAGTCCGTTAAGGGAAAACATTTTTTGGGATGGTTTTCAGAATACAGGATTGACTATAAATTATGTTGTACGACTGAAAGGTATTTGTCTTTTTAGCTGTGAGTGTCCCTTGTCACTTGTTCATTTCAAGTAGTTTGCGGAGGCGCTCTCCAAAGTGCTTGCAGGCAAATATGCAAATTAAAAACCCACAGTGAAAACAGGTAAACATTGTCTTACATTATAGAATTCATAAATAAAACCTCCTGGGATATCATAGCTTCTAGTTACTTCCAGGCATTACGTTCATTGATCAGTAGTGTTTAATATAAGCAATATTACATTAGATCAGTCATTAAAATCCACTTTTCATATCAGTAAAATGTGTCTAGGCTTTGTTGTCTGTTGTTGTCCAAGTACACCCCCCCCCCTGCCCCTGCCAAGAATCACACTGCTCTAAAGTGAAAAAAAGAAACATTGATTTCATATAAGGAGTACTGAGAGGTTTGAGTACATTGAGAAACTTTTACAGTGCGCTAAATGAGAAATCGAAATATTTATAGAGACAGACATTTCATTTGTCTTGGCACATGCCAGGCAGAATGTGCTTGAGCGATGGACTCAAATATCAAATTGGCGAGAATACTGAGCAGAGCTAAGAAGAGAGCAACCAAATAATAATGCATGTCTTGGAAGACGCATTTTGTTTACACAGTTGCAAATAACTGCATCAACTCAAAATAAAATGCCGTCTACTCAAAGCAAGAGGCAAGAGAATATACTGTGGTTGCTTGCATGGCTTGATGTGCTTCACAATTAATGCAGACAAAATAAATGTAGAAGAAAAAGCAATCAAACAGAATAGATAATAAAAGAAAATAAAAAATCATTCAAGTACACATTTAGTGTACTGTACATGGAACCTTATTGGTTTATTTTGTGGCTCTTGCCTCCCAAAAAAATGTTCAGACAAAATTATTTTTCAGTCGCTGCTCTTGTCCTGAACAATTCTACTGTCATTGAGTTGACCGTCATCTTTTAGTGACTCCAATTTTCTCTAATTTTAAAGTATGTAATGGGCCTTGAACCTTTTTTTTTTCTTTCAATTTTTGAAAACTAAGGACATGTTTGCATCACACTGAAACTGAAACTGAGCACTCAGAAGCCTTTTCAGTCATCACATCTTTCATGTCAGGAATGTCTGGCTCATGGTCTTCCTGCCTTGTTCCACAGTTATTAAATGCAAGGGGATTAAACGTCGGCACGGGGAGTTCGCATCACAAGCTGTGATCTTTTCTGTTGCTGTTTGGCCTTTATGTTGTAGGTTGGTGGGAAATGTGTGTTGGATGGTTGAAAAATAAATGTGCCGATAGACCCGTAATTGTCTTTAATCAACATTTCCATTATCCTCTCTCTGTCTTTGCTTCTGGAATCATCCTGTGCACAGGGAAATCACCTCCATTAGTCTTCATTAGCATACCAGCTAACAGTCTTGTTGCTGGAGCCAGCGTGGGAAAATGCTGTAATGCGAAGATATCTTAGAACGAAATCACTGAGGGAATCTATAGAGTGATGCATGTGCGTGGTTCAGTAATAAAGGGATTCGGGAGGTCAACTTCACCTTGACTCTTACGGTGCCCACTGTTATCTCTTGCGTGCACACAGTATGTGAAAACACAGAGGAAACAACTCTCATCAAAAAGACTGGACAGCCAGTTGCTTGTGTTATATATATATATATATATATATATTGCTTATTCAACCTGCCCGTGAGATGTTTGATGTTTGATCCATTCGAATACAGAGAGTATCGCAATAGACTGTGAGTAAAATTATGAAGCGTGTACTCCTCATAAAACAGTGCAACTGGCAGCAGAAATGTGGCTAATTGCTAGGCACAAACAAACAAACACAATAATCCAGCAACTGTGCCCAATTAACGGGTATTTTTGCATCACTTTGTTGCGGTTCTGTGGTTGATAAGCCGCCTGCGCTAGGCATCCAGCGATAGAGGAAGAGTTCAGGGAGTTCATTGGATTTTGCCAGTCATAACTTGTCGATAAACATATGTCCAGTTGGAGCGCTGCCTCTCTAAAATCAATACTGGATTGGTCAGTTTCTGCTGTGCACCAGTTACAATGTGGCCTACTAATACAGCGAATATAACTCGCATTGCATCACTTTTTTTTTTTAATGTTTGATCAAAGGGATAAAATACAAATGAAAGCTGGGGTTCAGTGGTTGTCGCAGTTAACAGTGCATTTGAAAGTGCAGCTTAACGTGTTTTTGTTTGCACAGAAAACCATGACAGAGAATGAAACGAAAATCATTATAGCTGTATTCAAACGTTATGTTCCATTGCCCTTATGTTGCAGGGCTTGCGTGTACAATAGATCCACCCAATATACACATGCATGCTTGTTAGACTGTCTGATGTCTAAAGCGTTGTGACACAGACCCAGTGGCACAATTTGACTGGCACGCATGCTGAACACCACGCCATCCCTTACCTCTAAATGACCGTTTTTTTGTTGGTTGTTTTTCCCCTTGGCTTTAGTGTGAATGCAGACATTGGTACCCTGCACCAAAATCTTTCATCTGTCACATTGCTGCAAATGACTAACGTCTTTCAGTTCTGTCGTTGACGGATACATCTCTTTAGCAAAGCGCTCGTTCTTTTTGGCTATTCTGTGCAAAAATGAAGAAATATATTGTGGCCCTTCTCAAGTGATTATTTCAGGTCAGTGGAGTGTCGAGGAATGGCACTCACGCAGACACATTAACCCCTTTGCTCTGCCGCAGGATAAAAAATAAATAAAAATGAACATGGGTTTAACAGAGGCTTGCAATTGCCAGACCGAATATTCATCATTCACGGAATGTTGCTGAAAGTCTGGATGGGCATTTAAATGATACTCAGGAAAATGACAGACTTAAATTATTGTGTGTGTGTTTTTTTGTTTTTTTTTAATATATGTCTTGACAATTAAGCAAAAGATGTCTTTAAAAAAGAAAAGTAGGAACAAAAGAAAGCAAGGCCAGAGAGTATATGTACGCGCAAACTAACAATTAAAGAACTGCAGCCTAGTAATTCTTGTTCTGAAATAAATCAAAACTATGTGAACATGTGAAAGCAGTCAAGTGCTCGAACTAGCGGTTTAAAAGCTCAGTGGATATACTGGAATTGATGAAGTATGGTTGTGTTGGCATGCTGAATTTACCAGGGCCAGGAAACCTGCTCGATTCACTTTCCACTAGTAGAGATGTATGATATTGCAAAATGTACTTACTTTTTTACATTATGATCAAAAGTAGCCCTCCGCCAGACTTTTGTCATCATGTTTACATTGTTTTAATTTCTGCAAGAAACTAAATTTGCCTCCTGCTGGTTGACCCACACAGTGAAATTGCCAATTTTCCCTAGTTTGGGTGTATAGCTGATAATGCTGTTGCAGAAAGCGTCATGATGAAGACATTTTCACGGATGGTTTTTGTTTTTGTTTTTAGTTTTAGTTAGCGACAATCACATGGTCCAATCACGATTCATCTGTTTTCTGTATATCAGTCACCCCGTTCAGGCTTGCAGAGAGCTGAAGCCGAACCCATCTGACTTGAGGAGAATGACGGAGCACACCCTGGACCCGTCGCCATTTAATGATAAGCACATATCACGACTAACACACTAACTCACGCTGTGGCCCAAGATGGACTCCTGGTAGTTTACAATGCCTATTGGTGCTGTAAATAGTAAATCATTGTTCTGGCGGATGCCGCACGCTAAACTAGCGAGCTAATTGAGGAGATTGTCCCTTTGTTTTTTGTCATGTTGCCAACTGACAACATACGTCACGTTAGTTGCCCTGAATACTTCTTCTTCTACTGTATTTGTTATTTTCTTTTTCTTCTTTCATTTCTTCTACTTTTTTTAGCGGTTGTCAAACACTTGTAGTGCATTAAGTAACTAACTAACCCTAATTGGAAAAGGCGCAATAATCAACGGACCGAGCTCCACTGTTTATAGTCTGACTTTTGTTGGAAAATAAATTTCCGAAACAAAATGCAACTTACCATCCAGTGTGACTTATAGTTGATTAAATACAGTACCTTCGGAAGTTTTTTGTAAAAGTTCCAGTGTCTTTTGGGTGAACATGTTTAGGAAGCACAAAAGTCTGAATAATTGCACTGTCGGGTTCACAGTAAAGTACTGCATTTCGGAGACTGTTTGGGTTGTCATTACATTTATTTCACAAGTGAGTGACGCAACCAATAGTGTAGTAATCCATGATGGTGATGTTGCCTGTAGCAGGCACTGAGTGGTAAAAATAAACTGTAAGGAAAAAGCATAAGAAGGTGCGAGACTGGTGTTTAGCATTTCTTAGACCTGAATGTTATTAAAGGTGGCATGATGTCTGCCAGGATTTTTTTCTCTGTCTTTTGATGTGTATGTGGTCTTGACCACATATGAATTGTGAAAATAAAAAAAATAAAAAAATCATCATAACTGAAATACATGGGCAAAAATATTCCATTCAGTTGTCAGTTGGAATAAAAATGGGAAGCCCCTCCTTTTTTCCTGCAAACATGACCTCTTTCTCTCCCCCCTCTCCCTCTTTAACATCTCTCCCTCACTTCTGTCAACTTCGGAGCCATTCTTGGCCTGCCAGGTCAAAGAACTCAGTCGCGTGTCAGGCATGTCACTCTGACACGCTATCCCTCCCTTTCTTCTTCTCTTGAAACTTCATTCTCTGACACAATGTTGCCCTCTGCCGTCATGCCAGACACTGCATCCGAACAGCCCTTCATGTTGTAAAAGGGAGGAAATTAATTGCACAGCTGATTATAAAGTGCTGGATGATATTGTTAGCAACTGTCATCGATAGCTTTGATTGCTGGGAGGCTATTTAAAGACGCAATTTTGTTTATTATATTTAACTGACCTCATGAAAAGGTTTTTTTTTTTTTTTTTTTTTATCATGTTACAATAACATGATACTTTGTCACCGATTCGGTTCCTAACATTTATGGACAGAAATTCCAGATGCAGCCGAGGTTTTGAAGGCGTCCGGTTTGGTGGTCTCATTCTTACATCTCTGCCTTTTGCAGATGATGTGGTACTGTTGGCTTGTTCAAGCCACAATCTTCAACTCTCACTGGAACCGTTCGCAGCCAAGTGCGGAGCGGCTGGGATGAAAATCAGCACCTCCAATTCTGAGACCATGGTCCTCAGTCCAAAAAGGGCAGAGTGCCCTCTCCAGGTCAGGGACAAGATTCTGCCCCAAGTGAAGGAGTTCAAGTATCCTGGGGCCTTGCTCACAAGGGGAAGGTGCAGCTTCTGCAGTAATGTGGATGCTCTATTGGTCCGTCATGATGAAGATGGAAGAGAGCCAAAAGGCAACGTTCCGATTTCGGGATAACGTTCCTGTTATAACCTGTCGTCGTAAGCTGTGGATCACGACCAAAAGAATAAAATGCCGGATACAAGTGGCTGAAATGATTGTTTGACGCAGAGTGTCTGGGCTGTCCTTTAGAAATAAGGTAAGAAGCTCAGTCATCTGGAAGGGGCTCAGACAGGGTTCCCGCTCTTCCACTTGCTTTTTATTTATGGACTTTTAAGGACTTTTGAGGGCTAATTTGGCCATTTTTAAGGACTATTTTTCCATTCAGCAGGGGATTCACAGTGGATTTAATGAACAGAAAGCCACATTTCACTGAGCTGGTGTTCAAATGATTGCTGCCAAAGGAAGGGGACGTCTTTATTTTTAGGGGCAATCAGCTCACCCTATATTTGACATATTGTATGTCAAATTGGCCCAAAATGACCCGAAGTGATCACCTGATCATCATCGGAACTGATTGGAGACGGCGGGAAAAGCAGAGCGGGAAACAGGAAGGCATGTAGCCCGACAGCGGAGTTTGACTTGGAAGGGGGGAGAAAATGACATACACAAATGAAATGAACGCCATAGGTTAATTTTTAAGGATTTTTATTGATTTTACAAACTTTCTCTGAAAATTAAGGACAGTTAAGAACATAATTTGACAACTTTTTTTTTTTATTGATTATTTATGAACTTTAAGAACCCGTGGAAACCCTGTCAGAGTCAAGCTGCTGTATTAAGAGGAGCCAGATGACTTGGATCAGGCATATTGTCAGTTTGCCACCTGGATGTCTCCCTGCTGAGGTGTTCCGGGCATGGCCCACTGGGGTGAAGCCCGAGGAGGATCCAGGACATGCTGGAGAGACTGTCTCCCGGCCGGTTTTGGAGCGCCTTGGGATCACACAGGAAAAGTTGAATGAAGTGGCTGGGCAAGAGGGAATTCTGGGCTTCCCTGCTGAAGCTGCGGCCCTCACGACCCGACCCTGGATCAGCGCAAAAGAATGGATGGATGGATGGATAATACAATAATATCTATGCAACCACTGCTCAATATTCATCTGGAATCGAGTCTTACTCATTTTGGATTAAGCTTGCTGAAGTCATCAATTGGATATGTCGAGACTAACAAATGAATTATTTTTCATTAACATAGTGCATTTACCATGATTTATGAAGTCCTGATGGTGCAGTCTGCGAAACACACAGATGCACTGCCAGGAATCCACACAAGGCCCACCCATATTCCCTTCTCTCTACTTTGTCGTCATTCTTTTTTTTTTAAATTCTATTTGATTTTCTGGGATCGTGTTCAGAAACAGTCGGGGTGAAACAAACAAACACACACACACACGAGCACACACACCCACACAGACACACACACACACACACACACACACACACACACACACACACACACACACACACACACACACACACACAAGAACCCTGCAGTTCTCCGGATAGTGAAAGTTATGACTGATGTCTCAAGTGAGGAACCAATGTACTTATTCACAGCTGACAATCAATGGCAAGTCAATAGAATAAAAAGCTGACCACACACAAGTCACATGTTGACAGGGAAGCATCAACAGTGCATCCTCTGATTATGACACAACTGTATACATGGTGCCTATTTGAGTCTGTCATGTAAATGTTTACTGTGAGAAGCGGATGATGAACAATGACTTTCATTGGGAACAGATGAACACTGTTTTATTGACGCTGAAAACATTTACGGGGCCTATTTGATGATTGTGTTCTGGCTGTGGCTCATTTCCCCCATGACATGATCATAATGCTGGATATTTAATTTTTGTTAATGTTTTTTTTTTCGTTAATAGTGTAATATCTACTGGATTTATGATCTATTATGTCAAAAAAATGTTTTTCACCTGGATGATGCAAACAACCATTGAGACACATCTGATTTGAGGCATCTACTATATTTTGAGGACATTTGGAGGTATTGGACTGGGGAAACACAATGGGAGAAAAATTTAAAAATCCTTGTGTGTGGTAGATTTGGCAAAATTATCTCCAATAGTTCAACTATTAGAGTGAAAACTATTTGATTAAAATTACCCAAATGGCCTCACTGAAAAATGTAGAGCCAATTATTCATGGCCTTCTGGCCAATTTCTGCAGGCTTTGCTCAGAAGTGTTGGTTGCCAATTGCACACTTCAACTTGCTCTACAAATACTGCTTCTGGTCACTTTAAAATGGTGCAATGATTATCTGCAGCAACTGCACAACTGTTCTAGTATTGTATTCTTCCACTTGTGTGCTCTACATCCTTGGCCAATAAAGTTGATTCTGATTCTGAGGTTTTAACTTACGAGGTATAAATCACTTGTAGTTCTGACCTTGTGGCATGACAATACACTGAAAATGATATCATGTTTCATATTTTCCCTCTGTAACTGATTGATCACATGATGAAAAACATTTGTGTTATTTTTGAAAGAATTTTCCAGCCAGATTATGAATCTAGCCTCAGACTGGTTATCGAGACCAGTTTGCGGCCACCCTTCATTGTTGTGTTTTACCATTTTCCCAAAGATCCAAGAAGTCATCAGTCAAGCTCTAGAATCGCATTGCTGAATCAACAATATGACGCGATCATTTTTGTTCGTGGCATTTAAAACATTTTTAAATTCACCCCGCCTCCTCTCCTTTTGCCTGTGCTACTCTGGCAACAGTGCATGCTGGTTTGTCACTGCCTTTCACTTATTTAAAGACACATAATCACCCATTGCAATTTCCTCCAGGTTTGACAAATCACATTGCTTATGCTGAAATGTTCTATTTTACACTGTATTTCTCCCCGAATGTGCCGTTGGCAGATGCACTCCAGGATGCATCCAGTTAGTAAATCAAAATCCACATCTGTTTTGCGTGAGCAATCATGTTTGAGCCCATTTTTGCATGTGTAAACCTCAAGTAAATCAGGACCATTGAGTGTGCATCTATAAACAAAGTTAAAAAAAAAGGTAGTTGACGGATGATGGCTCTTGCCCACCTTTCCACATAAAACTAGTGGACTTGCTCGCAGTGTGGAAGGTGATTCAGCAGTTCAGGCTGTTGCTGCAAAATCAGCATATGCTCAGCATCAATAGCTTAATGCCAGCAAAGAATGTGCTTGCTGCAGATTTCAATGCTCCAGGAAGCTTCTGTGTTTAACATACATAGCACACACACACACGCACACGCACACGCACGCGCACGCGCACACGCACACGCACACGCACATGCACTCACCATCCTTCAATGTAGTGTAAATTTGGGTGCAGTGTCAAGAGAAAATGTTCATCTGGGTAAACGTATGAGTTTTCCACACACAAAAATTTGACATACTCCCTTTGGTTTTTTTCTTGAGTAGTTGCAATGGTATATTAATACATTCCACTCCAGAAGTTAGTTTGACACTGAAAATGGGTGTGGGAGAGCTCCTCTTAGACAGATTGGTATTTGGCCATGGAGGAAAAAAAAAAAGGCTAATCTTCTGGTATTATTTCCCATTCTAACTTTGTGTCCTTGTCTTGCTGCCTCAACAAAACTTACAAGTTCACGCATGTTTTCGATGTGGACATTTTGACGACAGCTGTCTTCTGTCTAAGCCAGTCACTGGTATCGCAAATTACTGGGTACTGACACAGTCATAATAACAACCACCAACTATCTTGGTTGCGGTGAATGATTACCGCAGCACACACACACAGAAACGCACTATGGTGGTGAAGTTACTTAGTCTTCATAAAGCAGTCATGTTTGCTTAAGAAGCCACTGCACAAAGTAAAAATATACAAAGAACATACGCAAAAATGTCTATAATTCCTAGTGTAAAAACGTTTTGAAACACCAGTGTATCCTTTGTGTCTGCTATTGCCCTAAATCACATACATTTTTTTATAAATGGGTTAAGAAAGCATTTTATTTTTGATTTTTTATTGCAGTTGCAAAATAATAGTTTTAGAATGATGTCGACAAGGAATTAATAAGTGTTGCGGTGCAGGATAGCATATATCATCGATAGCATCTATAATTCAGCAGGTGTAAGATTGTCAGCAATGGGAGGAGTGTCAGCAGGTCTGCTCAGCTGGTACTTGCCATGAGAATCAATTACGATTTGATTTATAAAAGGCCCAGTATGCAGGAGAGTTGCATGGTGGCCGGCGATGGCCATGGTCATTTTGAGAAAAGGCCTCCGAGTACACAAAAGTAAAGCAACTGCAAATTAAAACGCAATTTCGGCATAGTAAAGTGTTGCTTTTTATTTAGACTTGATCCTGTTTTTATTATGATTGTGTTGGGCAAGGTTCTGGATGTGTGTGCATTTTATTTAATCAAACCCTGAATGTGGACGGTATGATAAACAATGACTTCTCAGTTCCAGGGGGTTTGAGGAGCATGCGAGAGTAAATTATGGCCACCACTCAGTGAGATTTTTTGGCTACCCCGTTGAAATATTTCTCGCTACGTCCTTGCAAATATGCACCCAATGTGATAACCTTTACCTTGTTACAAAATAGAGGTAATTGGAGTCGATAAACTGGTTCCAAAGTAAGTAATAGTATCACAGAACTTGAATTGTGATGATTCTATTGTTCATACATGCATTCAGTTTTTACTGCTGACTACAGCGTCACAAGTGAGCTTTGGCCTATCATGGAGGTGGGGTACAACCTGGACTTGACACCCATCAATATTGTCTGTACACTGATCGGGATTTGATTTTCTTGACAGCCATCTCCTCCACTGAAGTTTGTAATCCACAACCATTACTCTGTGTGAGGACAATGAGGTCTTCCTTGGAGGTGGTTCAGAGCTAAATTGGAAATGAAGTGAGGGGTTCTATGTCCTGTGTCGAGTGCAGGGGCCTGAAGAACCCTGCGGTCTCTGGTCTCCTCATTAGCAACCCGGCCTACATGTTTTCATTTGCAAGCAGACTGCAGGAGGTCAATTGCTGTTAAATTACCAGCACTGGCTGGGAAAACAGCATGCAGATAATTAGTTCACTCTGCCTGTCCACACAATTAGGTTTTCTGAAAAACAGTCCTGGAGTACCACCGTTGCAATTAGACCAACATTAGTCCAGCATTTGTGTCAATATGCAGCTCTGTACCGAAGAGGCAACGCTAAGAAGTGCACTTTTATAATAAAAGAAAAAAAAATCTCAGTTTAAAAACACTTAAACACCATCACCCCCAAAAAATGGCAGAATTCATTCATATTGACATCTAAGCTTTCACTGAAATTGATTGAAGATTAATACATGAGATGTTAAGTTCTATGTCATTTTTTTTTCTTTAGGGATGGTTTCCTTCATCCAGATGAACATTTGAAAGGTCAGACATCTCAAGTTCTTCCACACCAAACTCACCCGGTCATGCCTATATAGATCTTGTTTCGTGCACTGTGGACAGCAGAATTTGTTACCACAAATGCACCCTCTCCATTCATTATTTTTCATGTTCCATTTTTATTATACTGGTGTCTTCAAGTTTTGTTTGTTTTTGTTTTTTGCATTTAAATGCATTTACTGAATGCCTTTGAATTATGTAAAAGTGAATACATTGCATTCTGCTCTTTATATGAATCTTAAAATAAATAAGTATTAACTGATCTTTTTGATGGGGGTGGGGGGGCGGAGTTTATCTATAATGCTGTAGAAGATGGACAGCAGGTGTAAACAACACGATAGGCTCTCTAAGCTCCTTTGTTATCTCCAAGTACCAGTTTTAATCTACAGAGAAAATACAAAGTAATATTTGGGCTGTGGACTCTAAGATGCAAACACAGTTATCTCCAGCTCCTGCATGTGGCCAGCGGCAAACTGCTCAGGATTTAATGCAGCACTGACCAATCACACAAGCCAACAGACGGGAGACCTCATCAGCACATGTGCACTTAGTGCATGAATGTATGTGCAAATGAATGCGCAATGCATATTGTTATTCCATCCTGTTATCTTCACTCCTTTCCGCTATCTCCATCATCCAGGCCTCCAGTGACCCTGTGGGTCAAAAAAAAAAAAAAAGCAGGTATACTCCCCCCACGCTGATGTTTAAGGCTTGCATTGGAGTACCCCAATGATCTTCACTTGGGATAGAATCATCCATCCATCCATTTTCCGATCCGATTTATCCTCAGAAGAGTCGCGGTGCTTGCAGGAGCCGATCCCAGCTCTCTTCGGGCAATAGGCCGGGGACACCCTGAACTGGTTGCCAGTCAATCGCAGGGCACACAGAGATGAACAACCATCCACGCTCACACTCACACCTCGGGACAAGTTTGAGTGTTCAATCAGCCCGCCACACGTTTTTTGGAATGTGGGAGGAAACAGGAGCACCCAGAGAAAATCCACGCAGGCCCAGGGAGAACATACAAACTCCACACAGGGAGGTCAGAGCTGGAATTCAACCCGGAACCTCTGCACTGTGAGGTCCACGCGCAAACCACTGGATCACCGGGCCGCTGGGGTAGAATCACTCATAGTAAAAAAAAAAAAAAAAAAAAAAGTATTCCCTAGATATGTAGTAAATTGGTTAGTATGTACAGTACACTGTAAATCCAAACAACAGAACAAACAAAAAAAAGAGGTATTCAATTGGCTCACATTTTTTTAGTTGAATTACACAAATATTTTTGTTTTCCTGGATTTAAAATGTTGGATGATAACCTACTTATATTTTTTTGATATAGTTACTCAGAAGCTTTCAGTTACAGAAACTCAATGATTCTCATTTACGAACTCAAAAACATTCATTTTCAAACCAATGGAATCAGTTAACAGAACTCATAATGATAAATAAGTACACCATACCAACCAACCACACCGCACCAATTTACTTTTATGAGGTTATACTTAAGTGATGTTTTTAAGTTATACATAACCAAATCTAGTATAGTTCAATTTAATCAAATAATATCACACATTACTCATAAAAGCATAACACGTTTCACCATAGGACATAGTTAAGTTTATAGTACTTTTTGTCAAACTTTGAGAATCGTGTACTTAATTTAATTAATGATTTTGAACATTGGTTTATAGTGTACACATATAGGTCTTACTTTAATGAGTAATCAACACTGAAAGTATGAAAGATATTGCTTGAACATCATGACAGAAAATGACCTAGCGAAGAATTCAATGTTTCGCAATTGCTGGATGGTATCCACAAAATTTGAAATGTTAGTTTTTTTTTCCCATTTTTTATAGAATAATTATATTTTATACTTAATTAGTAGTTTTATACTTCGTTATTTCCTTTGGCAAAGTTGATATTTTGTGTATTGCTCTGACTGTGGGAACCCTGGGAATGTGTCATTCAATTACTTGTTCTGTGTTGCCTGAAATGGACATTCCTCTAGTTTTTGGAGAGAGAGGCGGGTCAACTCAAGCTTGCATTTGAAGTTTGCTGTAACTTTTGGTGGTGCATGAGAGCTAAAGGAAAAGTCAAAAACGTTATATAAGCAACGTTTATAGCTCCCAGATCCTTGGCAACATTTCAGCTAAACGAATGAAATAAATCCAAGACAGTTGGTGATAACATTTCAACTCTCAGACGTTCCAACTTGGAACAGATTGTTCCACTACAGGAACGCAGACAGACTAACAGCCTTCAGGTGTATGCCTTCCTTTCAGAGGGCCTGCAAAGAAAACCGAGGAGTCAGTGAACATGGTTTCCTCTGCCATCAAAGGTCCAGTGAAAAGTGGAGGAAACGAGCAGGAAGAGGTCTGTCAAATCGAAAACCACAACATAATCGCAGGACGGGCTTCTGACAGTCGACCCAAAGGCGAACAACTTCAAGTAGCTTAAGAATCAGTTTTGAGTCTGAAGAAAAGACTTGGCTGCAAACTGCAGGTTTGCCAGGGAGAGTGGCAGCAGAAAGGGTATTGATAAAATGCCTCTTAAGAAAAATAGGCTTGTCTGGGTTCACAAAGCTTGGGGATATAAGGGGCCCCTCCGATGGTGCATGCCGGTTGATGTGCTGGTAACATCAACTGTGATTATGAAAGTAACCCATATCAAAATACATGTGACGACACGATGGCCCACTTTTGTGTAGGATTACAATATAAGACCTTAATTGATTTCCAGCACTTTATAGTGAGCACAAGCACACACCCCTGCAATTTGGGTAACTGAAACATTATTTCTGGATCCAAGCCGCCATCTGGATTTGCACCAAAATGGTGCAAATCTCTCTCTCTCTCTCTTAGACACACACACACACACACACATACATACATACATATATATATATATATATATATATATACAGTATATCAGTGGCTGATGCTGGTCTGTCAAGGATGGGAAGCTCAATTTCGGCCTACATCATAAAATGTGTCCGTTTATTTATACGTGAATTCTACTATCTGTGCCTTTTCAAAAAAAATGAAAAGGATTCCTTCACCATAAGATCGATGATTGGCTCATTTCACTGTCAATCAAAAAGAGATTCAGCCTCAGACAGATCAAAAGCTGAGCATCTTGGCCAGCCGATAAACGCCCACTGTCCATAGACTCCCAGAGACGCTGAGAGTCCGATGGGCGGGACAAAACCAGCATTTTATCCAATGACTCGTCTCGTTTCAATGCATTGGGACAACCTACACTGAACTCTCTAGACGCCCAGCGTCCACACAGTTTAAAGCACAGTGAAGCTGTGGGAATGAATGAGAAGAGAGTCACGTCATAAACAGTCATAAAAAGCTGATTCGGAATACATATATATATATATATATATATATATATATCATAGTTGATTGTTCCTGAGCACCTTTGAAATTTTTCTCTTTTTTTTTTCCCAATTTATTTATTTATTTATTTATTTATTTATTTCACCAGCTGTATGCACATTGATATATAAGGCTTTCAGGTGCATTGGACACAATGACTTTTATCCCTAATGTGATATTTGTTGGGTATCATTGGTCAAACATCCTCACTAACTAGGTTTGGCATCTAGTTAATCCATCAATTGCTATTCATTAGCTGTGTCTCTTATCGCAGCTTCATCTATGACCTTTGACTCCTGTGTCGAGATGAATTAGCTCACTGACTCAGATTCAGACATCATCTGCCCCACCTCTCAGGGTCAAGGTCATGAAGTAGCATTTTAATTCTAATTACAGATGCTACACCATTTGATGATGGATTTACATAAAACACACACAAATGTGCAAAGCATTTTCACAAATGCATTTTTTTTTAATCGGGTCCCATCTTGGTGGGTCAATTCAGCTTCCATACCACCACAGAGATACTTTGGCTAAATTACTGTCATGGTGAAACATCTCGCAGCACCAATCAGAAAAATAATTTCATCCTTTCATCATAGAGTTTCACTCTGTTTCTCTCAACCATTTCCGATCCCGGCTCCCTTTATCTGCTGGTCGTGGGTGCGAATGGTGGTGATAACTCAGAGAGATGGAGTGAGAGCGAGAGAGAAAAAAAGAAAGGGCCCCAGCCTGTGCATGAATTGTAAAGTGAAATATACACCTGATGTTCAGAGAACCATTTGGTTTTTGAATTAAGCTGATAGAAATGGAATACATAATGAGGTTATATTTAGAGCCTAATAACATGACTGGCCAGAGTAATGAAAAAGTAAAAGTGGATATTCATTACCAGCTGTATTATGATTTATTCAAGCTGCTCAAAATTAAATAGTTTTTCCCCGAGACAAAGGATTCCTTCATATCAGGTATTTTCCAGTTGACCATTCACATGGCCTCTTGTGTGACAGACAAAGCAACTCGTAGAGGGAGGGTGCAGTCCTGAATGAAGAACCATCTTCAAGCTGATCTGGTAGCGAAGACACATGAGAAGGCTATGTTAGATGTGGATTCATGTAGCATGACATCAAAATGAACTGGTATGATCCGGGTCACATATACAGCATGATTTATTTTTAGATATCTTTTTTGTGAATAAAAAGAATATGATGCATTTTCAAAATAGCTGGTGGCACATCGTGTTGTGTGACTGTTCACAAGTCATATTCTACCATTTTAAAATGAATTTACAAGCATTTACTTTCACAAAAGATTCATGGAATACATCCGGTGACAGATGCGATATTTTTAAAATGCAGAAGACCCAAACATGTTTGTTATTATTCTTATGGTGGGTGGTGTCCTTGGAAATGACCAACAGTCATGCACCCCACACCTAACAATCACTCCTATGAAATGTGTGAAGCAGGATGGTGCCACAGGACATCCAGACTGCAGGAATATACAAAGTAGTAGTCGTAATTATAGTCAAAAAGTACTTGTAAAAGCAATGGAAAGCCATGTTAGCTGTTAGCTTCGCTGGTAACAGCATTGCAGTCACCGACTTTTCTCTTTCTATTTGGGGTGATTTACTTTGACTTTTTATACAATAACGACTCAACAAGTTTGTCCGCCACTTATTAAATCTGACTACATTGTGAAGCTTCCTGCTTGGCTTTTCCTGCTTTCCTGCTTGTGCACGTCGGCCATCTTATCATTTCTACAATACTATGAGCCAAACGTATCAATGAATCTTACGTTGGTTTGAGAACATCATAGTTTGTATCATCTTGTCAATGTATGCCAAGTTCCCTGTGAAATTAGGTAGTTAATGGCAATGACCCTGATATGCTTGCTGCCACAGCAATACTTCATTTAAGATGTGCACTTTGCAAGGTAAACAGAGTTTTTAAGGGATCTTAAATGAGGTAATCCCACCGAGGCCTCCTCTTGCTCCAGGCTGGGTTTTGAATACGAAAACTGTTACACACCCTCTTTTATGTTAATCTGCTCCTCCGGCTTTCGAAATAAGAACCACATGTCTGCAAGAAAGTGCTTCAGAGTGCATTGACAGACTGGTCTTTCATTGAGTGGATGCTGCGTGTCCTGGCAGGGATACTATCACATTCAAAGGGAGCAATAGTAACTGGAATTTGGTTAAGCAGATACTTTATTGATCCAGAAAGACATTCTGGAATGACGAGAGGGATTGAAACGAGATTTCGGTAGAGTTGGTATTATACAGATAACAAATGTCATAAACATTGGAAATGGTCTTAATGAGAAGATCTGCACAAATGTGGGTGCTCACCGGCTGTGACGTTAAGTATATGGCTCATTTTTTGGTGCATGGATAGAGAACAAAAATGAGGTTAATGCGGCTAGTAGACAGAAAAGCTTGATTACCAAATATTAATCACTACACGGAAGACTGTTTCCAACACTGCCCATTGAAGCATTTCCTGATTTGACTCAAAGCAACCAAAACGGCACTAGGTCAGAGTTGCAGAAATGCGAAGACTTTATGGTCTCAGTTATATAACAGGAAGAGAAATTTATCATGAGGCCCATGTTCAGACATATAGCCCACCTTTCGACTAAACCACTCACTCGAAGGCACATATAATCACCATCCAATGAAGAAAAGTAAACATGTCAATGACTATTTCAGCAGAGTATTTGAAAAACATGTTATTTCCTGGTTGTAGTGTGCAAGCCAAATGTGAGGATCGGGAAGCCGTCAAACTGATTTTAAGTCGTTGAGGTCATCTGTTGGTACAGGCAATTGGTGTTGTTTTCATGCTTTTTAAATGTAATTTAATTGGGCAATTCTCAAAAGTGGTGCTGCTACTGCCAGTCCGACATAACCACCAACATATGACAAAATAATGTTCCTCTATGCATAGACTAGCAAGCACCAGGCTTTGTCCGCAGGCCCACAGTTAAAATCGTGCTGCCCCATGAAAAAAAAAAAAATCTCTCAATAAATTGCTACTAGTAGTTGCTGTTATCGTGGTCCAAGTCGGTATTGTGACAAATCAAGCTACCATTGAGCAAGGCACCCCAAAACCCTGCTGAAAGGCGCAATGCGTTTTGTTCACACCAATACTGTGGAATCTCTCCTTTTATGCAGCATGTGGGTGATCTCGTTATCTACATGTTGTAATAATGAATATACGGCCAGGTGAACAATGTCTCGATTGATCCAATTGATGTAAAAAGTGCGTACAAGTTAGCTGTTTACTCGTTGTGTATGTGATATGTGCCACTATCAAAATGTCCCTTGAGGAAATCTAACACAATGCAATGCATGTACAAATATGTCACTGACATGTTCCTGATGATAGCTTGCACTTTTAAACCGATTGTACTTATAAAGAGAACAATCGGCAACGCTACATGATCTTCTGATGCTGATGGGAAAACTTTTTCGTTGTTAGGAAATGAACACTGATCATTTGGCAGAGATTTATCAGCACGGAGCAGCATGCTTTGTTTACTCCTTTATCTTGGATGCTATGAGTACCGCCGATAAGAGAGGAAACGGTGTCTACCGCCCCTCTCCGAGACGGCCAATTCTAAAACAAACAGCTGAATTGAAGACAAACACAATTGCCAGTTCATCTTCATTTTACAGAACTATTTGAAAATGCATCACCACATTATTATTCCATCGCATTGCTGAAGTAGCTCTCATTTTATGAGCTTCATTGCGAACTGATCTTGATTTGAAAAATACGCAGTGTTTGGTTTGGCTTCATTTAGTACAGCCGATTTATCTTTGAGAATTTGGTAGTCCATCAATTTACGACAGCTTATCCTGTTTAGTGTCTGGAGCCTGTCCAAGCTGACTTTTGGGGAAAAGTTCACATCAAATTATCACGGTTATCAGTATTAACGCAATGTAGCTATTTCACAAACACACAAATCACAGATACATGCATCAATAGCAACAAGTTTATTTTTAATAGCAAAAACAATATTGACTCATCTACTGTATGTACCTTTTACACGTTAGATGTTTTAAATGGAAGCCGCCAGAATAAAGTAGCGTGCTTTCAAGACATCATAAATATATACAGTATTGAAAATGAATATGACAACAATAAACAGCAAACTTGCATTTGTGTACAATTTTCGATGGTGATCACTGAGATGAGTCAAATGATTTGTGTTTATTCATTCAACCTTACTTCTTCCTTTCCTCCCTTTATCTATTTATCACTAAAATAGATGGTGGTATTTATCACTAAAATGCATGGTGGGGTTTTTTTTTTCTTGAATGGACAGTTCTCTTTAGTTAATAAACTCCTCCCTCTTCCTAGTCATTTCATCTCAATCCCCCATCGCCTTGCCAAGCTTCGCCCGTCACGCAGCGGCTCTTCCTTCCGCTGAAGTTATCGATTTTCCGTCTAGCTAAGACGTACCCCTGTTCAACAATCTCTAAGCTCTTAAATGTGTTATTGTGATTAAATCCATTGTGCTGTTTACTATGTCGACAGCCCATTCTCAAAGTTATCCATCTTCCGCTAGAAAACAAAGAGAAATTCACTTGGTAGAATTGAAAGAGTGCTCTAAGTGCTCCAGGATTCTTATGTGTCTGCTATTTGCAACTCAGGGCCATTAGGCTATTTCCTTTGCACATTTATTTCATGTAATAACTGTGTAAAAAGTCATTTGTATGCATTCCATAGCAGGAAACATATTTCAAAAGCGAAACAATAGGCCATTATAGTCCGTAATGCTGTCTTGTAATCTTAGGGGCTTTTCACACAACACTTGGTTTTCTTGGAGTTTTCCGAGGAGAAGCGAGCAAGGATCATAGCGACACCAGTGCAAGCTTGCCCATATTTGGAAGTGCTTGTGTAGCAGCCTACCAGGAAGTAAAAGGGAGGTTTTTCGCTCCGGTAAATCTATTTAGTTGTGAGCACTTTGAAATCATTCTGCCAGCCCTTCTCCTATTACGCGATGCCAATCTTGAGTTAATCATTTTTCAACTCGAGGACCACCTCGAGCCCAAAGACATTGAACAGGTTTGTCGATAGTTCACTGCATTTTGCTAAGTGAAGTGTGACAAAGGCCTTTCATCATCACGATTCTTCATGTCATAACCAATATTGTTTATATGATGGAATTGTGTAAGATACTTTACTCAATTTTGATCCATTATAGGTGAAATTTCTTGGCTTCCTTGAGCAACTTGTACTAATCCTTGTTTCAATTTATGGAAGATTTGCGGCAAACATGAATTTCTTTTCAGATAAAGTTAGTTCTTGAAAAAAAAAAAAAAAAAAAAACGACACCAACTTCATCTGCGCGCAAAAACAGAACGTGAATTTCGACGCACTTCATTTTCACAATGAACGGGGAGTACATGCAAACTGATTAATTTAGCTTGCGGAATGTGATTTATCAAACTCGAAAGAAATTGCTGACTGACGTGACTTGTTTTAAAACCAGCGGTTTCAGTGGAGTGCAGGTCAAATTACTGGTGGCAAGGTAAAGTTTTCTGCCTGTGTAAAGCTTTTTTTAAATGCCAACAACATAATTTGTCAGTTCGATAATGCAATTCTGGAGCTTGTGAATGGTCTAAGGACTGTCTTGAAACCAGTCACAAGAAGGAGTCGTGGCATATCGCCGATCAAATCTCCTCTCACTTCAATATTTCTCTGCATTTGGTGCATTTCAGCATACTCAGTGAATGAGAGCTATCCTCTCCCAGCGGAAGGTTTACATTCACTGGGGGCAATTTAATTAAACTAAAACATGACTTTTCTGAAATTGCCGGCTTCCCCAAAATTATCAGAGCAATCAATTAATTTGCTGTAAGTCAGTAATATATTTGTTTTCTCTTCACTAACACTTCTAATTCCAATACCTCAAACATTGTTTCGTGTTTGAGGTGCTCTCCCATATTCTCCATGGTAAAAACCTTCAAAGCTACGGAAAGCACAAAACCCTCTTTTGACTACGGCAGTCTTCACCATTTTTACACCTGTTGCCAACAGCACACGCGATCTGCTACACGTTATTTAGCGTCCACTAATTGGGAGGTGAGTAAATGATCACGGAATTAAATATATTGTAAATAGTCATTTTTATCACATGCAACACATCCACCTTTACAATGCCTGCAATCTGTTAGACAAGAGCGAACACGCAATTTAGCTCCCACTTTTTGGGACCTTAGTAAATGAGGCCCAAAGTGGGCAGCGTACATATGAAAACTATTTCACAGAAGCAGTACCTTGGGAAATATCTACCATTCCAAACCACACTCTGGTCCAGTTTCCAGCAGATTCATTCAAGGAGAAATGAAAACAAAACTGCTACCACTGCTAATTGGGTCATATTTCATCTCACATGCAAGGCTGACCTAATGATATTGAAACACATGCACGACCGTAATGTTTTTACTGTAACCTAGTCCTCTAAGCACCAAAAAAAAAGGGTTTTAGTTAAATATGCTCCAAAACAGCTTCATTTAAAATAACTAATATATTTTCCGAAATCTGTGCAACAGTTGGTGGGAAAGTTACATTTCAGCTTATTCCCTCAACCTGCTTCTGTCCATCATTTATATCTGTTTATATATTTACATAAAGTGTGTGTGAGAGCCTGGACAGTGGATCAACAGGTCATTGAATGGCTTACTGTTAGTTTTCCATCCTAATGCCCGCATTTACCTTTTTGAGCCTATAATTTCAACCGGGCCTGCACGCACACACACGCACACACACACACACTCACAGAAAACTGCTTGCATGAGAATCTAGCAAACAGAGACAAGTTTATTGGTCAAAGGTCTGACAAGTTAATTTGCAATACTTTGAATGAGCCATTCAATCCAGACAAAAAGAGGGACAATTAAGAGTGACAACTATCAGAATAATTTATCATGCACAAAGATACACATACACTTGGGGCACGATAGAGTCTGCAGGTTTTATCAGAATGCCTTTTGCGTCTACAAGAGCCCCAAATTCCCATTAACCATGCAAATCCAACGTGAGGGTTTTGTTTGTCGAAATGAAAGGAAGAAGCTTGAAGTCTGGGTGGATCGAGGCAACACTTGCCCTGAATGCTGCCACGACTAACCAGTATCATTTTATTCGTGAGTTTCCTTGTCTCAGTACAGTACAGTGCACCCATAACATACTGTACATCTATGGCAATATGCTGTTATACTACCACACAATGAGAAAGAGGAATTTGGTGAATATGCACTTAATATCGCTCTCTCTCACACACACACACACACACACACACACACACACACACACACACACACACAAAATGAAAGCACACGCTGCCGACAAAATCGTTGGATTTGCATCTCATTTTAGTGTGTGTGTGTGTGTGCGTGTGTGTGTGTGTGTGTGTGTGTGTGTGTGCGCGCGCGCCTACATGTGTGCACTACTTTTAGTGTGTGGGATTTTTTTTTTTAAACATACTTGTGTGAATACCTCGGCGTCACACAATGGGGTCCCTTGCTCTCTGCAAACGCTCGCACCATTGCAATAGGGAGCAGATTTAGATGCGCGGTGACAGCTTAATAAACTGGATGTCTTTGGCCGCCTCCATCTGCAAGGGGAGGTGCGTGGGTGAGATGCTCACGATGCATCAATAGGAGGAGGATCTTTCTCTGGTGGGGCTCCGGGCTGCACAATGCCCACAGTGGCTGACCTACAAAATGGTAGTCAAAATAGGGCCTTATGTTTTAGGGCTGAAAGGGAGGAGAGGTCTGATTAGTGGGTTAGGAAGAGTTCAGTGGCTCTGTAAGGCTCCGTAAGAACTGCTCACTGCAGTTTGAATAGGCCTGCTGGTATGGTAAACAAGCTGAATAGCAACCCAAAGCAACGGGCAAGGGGCGATAGCTCAAAGTGGGAGGGGAAACACTTGTTCGGGTTCAGGGAACCCTCACAGGCGTGATGTAAGGGCCACGGGTCTTGATTCAAAGCCTCGCTGAGCAGGATGCTCGGCATCCCCGCAAAGATATTAAACTCTTTCTAATCCACAGATGACCTCCTATTTAATGGTGTTTGAAGTAGAACGATCGTTTAAATCTGGCACGAACTAAACTGAGTTTGTATTTTTAATTCTTGTGTGTCATAACAGCAATAACTCTCACAACAAAAACTTGAAACTGTGATTTCACTTTAAGTCAATTTGTGAGTACATTGAAACAAGATCATCATCATTTTAATACTCATACTTTTGAGATTTTTGGGGTAGTGTGCTGTGAGACTTTTCAAAAGTAAAAGGGTCTCTTGGCTCAGTAAGGTTGGGAAACACTGAAAAATGCCATCAATGTGTAAATTCCACATAATATGACCTCTTTCCTTGCCTCTGTGAATTGTATCTTGCTCTGGCATAGCAATTGACCAACTAAAAATGAGACTTTCTCACCTCCCACCCCGTTTTTTTTCTTAACACAGTCTGAAAACTACTCGTGGAAAGCCGTGTATGCTCCAACACACATGACAAAGTTGTTGCCTCCTAAGGTCATTTTATCTCATCAAGAACTGCTGTGCTTTCTTTTGAAAAAAAAAAAAAAAAAAAAGTCTTTTTGGGCTTAATTACAAGCAGTCACATGATTGTTTTCTCTGCAGCTGCCCTGTTCTTTTTCTTTCCTGCACTACCTCTCCCCTTTAGCAAAGAATCTAAGTGATCATTCACTGCAGTCTAAACAGTGTTGCTTCATCCTTGCTGTTTTATATCCCCTCTAACCATTTTACCAGATCTTCTTTTCCCATCCAAGAGCCATTCTTCGAGTTCAGCGCTAGTCCTCTGAGCTCAATCACTGTGCTGTGCTCCGGTGTCCAGCAATTATGCTAATGCGCAGCGGCGTCCCTGTATGTTTAGCCACAGGCTAGAGGTAACGGACCATTCCCCATTCATCCGCTTAACCCCAATCTAATGCCCCATTAGTGCCACGTTGCTATAGTTTGAATGCTAAGGGGGGCTTCTTTTCCCCTGGGCAGCTCGCAATTCCTGTGTTCCTGTGGAAAAAAAAAATAGTTTTTTTTTTTTTTTTTCAAAAACTAGCAATGAAACTATCTATCTTATCGTTCTGTTTTGTGTTCCCCCAGGATGCCGATGCAATTTACAAACGACATAAAGAAGAGGTACATTTCAGTTTTCAATACGTAGAGTTTATGAATAAGTTATCAAAATGTTGGATTTCATTGTTACACTGTACAGTTTGACAAAGTGGAAAACGGCCATTTTGATACCTGTTCTCGGTAAACAGCGGTTTGAAGAGCCACAGAAGTATGCCCAGTGTGTTTAGGAACCAGGAAAATTAAGGAGTCACCGTTACCTCTGACTTTCTAGGCCATCGGGCTCAAAAGTAAGCAAAATGACTAGGGTGGGTCCAGTGCCACCAACGAGAAGGCACACTCACTGAATAGTTTATGTATTTGTATATTGGTCAGTCAATAGAAGAGTTCGGGTTAGGGGTCGAGAATCCACCCAGAGTTTCTGTGGTTGAGGTTAGGTTTCAGGTTTAGGGGATGGCAACAGAAAATAATTTTTTGGGTCAGGGCTCACGGTAGAAGTGATGTGTCATACAACTTTGTATGTGGCTAGACAAGACCCATCCACACAAATCTCCAGCATCAACATGTGTTACTCAGAGCTGGATGTCCAACACCCTCCTCATAGGAATGAATGGGATTTTCACGGGGTTGGAGGTAATTTTTTTGCATTGTAATTACAAAAACAAAACTAAAAAAACATGAACCATGTTGCTGGACCGCTTCTGTACAGATAGCCATTGCTTTAGGGGTGATACGTGAATGGTGTTTTGCATCGTGTGTTAGCATTACAGTAGCTGACATTCATGAGTTATGTCGTGTGATTAAAAACATGGCCTGTAATTAATTCTCTTTCTTTTGTTTAAATTTAAACTAGGAACATCAATAAACAGGGTGAAGCAAGTTGCTGGCCTCTCTTTTGAAGAATTGTTTGCCATATGCTGCCCGTTGAGAAGTTCACTGCGACCATTTAGTAGTACTCCTGAGCTCAAATTTTTGCACATGACCCGAGGCAAAAAAAAAAAAAATCGTCCGATCGACAGCTGGACATATTTCCTAATTTTGGTCACTCATAAGTGTCGGTACCACTGTATTCATATTCTGTAGAGCCAAGACAAGTTCATATATCTTGCAGAAGTCTCCACTGATACATTCTGGGAACATTTACCAAACAATTTGAGAGAATGATTCAAGTCTTTTGGGAGGATGACATGGCCGTCTTTTAATGAGACCGTCAGGGTCTGTTTTTGCTTAATATCCTTGAAGGCTACCTAACACTGTGACAACAATCTTGCGAAGCCTTGGAATTTTTTTTCTTTCCCCCCCAAAGTTCATTATTATTAGATTCCTACAGATTTTCTCATTCTGAGAAAGTCTTGGCTCATTAAATGAAAATGATGATGATCTTTGTTTGCTACAACAACAGAATAGCCTGGTAATTGCCTTGCTGTTATGAGAAGCACTCAACTTCAAAATAAATCAGGCCATCTTTTTATTAACCATATGCTCTGTGGATACAGTGTGAATGTGCAACTACAGGAAATATAAAATAAGCACTATTAAATTTTTATCTTAATCTGTTACAATGATAAAGGTTCTGATGTTTGTATTATTATTACCACTGTCATTATCCAGAAAAGTAAACGAATGCAGCCTTGTGCCATGAAAGAACAGTAGAAAGTTGTATTTCATATTGGAAATGTTTCCAAAATACCTAACCTACTCTGGGAAAATCACAATCAAACGCATGGTTTTAACCTGTTGTCACCCATGCATTACACTATCACATATTCAAACGTTCATTATACTCAATAGATCCTGTCCAGGGGAATTCAACTTGCACTCTGTTGTACATCTTTATGTCACACGCAACACGGAGAACCAGAACACACACATTAAACTATTATTTTTTTGTCCAATGCTGTCCGATCCAAAGCATAATTCCTGACAGATGAGCTACTGCTATCCCAGTCACAATCTGGCTGAAACTTTGGAATAATTAAAACTTGGTCATTGATCTGGGCCGACAAGCGTAAACGGCAAAGCAAGATATTGACAAGCGCTTGTTAAATTTAATCATGAGATGATAGAACACATTTCTATGTCGAAAAAAATTCAGTGTGTTCCTTCTTTTAGAAATAGTGTTTAGTTCATTCCGATTGGCACCCCGAGACCCTTGTGAGGATAAACGGATCAGAAAATGGATGGAGGGATGTTTAATTCGGATAAAACTGCTTCTACTGCAGCCTTTAATGTGGTCTTTAGGGGCCATAGTTGTCGCTTCCTAAATACACCTGCAGCTGCAACTTCCATCTGCTGAACGAATGCATTTTACAAAATATTTGCTATATCCTCTTTGATGCTGAGGCCAGGTATCGTTTTAAAGTTTTGCGAGATAGAGAGATGAAGGAATTAAGTGTATTTTTCTTCTTTTTTCAAATCCAGCTATCTAGCGCGGTTATGCAACTCTGCGTGGCCTCACTTCTTCAGAGTTCATTGGGGTAAAGCTGATCTTACTCAAATGAGCGGAGGTGTTTGTGCATACTTGAAACACGATTTATTTAGCATGCCATACACAGAGCTGTGGTGGGTGGCAATCTGGATGTAAGCGCTTGGAAAGCGAAATTCACAATACGGAGTAAACTTTCTCTCTGTGTATTCAAAAACTGAAACTTGCAAGGCGGAAAAAAAGATCACAGCAAGCCGGAGATTCAAGGCAATCCTTTTTGCTTTGTGTTTGACATCCGATTCCCAGACCCACACACAAAGAAGAAGCCAAGGCACACTCTAGTCATTGAAACATTGGATGACTGTCTAGACACACATATGCAATACAGATATACCACAAGCGCACGACAGAAAAACTGGCCCAGCGTCCAATAGCTTTGATTTCAAACCATGATTTAAAAATTGTGATGGTATGGAGTGAGAGTAAGATTTTGACAAATGCAGCTGTTTTGCGATGCATAATGAGAATTATAATTATTCCAAGAACAGTGGAACCCTAAATTGGACATTAATCCATCTATTTTCCGATCCGCTTATCCTCACAAGGGTCGCGGGGGGTGCCGGAGCCTATGCCAGCTGCCTTCGGGTAGTAGGCGGGGGACACCCTGAACCGGTTGCCAGTCAATCGCAGGGCACACAGAGACGAACAACCATCCGCGCTCACACTCACACCAAGGGACAATTTAGAGTGTTCAATCAGCCTGCCATGCATGTTTTTGGAATGTGGGAGGAAACCGGATTACCTGGAGAAAACCCGCACAGGCCTGGAGGACATGCAAACTCCACACAGGAAGGCCGGAGCCATGATCAAACCCCGACCTCTGCACTGTGAGATCAACGCACGAACCACTGGCCATTATATATTAAATTAAACAGAAACATAGTGTTAGAACATATCATCATCATAAAAGCATTATTAAGTGGACAGTTTGTTCTTCCAAACACCGTATTTTCAGCACTATAAGGCCGGACCTAAATGAATTTAATTTTCTCAAAAGCCGACAGTGCACCTTATAATCCGATGCGCCTTATATATATATATATATATAGATCAATATTCTGATTTCTTGGACGTAGTATTTCAAATGTTCTGTCAAGCACTTTGTTACAGCCACAATGGTAGTGAACGTAGTATACTGTATAAATAAAACTCTATTGTATTCCCTTTAGCGTCTAGTGGATGCATAACACAACCGCAGCCGCTATTATAGCTTCTCCTCTATGTGCCTTATAATGCGGTGCAACATATATATGAAAATAGCCGTAGGCCAGTCATTGATACTATTATTATGATGATATTCGTGTTGCCTGTACTACCGGAGACAAATTCCTTGTGTGGTCTACATACTTGGCCAATAAAGATGATTCTCATTCTGATTCTGATTGAAAGTGCACCTTATACCGTACTTTGAAGCGCATTATAGTGCAGAAAAAACTTAAAATGTTAATTGATTTAATCACTGTATAAGGAAACATTTAACCAAACAAAGTTGTTGACATATTTGCCTTTGTTAAAAAAAAAAAGTATAAATACATGAACCATTGTAAAAATAAAACTTTAACACAGGAAGTGCGCTGACAGTTGCATGTCATAGTGGCTGAGTATGATTAAAAATTTGTCACAGTTTGAAATAACTATAGGATACTTTCATATTCCAACGACACCCCAACCCCATTAGTATTTGTGTATGAGAGCTACTTTTTAGATGCAAAGGAAATGAGAAAAAAACGTCTGGTCCTTTATTTTGTGAATTAAAACCCTTTGCTTTTGGACCCAGCATTTCAATCTGTAATACAATCTTAGATTCCTATGTATTTTTTATATCTGTTATATTGCTCAGAAATTCCCCTCCTGCCTGATATCGCCATATTTCAACTAAAGAATCACTTGGCAGCTGTGTGGAAACATTCTGTCTCTTTGCGGCCTTCTGTTCTGCTTGCCAAAATATAAGCTGTGTTTATAAGAGCAGCTTAAACATACACTCATCAATTAACCACTTCAGACTCCCATATCACCCTGGCTGTCTGCTTCAGCAAGGTATCGTGTGCACAGGCACACATGCATGCACGTGCGCATGGACTTTACACACTAAATGCATCTCCTCACAAGGACGAAGTCGTTTTTGACCATTCCCTGTCCTTGTCAGGAGGGGAAAATGAATATGCTCTCTTGTCAAAATACCCTTGAGGAAGAGACGATATAGGGCTTTTTCCAGCTTTGACATGAAACATTTGACTAACCGCTATGACTACCGGTCCACTTAGAATATGCGTTTATATGTAAATGTCAGTATATTTTGCCACTGATAGCAAATGTGTCACGATAGTGCGATAAGCAATAGATTGAGTATTATAGGCACTATATTTGTTGATGGCACAGCTGCACTCAAACATAAGAACTGTTTCATCTTGATTTGTGTGGCGGTGCAAGCCGCATTTTGCGTTTTAGGGGATTTTGGCAAATTGCTCAGTGCCGATGTGGGCATTCTGTCGTACGGGTGGGCGTATCCTTCGACGTGCATCTCCCCCGCATACGAATTTGGTGACTTAAAGCCGACTAAACTACACCTTCTGGAACCGAACTATTGAAAAAGTAGTATAAAGCAGTTTTAGTGAATCTGATTGTGGACACCGCAGAGATCGTATTTCATTCATATATATGGCAATGCTGTGCTTAACCTGTGGCACTGCAATGAGTGGTGAGAAGGGGTCACGCATGGACACAAGCAATCGGGGTGAAAGGCTTTCTGCGAGTGCCCGGTTCACAGAACTGTGATTTCCCTGGCACACTTGACATAATCTGCCCATGGAGGTCTGCATGCAGTTCATTATCAACGTCCTTTTTACCGCCTTCTGCGTGGATTCAAACAGATCAGTTTCTTCATCACATGCTAAGGACTGCGCCTCCCACATGTTGATTCAAAGGAGAGCAGCTGCTCGGATTGGCAGCAAATCAAGTGACTGTGTTGACGCCCACAATGGCGCAAAATGCCCATTTTTAACTGCAGGCCTGCGAAAAAAAAAAAATGTCCAGCCATCTAGACTGTGACTTTGGCTTGAATTGCGCTGGGCACAAATAGAGAATTTAGCATTTGGTATGTTTTCTCAAGAGCATTCCACAGAATATACTCGTTAAGTTTTTCATGAATTTGGATTCATAACCCCCCACCACCAGTCACTATTTCTGCGTGGATTCAAACAGATCAGTTTCTTCATCACATGCTAAGGACTGCGCCTCCCACATGTTGATTCAAAGGAGAGCAGCTGCTCGGATTGGCAGCAAATCAAGTGACTGTGTTGACGCCCACAATGGCGCAAAATGCCCATTTTTAACTGCAGGCCTGCGAAAAAAAAAAAAATGTCCAGCCATCTAGACTGTGACTTTGGCTTGAATTGCGCTGGGCACAAATAGAGAATTTAGCATTTGGTATGTTTTCTCAAGAGCATTCCACAGAATATACTCGTTAAGTTTTTCATGAATTTGGATTCATAACCCCCCACCACCAGTCACTATTCATCCATTCTCTTTATTCTTTATCCGCGGGAAGCTGGAATTTAGGGCTGTTTATTCCAAGCAAAAGGCAGGCTACACCTCACTCTGGTCACTGTCGAGATACACAGCAATTCACGCTCACATATATGCTGTCCTTGAGATGAACCAACACTACCTGCACAGAAGTGAGATGAGTGCGCCATCAGTGTTTCTGCCACCAGCCACCATATGAAGAAATACAATGTGGTTTGCATCGATTCCTCACTGGTTATTGGGTTAGGAAATAGGGGAATATCCATGAACTTTGAACATGGAAACTCTTCAGTGAAAAGCACATCAAAATGTTGAGCTAAATGGAGGCCTGTGTTTATGCCGCAATACCGTGGCATCGAAAGTGATTCATGAATGGAGAAAGTAAGATTTATGCCCAAAACGGCTAGGAGCAATTTGCATCTGTAGAACACAATTCAAAGTGAATCATGTCTGCAGTGCCCCATCCCCCCCCCCCCCCCCCCCACCAATATAAAGAGCACAGCACGGAGAACCAAAGACATTTGTCTTTCTCTGTTTCTCTACCTCCATTTGTTCCTCCCCGCCCTCATTCTTGAAAGCGACCACTACAAGTGTCGTGGTGACAGGTGGGAACTATCCATCACTCCCGATAGTAGGCAGTGAAGCCACCCAGTTTACAACACAGCGAAAATGCGGGTGGGCTAAACGATCAGCACAATTAGTCTTGTACTGGTGAAAGGATCACAAATGTGTCCAAACAGAGGTATGGCTACAATTCATGCACCAATCTTAATACTACAGTCCGTATTCACTTCCCTTTAATAACCTATAAAAAATATATCATTTACTAGGTCATGGTTGGAAAAGTATCCTAAATACTCTCACAGCAGTATTTTGGTTCACTCGATAGAACCATGGAAAAGGTAATGGTAAATATATAAAGATGAAACTGTGTTTCTTTTTCTTTAAAATGTGAGGAAAAAGAAAATGGAGCATGTCATCATCGTGGTGTGATTACAACCCAGTAATGAGTCAGCTCTCATTGTGACAGTGTAAGTGGATCATAAAGGAAAAGCTTGTCAACAAGGCTAATGAAATTCTTCAGTTACAGTGGTTGGGTGGGTGGGGGGTGGGGGGTAGGGATGTTGCGGTCAGCAAGAAAAGATATATATGTATATATGTTATATTTATGAGCTGTCAAAAATTGCAGTCATTTACATAAGTACACAGTTTCCCGTATAAAATTTGGGCCGCCTTCATTTGCCTTGTTTATAAAGTGTGACATTTTGTCCACCTCATCTTTCTTGTGTTTGTGTGTACTTAGCAAAGTCAAGAAATGAAATGATCTTGCAGGTACACCAAAAACAACTGTGTAGTCCTATAGACTGGAACATAAGCCATTCGGTGAAGGTGAACGGCCTACCGATTTGCTGATATTACAAATAGAGTTTCCCTTTGGAAGTATTTGAATCAGCAAAAGCAAATTCACATTAGAGGCAATGTAAAAATTCTCTCTTTAACAAATATGACAATGATTCTTGGAATCCAACTGCTTTAAATATGATTCTGGTAACTTCGGGTATCTTCCGGTGTTTACAACTTCTCATGTTCTTTTTTTTTCTGTTGAGAGTGACAAAAATGGAAAGAAAAGGCAAAATGTAAATTATTTGATGATTGCTGAGCTGAGCACCCATCCGGTAAATGCACAATGGTGGTTTGAACTTCAAAGATTTAGCTTTAGTCACTTCCATTTGTTCTGTGGCCAAAAAAAAAAAAAGCATTCTCGGGGATTCAAGCAAACAGCCTGAACAGGAGAGTATGCCATGTTTTAAATGGGCAGTGTGTGAATTCCCATGGAAACATTGAAAATACTTCAATTGGGTTTTGATTTTTTTTTTTTTCAAGAACATGCATACTACTAATTGTGCTTTCCCTGGTAACATTCAAATTAAAGAGCAAGGATAGTCAAAGACATATTTTGGTGGCTGTAAATGAGGTCATCAGAAATATCGATGTGTGACATGCACTCAACTTTTCCTCTTGGTTGTCGTGGTTCCAATAACAGGGTCTTGTGGATGGGCTTCAGAAAAATGTACATTTGGATGACAGTAGGCCTATATAAATAACTACATGAGATGTTTTTGTGTGACAAGTGAAGTGAAGGCCTGGAAGAAAACTTAGTTCTGCTACTTCTTTCGAACTATGATGTCACGCAAAATATAAACCACATCGCACGTACACCGTGCGGTAGAAATGCAAGCCTGATCAGAATTTACAGATCACTTGGTGGAAACACGCTCTATGCATTGGGTCAGATTACGTACTAGGCTATGTTATAGATTACAATGTTATGGTGAAGGGCAGCACAGTGGTTGACTGGTTAGCACGACAGCCTCAAAGTGCAGAGGTGTAGGGTTCGATTCCGGCTCCGGCCTTCCTATGTGGAGTTTGCATGTTCTCCCCGTGCCTGCGTGGGTTTTCTCCGGGTGCTCCGGTTTCCTCCCACATTCCAAAAACATGCTTGGTAGTTTAATGGAACATTCTAAATGGTCCCTTGGTGTGATTGTGAGCACGAGTGGTTGTTTATCTATGTGTGCCCTGCGACTGGGTGTACCTCACCGACTGCCCGAAGACAGCTGGGATAGGCTCCAGCACATCCGCGACCCTCGTAAAGTTAAGCGGATTAGAAAATGGACGGATGGATGTTATAATGATCAAGATAATTATTTGCCATTTTAGTTGATCGACCATATATATATTTTTTTAAATGAAAAAAGAAATGAATTTATATATTCTCAGCTTACTACCCGAAGACGGTGGGGACAGACTCCAGCACCCCCGCGACCCTTGTGAGGATAAAGCGGAACAGAATATAGATGGTTGGATGGATATTCTCAGCTATGTTTACTGCCAATCTTGTTCACCGAGGTATTAAGGTTTCACCTTCGATCCTCTATTCCACTGTCTCTCGTGTTCTCAGCTGGCAAAGATGGGAACAATCCAGGTACTTACTTCCAGGGAGGTGACCCAGTACAAAGACACAAGAGCCACTAAGCTTCTCTCTGGAGACTTTGACAAAAGAATGGAAAGCAACCAGTGTATTAATTAAACATTTTCTAAATCAGCTGTACCCCTGGTCTCCATGCACTAGCACACAAATTACAGTCCCAATAGGTTTTCTGATTAAAAAAACAAAACACACACACACCAGACTGGTCAATTACTGCTGTCCTTTACTCATGAAGGATCAGATTGGCGACCTCTGATTTATATGAGGTGCATTCATTAAATGATTCTTATTCATGACATGGGAAAAAAAAATCATGATTGTAGCAGGGGTTATATCAAATTACGGCTGGAATCACGGGGTCCTGCACCACATCAGCACTTCGATTATAATGCTCATCTGCGCATAAGCCTTATTAGGTGTACGACCTCAGTATGGTCACCAATGGTTACAAAGCTGCCCATCTGCTCGCCACGGTCCCTCAAGATTCACAGACTTAACAGAAATGACCTGTCATTTCCAGTTCTTCTCCACTTGTTAAGCATCCGAACAACGGGCTTCATTTTATCTGCCATACACAGGTAAGTGTGTGTTTGCCTGGCTTTTAGTCGGAACAGACAGCGAGGCCCCAAAGTCATTGATCCAGGCCAGGCAGACCTGACCTTCTCATATCTTACAAGCCAACCAAATCAGCAGAATGGCTCCACTGATCTTAGAGACACAATCTCTCTCTCTCTCTCTCTCTCTCACTCACACACACACACACACACACACACACACACACAATCCATAGATCATCGCTCTCAAGATGACAGATATATTGACAGTTATCAGCATTGAAGTGAAGATAGACCTTCTGAGGAGCAAACCGATTTATGACTGGCGATATCTGTGTGATAGACAGGGTCATGATGCATGACGGCAAGTGAAAGCACTTGAAAAGAAGTTCGCTGAAAAAAAACATAAAATAAAATAAAAATCAAAGGACCCAAATTGGAACATGGCGAGTGCCAGCAAAGTAAGAAGAAAAGAGTGAGAAAGATGATGCATGTTGGAAGCCAGACAGTGTTTTCCCCTCTTGGCAGGTCCTGACTGTGGTTTTGGGTTACACATCGTATATAGGAACAAAAAGAGTTATATTGGATTGGTCAAGTAACAATTTTTGAAGTACAGCTACAAGAAATTCTCATGGGCTCGAGTTTACAAATAACATTGCTATGGTAAAATAAAAACAGCAACGACGTACCGGTGTTATTACTGTATTGCCTTTTCTCCATCCCAAATGCAGACATTCTTGTAGGATAAGGCAGATAAAGATGTTGAAACCAGGCAACAGGAGGTCTCCATTTGAACATTTCAAGGTGATTAAGACTTCAATATGGTTACTTTCCCATGAAGGGGCCTTAGTGGCTCTACCAAGGTCTTGCTGCCTTTTTGCTCCCAATTTGTCCCAATTTGTCTGGAATCTTAACCAAAGTACACTAAGTGTTTTTTTTTTGAAACTGAGTTTCAGCATGCACCAGGGAATTTTCAGTTCTCGAAATCTTCATTTTTAATTTGATCGCCTTTTTTTTTTTTTTTTTTTTTAATCAGCTTGTAATATAATTTGGTCCGTGTCAGCAAAGTCAACAGTCTGTGTCTCTGTCATTTCTTTTAGCCTGGAGCTGTCCTCTTAACCTTTATCGGTTAACCTTGACGTGGTGTCATGCTTCAGCCATCACCAAGCAAAAACAGACAAAGGCAATTCATCACAGTTTAATAATCATCAATATCCTTTTCAATCCTTTTAATGTACGTCCATCAAGCTTGTTATTGACATTGCCGAGTGAACACAAAAAAGGGCACTCAACAAAAAGATAGAGAGGAATCGAACATGCATTCCCGTGTTGAGAACCCAGCAGATCTGCACAAACATGCTCCATGTGGTCGGAATGATCAACCTATGAGGGGTCACTGTTTGCCTGCTATCACCCTGTTTGGACAGGATTCTAACAATCACATTGATCTCAGCCTCACCGGGACAGTTAAATAAGCGGACTGTCTGACTGAGCTGCAACTCACATTTGTTCGGTATTACCTCTTCATGCAGAGATTACCCATTCCATGCTGTCCAAATATTTAGGTGAGCTTTAACATAGCGGCTGATCTCAAACAACATGCTGGTCTGAGTTGAAGAGTGTGTATTTTATTTAGTAGTAGCTGCATTGACCGGAGATCATGAAAAGGCTAATACTGACATCATGCGCCAGAGTCAAATGAAGTGTTTCCGCGATGGTGTGACTAAGATCTCAGATGTTGGACTGAATGTTGCCTACTTTATATCCATTGTAATTGACATGGTAGCTAACACTGGCTGGTTTTAGACATTTGCTTACTCTACATATTATTGTGGCTGACTTTTCTTTTTTGCAAGCTCTCTAATTAACCTTTAGGAATCTCAGCAGAACTTTTACCCCCACTCCTCCCACCGCCCCCTTTGGATTCTATATGATTTTTGCTTTTTAAGATAATGAATTGAGCATAGTTGAAATCATGGTATCCGAGAAAAACGGTTCTATTTTTTCACTGCAACAACGGGTTGTATAAAAATAAAAATGTTCTGTTTGTCGTGCCGACAGACTCACTAAAACAGCATATATTGTAAATGACTGAATAATAAGCGTTAAAGTTCATAATTAGCTTCATAGGGATATAATCATTTTCGGTAGAATGTTCATTAATCTATTTATGTGTATTCTGTATGTTCCAAGCTAAATCACTTAGCGTATTTGAGTATCACTTTGTTGTATTTTGTTGACATTTGTGACAATACAATAAATGAATCAGAGCAGCAGGGGGAAATCCCAACATGTGATACAATTTGTGATTTGTGAAAAGCTACATCAATATCGATCATCACATATTAAAGACAGTCACTGCAACGGTAATCACATAAACCTTGCTTTCATCACCAGTGTTGTGAGAGTAGATGTGTCCAAGGCCACATTTTGCCTGGATGAGACTGTAGTATAACCACCAATTTGACATCTCTACCGCGAATAAGGAATAACACACTTTAGACAAAGTGCTTATGGAGCATTTGGGATTGTGACAACTTCAAAAATCTTCCAGCACAAGCTCTCTCTTTCCAGACAAGACAAAGACATGATTTATTTTGTTGTTGATATTCAGACTTGATTTGCGCGCTTGTATGAGATGTGTGTGGTGGGTTTGTCTGTCTGCTGTCTGCCAGTGTTTGTCCTCCATTACTGCCAAGGCACTACCACGATGTCAGCCAAGGTATTGGAAACTAAATCTCATAAATCTATTTCAGTGGTCTCATCCAGAGGCGGGGAAAAAAAAAAGGGAGGTTGCAGCGGTATGTGGAAATCTAAGTGTCTCCTTAATCAACCGTGGCCTTGTCAAGCTCATCATCCTCAGCCTTGAGAACGATCATCGTCATCTTGCAAATGAGCAGACATATCAATGATAACTGTCTACTACCTATAAATGAAAACACATAACAGAAAATGCGTAAAAAGGTGGGATGCAGCCATTTTGGGTGTTAGTGTAGTTAGGAATCACTAATTAGAATGTGTTGAGAGATCCTTATTTCCCTTCGAGCTATCGGGCCTTTTCATATTTGTATAATGCATATGCATGGGGGGGGGGGGGCGCAATCATAGCCATATACCCAATTGCACCTACTGGAAAAGTTCACGTGTACCCCAAAAGGCTGAAAAATATGCACTCGCTTGTTCACGCCTGTTGTGTCCTCTGGATGATGAGCAAACACGGTGGCACTGGTGTGAAAGCATGTCATCTCTGGGCCCCGAGCCTGCAAGTGTTGACGTCTGCCAACATCATCAGAATCAGAGCAGATCCCTGAAGACTATCTGGCAGCAATCGTAGTGAATAACCCCCCCCCTCTATAAACCCACCCTCTTTCCTCATCTGAACCAGCAATAATATGATGCCGGATTAATTTTTTGTTCCACTCTGTCAAGCTATGAAGGAGAAGAAAAAAATGCTTAGTGTTCAAAAATAAAGAAACGTTCCATGACACGTTCTTATCAGCCAAAACGAATAGGGGGGGGGGGGGGGGAAGGGGGGGGGGAAATCACATTATCTTCAAAAGGGGTTTAAATGTCTGCCCGCTGGTTTGCTCCCCACCTCAAGCTGCACAGGGAATTTCAACTGAGAGACAGTAATTCGCTGAAGCGCTTAATATTCCGTTCTCAGCTATGTAATATGCAAATTTATGGGGGTCATTCAGAAGTCATATGGAAAAAAAAACCTTAAACTTAATTTAAGAGGCAGTTTGAGATTTTTCCAAGAAAATCGGTCGGTTATGGATTGGGTTGAATAGAAGTCAAAGTGACAGACTCCTTAGAGGGCACACAGGTCCCTGTTGTCCTCACTCAAGAAGACCTCTGCACATTTAGTAGGCCTGGATCCGATGAAACTCTATACCTGCCACATTTACACTGGGTAAATGCATCTCTGCTCTCATTAATTTAATGCAGCTCAACCTACAAATGAGGTGGTGGGCCGTGGCATCTGAAGACAATAAAAACGCGGCGTGTTTGATCTCCCACTGAAGAAAATCGGCACATGCATCAATTCTTTTTTTTTTTTTTTTTTTTTTTTACTCTGTCAGCCAACGCAAAACCTGTGGAGAAATGATCAGTCACAGCATTCTGATCTATGTCAACGTACAATAAATCCATGCAACTGAACACGTTTCACGTGCCAGCTGTATAAAGTCCCATCTCACTACCAAGCTGTCAGCAACAGAAATGCAATTATATGCTGCCTTTGTATGCGTGATCTGTGGCCTATTAAAAAAAATAGGCCTGTTAGAGACCCCGGTGCCTCTGAGAATGGGATATTGATCGATCTCCATTGGCTCCAGATGTGCCATTGTGTTGTGGCTGCACGCTTTATAAAATCTATTCCGATATCACATGTCCGGTAACAACCTGGGATTGTTGTCCCGACGAAGGCTCGACTTTTGCTGAAAAAGCAGCAATGAAGGCTGCGCTCTGGGCCATGCTAATCACCACCAAAGTGGAAGACTTAACCATTTGAAGATGGACAGGACTGAGAGAGAGAGAGAAAGAGAGATCATGAAGCTATTAACCTCCAAACAAGCTGCCGAGAGCCCAGCAGATGGCAGGGCTGATGGTTAGCATGCTGCCAGGCTGCGTTGTGAGCGGAGCAGAATGCCAGCACAGTTAGGGCAGTTGGTGTTAGCACAGTATGTGTGTAATGGTGGCAAATAAACCATGTAAACATGTAAATGTCATAATTTTCCATTCACTTTGCAGGACTGAATAAACTTTGGTAGCTTAGCGATACTGCCCGTGTTAATTAAATGGTTTCACAGTTGCCGCCATATTTAAATCATTATTTCAGTGTACAGGAATTGTGTTGGGTGACTTTAACTCCTTTGCATATCTCCGTGTTTTAGAAGAAGGTGGTCCAAATGATATTGGTTTAAACATTTATAGACTTTCAAGAGAAGATTTAGGGTTAATTTACGGGCGAGTTTTGAAGAACGGTTGGCAGTTATCTATACTGACGACCACGTTTCGGTCAGAAAATGAGACTAAAATATTCATGTTTACAGTAACATAAATTCGGGCGACCTCTGTCTCTGTTTAAAAAAAAAGGGTGTGGGGAGGGGGGGACTTCAGTGAGAACACAGGCCTAAATTTATGGAAATCATGGCTGAAAAAAACTACATTCCAAATTCACTTTGACCTTGAAAAAAATGTCAAGGTCCAGTGTCATCTTTGGAATATCCGCTGTCATTGATCACCCTTTGTAATCTGTACATTAATCAACCACGTCCACAGACAGTCCGGCTACATTCGGATGGCTGTGCTTTTGGCAATGGATGCTATTCATCTCCAGGATTCCGAGATAAATAGGCTGGAATTTTCTAATGCGTTCCAGATTTTCGAATAAACCGAAGTGGAAATTCTAGCAGACAAACAGGGATAGGGAGGATTTAATTTGAAGAACAACATTGTGGTTTATCCCTAATCCAGATTCGACTTGTATTGCTGACTTCTCAACAGCAGATCACTGTTTGTAGGGGTTTATTTTACACTATCATAATATGTCCTGAATTCGGCAATGCATGTGTGCTTAACGAGATACTCTTGGAAAAAAAACCCAAGAAGACATGCCAAACAAAGTGAAGTTCAATCTTTTTTTTTTTTTTTTTTTTTTAAATGCCATTTTAAGATTTTGTTGTGCCATTGTTTTATGTGCAAGCGAAGATCCAAGTCAGGTTATGGGGACAGTTAAGTGTGAGAAAGTTGAAAAGTCAAATGACTTTTATTTTACCAAGAGTTATTTCTACAGAGTGATTTGATTGATTTAGTTAGAACGGGGTATACTTTGACTGACTTGACTTAAGGCCTTTGCTCTTCTTGGGTATATACAGTAAGGCTATTGACAACTATCATCCATTTCACTAGCGGTTTGTTTGGGAGCTTGATCTGAGACATTTCTGCCTCAATACTTCTTGTCCAGCTCTTTCTGAAGCGATCACGTTTCCTTTTCCCATTGGGGATTCCATTTCAGGGCTTGCTGGTTGATTTGTGGCAGGTTTTCCGAGGGTGTGACCAATTCACTTCGGCATTCTCTTTCAAATGTATATGTGTTTGACATCCTGTCGAATGACGAATGACGGACCTGCAAAATTTAGCACTTATTTATCGTTTTGAAGATGTTCTTATGAGACTAGTGTCTCCTTCATTTGGGGGAGTACATTCAATCACCAGTGATGACTGAGTCATCACATATGAATGTAAACTGTCATATTTTTGTTCTGTGATACTTGTGACATCATTCGTCACCTAAAACCTCGCTACTTGGGTGGGCATGATTTAAACAGTGACGCCATTTTCTAATCTCCGAAAACCACATTTTTCAAAAAACACAATGTGTCAATTGTGTGACCAGACAAGCCTCGTAATCTTCTTTTCATTTCTGCGTTCTGTATCATGGAATCTGCTAATTGCAGTTCAGGACTGATTGGTTTGCGTGTACTCTGTCTGCAGCTGATTTTGCTATTCTTCTCGTGCTTCTGCTTACTCTGCCTTTTTATTTCAATCCAGGAAATTAGATCTTGAGTTCATCTTGAAGCCTGCACTGAAATGCAGACAATGGAAGGGAATGGAGTATGTTAAAAAATATACAAATTCTCGTTGAATGCCACACATTCCCGTGGTGGAAAATCCTTCAAGGCAGTTAAGTAGGTTTGCCCCCTCGAGTGTCAGGTGGTCGTACACTGCGCATTTTTGGGCTTAAATCAGATCAAAGTTGTGGCCGCTGGTTCGCAAAACAACAGCATGTTGAAGCCCTCAAATTGAAACATTTTAAAACAAATCATTAAGTTCTTGAAAATGATATCATTGTTGTTTCCATCCAAACCGTGGAAATCGAATGCATGTGTCTTTGTGAACATCTTTGCTAGCCCAACCATGACTGACTACAGAACCGCTTTTCCTGTCAAGTCTCACAGTTGTCATCTGTGTTCTCTTCCTAATGCCATCAATAGATTCATTGTCTTCCAATCCCCACCCCCGCATCATCCAATCTCTCATTCTCTCTTTCCTGTCCTCTTTCTTACTGTCAAGCAAAACGATGCAAACATCATAATAGGTTTAGACTAGCTGCTCTGAATTCTTTATTTTTTGTGAGGCATTCTACCTCAAATATTTAATTACAAACTCAGTATTTGTCTGACAGTAATTGTCTTCTTCAAACGCAGACATTTGTGTCTCTGCGCTCGTGCAGGGTAAATACACACAAATGGAATGTGCAAAGGTAATAAGAGGTAATGAGTTTTGGGGTCCAGCATGCTGTGGGTCATTGTCGAGGGATTGTGGCAAGCAAATATGATATTGACTTCCGCAAGGAGATTAAGACTGAGGAAGAGGAGTGGGTGCGAGAGATAAAGCATGCTGGCGGCACCAGATGAGTTTGCTTGAACTTGGAGGTTAATCTTAAAAGGCAGATACAAAGCACTGAAGGGTGATTAGGGGGAGAAAAAAAAAAGCATGTAGGAAGGAGATGGCTGCCTGATTGTTCTTACGATGCAAGCACACAATCGGTGTTTTAATAAAAAGTTGACCGCCTATTTTGTGAATAGTCAGCTTGGCTAGTTTATTAAATCTGTCAGGTTAAGTCAGACCTGTTTTGTTTGGAGAAAAATTATTGAGGTGTGTTGGAGTCCACAGCCAGTGACTGTTGTGGGGCAGGATGTGTTTGATTGCCACTTCTCTGTTTATGCTTGTTATATAACACTGGCATGATTACTGTTTTATTCCTCGGTCTGACTGGCAGGAAACAACTCGATGTTGTTCCATCACATTTATGTAACTCAGACGTCTGTAGCTTGAAACCAAGAAAAGATGGGTAGGTCCAAGCAAACTTAAAAAAAAAAAAACTTATGTACATAATATCTTGAATTATTATTGCCTTTGGGTTTTAGTATAAAATCAGGAAGTTGCCTACTGAGGTTTACGTTCAGCGCACAGATTCATCTGTTTAAGGTAAGAGAGCTACAGCAAGTTGATGGTGACTAATGAAGAATGAATGCAGCAACCAGTCTTTGGGCATCCACAGCAGGTGGAGAAGAGCAGGAGAGGTTTTCGGCCATAACCATCAAGTGCAAGAGAAAACAAACAGGACACAGATGGATCTTTGTTGGAGTGAGGAGTATAATACGGTAAAGAACGGTTGATTTATGTAACTGGGGTACACGAAGGCATATATGAAGTCTAAAGTTAAAATAAAGTGGTGACTTTACCTTTTATAAAATGGAGTTCTTTGGGGTTTTTTTGGGGGGGGGGAGAAATGACCTAAAATGCCTACATAAGAGCCCCCCCCCCGCCCCCGAAAAAAAAAAACATTCCACCCAGAAATAAATAAATAATGATTGTGTCTCAAGAGAAAAGCATTGCGTTTTCAAAAATAACTCCCTTTTCTCTCACACGTAACCAAAATCACCCAGTTTCACAATTTTTCTGTGACGTAGGTGAAAGAGTACTTGGATGCTAGAGAGTCACTGGGATGATGGCCTGTTCACGCAAACGCTGACTATGGCAACAAGATATATGTGTGCTATTCACAAGTATTTTGCAAGAAAGAGGGAAAGGACTGTGAGTAAACTATTCAAAAAACAAACCAAAATGAGTACAAATACTTTCCACCATTTATTTACGATTTGGCTTGATTACTTTGATGCCATTTTCCATCACTGCTTTCGGAGATTGGCCCTCCTCCTTTTCATAATTTTTCTCTTCCTCCTCTTTTTTGTGCAATCAAATCCGAGCTATGTCTCAACGATGGAATTCTGACAGTTAGCACATGTATCTTACGGCAAGGGGGTCCCGAGTTTGATTTTGGCCATGGGCCAGGCGGAAGAGAAGTGTGCTTGCGTGTGTGTGTGTGTGTGTGTGTGTGTGTGTGTGTGTGTGTGTGTGTGTGTGAGAGAGACTCCGTGCGTTCGGGTGCCTTCGGTGTTTCCGTTACAAGGTAAGAGACTGAAAGAACACCTTCAACGATTAAAGCCGATGTGCATGCATATTTCACCGCTCACTGTATTTCACATCGTAATCTTGTAAATGTTTGTGCGCACAGAAGGAAAATTTGTGAAGTCAGAAGTCACTGATGTTGGAAGGTAGGGAGTGGCTGATGATCTCTGTTCTAATTCACTCCACGGTTGTTTGCCGGGATAAGAGTCAGGGATCGGTCAAGTTTTACTTCATCAGGCTCATTCAAGTTTAGCTTTATGGACCTTAATTTCCTTTTATTTTCTTTTATTGTGCAGGAGTCGTTCTGGTTCATTAGAAGCTTCTAAAGTGCTTCAAATTCCATGCCGTCACGGATCTGGCATGAATAAACACTACTTTCTCAGTCCAATGAATATCCAATACAAGTACATGATGGGTCCGCAACTGAGACTCAGTTCAGAATCAGCGATGAAAATGGATATAACTGTGACACAACCACAGCTGCTTTGTCAACTGAAAATAGCATCATAAGGACATACCATTAGATGGCACCTCAAATACTGTCATGATGACATGACAGTGAACTGTGCCACATCTTCTCAAGACTCATAATTGCTCCCCACTTGCCTTTAATTAAAATACATAATCCCATTAACAAGCAGAAATAGGATTAATACCGCCTCTGACTCCAGCTGCTGCTCTGTGATGAGGGTGCATGCGAGAGCGTGTGAGAGGTCTATTGAGAACTCAAACATGTCTGCTCCCCCGACACCGAGATATCAGCAGCACCAGAGGCTTGATGTGGGTGAGAGGAAGAGAGCGCATGGGAGATCGTAAAGGACGCAGACGCAGGAAGTGCAAATGACATGTAGAGGAGGACAGGTAATTAGATCAATAACGCAGCACTATTTACTAAGACGGAACATCTTTCTCCAGTTGTTTTGAACAGTATCACAGTAATTTATGAGCATTCTTTCAAAAAAAGAGTTCTTCTGGAACACTCTGAGGTCATAAAGTATTGCACAGCACTAAAGTTAGCAAGTGTTCCAATAAGTGCCCTATGGATTATTTATAGATGATCATTGGCCACCATATTCCTGCATGAAACTGTAAAATGTAATACTGGCATCCAACCATGCAGCCACATCCCTTTAAGCTTATAATAGCGCAGTGTACAAGGGTTTTTTTTTTTACTATGGCCTCACATCAAGACGTTTTGCTCACATCTCGCTTTGGGGCCTTTCCGTGAGTCTGTACTTGGCTGAATTCCAACTTTCTCCTTTGACTAAAGCATTGATTCAGTATGTGGAGTTTTGGTCGCTCTGCTACATTGTCGAGAACTTCATGCCGTCAACAAATGTGCATGTGTATAAAAATATACAGGTACATACTGTATTATGCTCGATGATCATTGAGCTGTGTATTCTTCAATAGTGCGATACAAGAGTAGCGCAGCTTTCCAGCACTGAAGGGAGTGTGGTGCCTTGCTCAAGGGCATATTAGCCACATGCATCTGTATGTTTATGCTGGTGGGAGGCATCTCACCTTGGTCATATTCTGAAATAATCAGGCACGCAAACACCCCTTTATTAACCCTGTGCGCATTTCAGCAGTTGGGTCTCCCCACCTTGCTCAATTTAAGGACACTTTTTTTGATGTGGAATGAACCAGTCGCAATTTCCAACGAGCTTTCCCCAGGCCATTCAAGGCCTGAAATACTGTTGGCCACACTGAGACATATAATGAGAGACGTGGGCAAAAAAGGGGGAGTGATTAAACAAGAAATACAGTACCGTTTCTTTTCCCCAGAGGCATCCTCCCTCACTGCCAAGCTAAAGGTGAGAAACAATGACCGTGAAAGGATGACATGCCAACACAACACCTCTATTGTAGCAGCAACAAAAGCTGCCGCTGAGCCGCAAGGATAAGAGAACACGGCAACCGAGGAGCGTTCAATGTTCCAGAGTCGATTATGTTGTTGTTGACTCACAGCGGAGACTCCAAACATCTGTTTTTGTCCTCCAACACACCTCGCACAAGCCACCATTCAGCCGTGTCGCCATCTCTGCTTTGTCATTGTCAAATTAGCTACCTGGACATCGTCTCCATTCGCCACTGCTGTCACTTGCAAAAATAATGACATGCAGTCTGAGCTGTGTCTTGCGCTACTTGTATCCCGGTCAATTATTGTTTTTGTTCATTATGGTTTGGAGTTGCAAAGTTTTGCAGTGACAAATGGTGAACTGTGTGCAAGCCAACAACAGAAGAAAAGGTAAGATTTCATTTGGATATTGTATATTTACGGTCTAGAATTGTTTAGGGATTCGAGACTCAGACCAAATTGATGTGTAGGAACTGAACTCTGACGTATAACGAGGACAGAATTGACTGAATTTTGTCTGATGTTTCTTTAAGCCATCGCAATACATTGAGTACAATAACAAGAATTCTTTTGAGTTCCAACTTGGCATTGCTCTACGTGTCATCCCTGCTAATCGAGCATGAAATGGAGAATTTGGTAGAATTTATGCCAAGATTCCCGAAAGGCAGAATAGATTGGAGCTATATCCAAGTGACCTCGTGTCGCACTTTTACTGGTCAGTATTCCAGCCGTGCACTCGAGCTGTCTGTCGTGTGTGTAGTCGTGTATGCGCACACGTGTGTGTGAGTGTGTTTGTGTGTGCACGTTAATGTGTGTGTATGCACTGTCTGTGTCAGGGTTTGAACCAGTGAGTGTTGGGTGCAAAGGACTTGTCTGCGTGCTCTCTGTTGGCTTCCCACTGACAAGAGAGTGAAGTGACAAGGCCAAAGCATGGAGAGACACACACACACACACACACACACACACACACACACACACGCACACACACATTTTTTGAGTTTTAATTTGAAAACAGGATGTACAGGCTTTTAGCCATCAATATTGTAATTGCATTTTTTTGTTTTTAATTCAAGGGACCTGCCTGCATCGTACTGCGGTGGTTCACAAAGCCGACTTCCATGCAGTTCAATTCAATCACTGCTTATCTCCCCATTCAAAATCTTCCACATTTGACTGGCGACCAGTCCAAGGTGTGGTCTGCCTTTTGCCCAAGACAGTGGTGATAGTCTCGAGTTCCTGCTACTATCCTGAACAGGATCATCTGTACAGAAAATGCATCCATGTACTTTGTACAGTATTCAGTTTTTCCCTTTTCAGCTTTCAATTTACCCACACTTGAGATGTGTGCACTACTAATGCCCAACATAATTTATTCCAATGTAATGAATAGAAAACTACAAATTTTTTGGGCGGGGTTGTCTGAAGTTTTAGTTTTCCAGTTTATTTTAGAAATAATAATGCTAAAATTGCACGTACGCTAAACGGGTTACTCTGTTTGGAGAGTTTGGCGAAATATTGTATTTTGGTTTCAAAACATTTTTAGTGAAGCATCTCCACAGGATGTCTGGAAAAGTGTGTTGCAACAAGACTCCACTACTTTTTTGAAAGCTTGCTTTGGAAGGAACTGACACAAATGTTGCAGTAAGGGGAAAAAAAGTCGACTAATGATGTAATTTGTGCTTGACTTTTTGTCTAAAATGCCAGTCAATTCTCCAGAGACTCGTTGAAATTGCATTAGTAGTGTGCTCCCTCCATTTACAGATGTGGCCTCAAGATAAATCAAATGTTTTTTTTTCACTGTAATACTGTTCACCAAAGCCATTCATTAATTATTCTTTCAGTGTATAAAGATCGACCTCCCTCATAAAATGGATAGCAAACAGACCTGTGTTTTTTTTTTCACTCCCTAAACTTGCACTTCAACAGCTCCAGTCCAGGACTTTTTAGCTAACCATATCTCTCTGCTGTGAAGGAGATAATGGACATAATGCAAAGGTATGGATGTGAAGTAGAAAATGAAATGCATAAGGTGACAGCATAGAAATGCGTCCGGCAAAGCCTTGCTACCAGACTGCATTGCATAACAGCTCATGCATAACACATAGCACAGGTTTTGCATATGCACAGCGCACACAATCAGGCAGGCACATATGGTGCAGCCTCCCATTTCCTTTATTTCTTGACAAGAACTACAAGCAGCGTATACTGTATATGCTATATGTGTGGCTATGCTCTTATGATCACTAAATGTTTGTGTCAGAAAGCGTGCCCTCCACGATGACAAGCTTAATTTCAGCCATCCTGTCTCTCGTCTCTTGATGGACCAAAGCGCAAGTCCACGGATTCACTTCAACACATGCTTGTCAAGTTGACGTATGCCGAAGTGTCATCAGAGAGAGGATTAGGATTTGTGGACTCAAGCCCGAGGGTTATTGCAGGATGGCAAAGAGACACTTAGAGCACATCATATGGGAGTTGATTAAAAAAGATGGGACACGGTTAATAATTTGTAAAAAAAAAAAAAAAAAAAGCTACGTTAAAGTCTTTTTTCTGAGTCACTTGGCGGTGTCTTTAAGGAACACCGATAACGATGACACACATAGAGGCCATAAAAAGGACACGTGTGCCCAGTAGAGTTGAGGTTTGGGTGAGAGGACGCAGAAACTGCTTGCCAGTCATTAAAAGTGAAGAAACTTCAAAGAGAAACTTGAAAAAAAAAGGATAATTATGAAACTTTGAGATGAAATTCGTCCCATTTTCCCGTGCAACTGAGATCCAGAACCGTCCTCCCCCGCCTCCCTGTCCTCGGGTTCACCTCGGCGGCTTGTTTTTGCCAAGCTGTCCTCCTCGTTACCTAGCTAATCCCAACCACTGTCAAGATTTAAATGCTGCTTTCAGCGTGTGCCATATTTTCTGCATTCAGCATCATTTCCCTGAGCCTGAGAGACAAGGAGAGAGTGGGAGGAACATCAGACGAGATAAAGAGACACACTCCACGGATTACACACACATACACACATACATATGCCAATACAAATGCGGGAACACATTGTATTAGCCTCTGTTTAATTAGCCTGGTGATTTTTATCAGGGTGATCAGGAGTTCAACACTGTAAAGTTTCTCGAAGATAAAACAGAGTTTGTGTATACGAGAACTCATGAATGCTGAGTAGCGCTAATGGAGAAGGAGGAAGAAGAACAGAAGGAGAGGAAAGGAGGACGACAAGAGGGTGCTCTCGTTTAATTGCTCACCTGATACTTTGACCTTCTTACTTATCATTCTCTTTCATCTATTACAGCACATGAGAAAATTGCCTCTTACAGATGCATCCTACCGAGACAGACTTTATTTGCTAGAATCAGGGTGAGTGTTGATAGCTTGGAGTCTAAGAACTACATCCGAGAGTTTGATCGACTAGTCGCAACTTTTGGTGACACAGCAGAGCACCTACCTAAGTCACGAATTTGGTTGACTTTGGACCACATTTTGTACATACCGTATTTTTCGGATTATACGTCGCTTCGGATTATAAATCGCACCAGCCAAAAAATGCATAATTAAGAAGGAAAAAAACATATGTAAGTCGCACTGGAGTATAAGTCGCATTTTTGGGGGGAATTTATTTAATAAAATCCAACACCAATAACATACATGTCATCTTGAAAGGTAATTCAAAATAAAAATAAAATGGAGAACAACAGGCTGAATAAGTGTACGGTATACTAACGTTACATATGACTGACATGCCTGGTAATGTCAGTAACGACGTAACATTTTAAGAGTTATTCAGATCACTCGAGCATAAAGAACATGCTAACAAGTTTACCAAACTATCATTTTCACTCCAAATCACTAAATCCAATGAAATCTTCATCGTCGGTGTCACTTTTAAACAACTCCCCCAACTCGGGAGGTAGACGATGCACCGCTTCCTCTTCTACATCGCTTACGTCAGACTCATCATCGATTTCTCAACAGGCCGAGAGCGCCCTCCCTTGTGGTTTAATGTGAAAATAACATGTGAAATGACATCATTATGTGTTAATAATTTCACACATAAATGGCTCCAGAGTATAAATCGCACCCCTGGCCAAACAATGAAAAAAAAAATGTGATTTATAGTCCGGAAAATACCGTACTTTTGGAATGATCATTTCAGAAACTTCTTCGTTTTTGGTCACAATTCAGATCCAAGTCATGTAACTTATGATATTGATAACCACATGATAGAAGACCTTAAGGAATTAAAAAAAAAAAAAAAAAAAAAAGAACAGGACAGATTATTTTGGGAAAACTGCTCAGTGTTGGCAGAGGAAGATGAGTGATGCCACGGCGACCCTATGAATTTATCGATTCACATCGCCTTTGTGTTGGCGGTGCAAACTCCTTCTGAAAAACTGGACTTAATTTGCAAATACATCAAATCGATGATGCCACTTGCAATAATGTCACCCGTTAAGTAGCTATGCGATTAGTCTGATGTCATTGCAGCAATGCTCAGGGCCAATATCTGGGGATTTTTATGCGGCAGAATTTCAGTGACCATATGCATTAACAAAAGCATTTGGGTCTGTTGCAAAACAAACTTCGTTCACTGTGTGTTGGTCAAACAAAGGAAATCCATCTTCATGACAGTTGTGGGTTTATATCTGTACATAAAGAGCTGACCATTATCTTTTCCCCCACCGTGTCAAGTAAATAACAAATAATGCCGAACAGTGCACAAGCCATGATTCATTTCAAAAGAAATGCTGGAATAACCTGATCATGAAGCTTTTATTCTGTGTCAGACTTTGGTGCTTCTACGTCATTATTAATCTTGCTCTCAAAAGCAACCAAAGCTGTACCGGACAGTGTGTTCATTGTTACATCGCCTTGGCTCCAAGAGCACTGCGATGTAACCCAGACGTTGCGCAGTGTACCTGCTGAATGTCAGGCATTGGTAAAAGTGCAAGACACTACACTGTACTGCAGTGGTAAAGAAGAAGTCAAGCCAGAAAAAGCTCTTAATTAAGCAATCAATCTGCTTCTGAACCCATCATCAAGCTACGATTGCAGGCTTTGGGTGGAGACCAAAAGAATGAGCTCAGAGCTACAAGAAGCCTAAATCCTTCATGAGCTGACACATCTGGAGGCACTGGAGTCCTTTTTCTTCCACACTGCGAGGAACCAGCCGCCATATAGTCAGTTACATGTTAGATCAGGATGCTGCCCTGCTTTGTCCAGTTGATACACTCGGTAGCTGCCAATTTTTACTGAATCCAAATAAATTCCCTTCCTGGTTATTTATGGTACAATGGAACACCCTGATTGGCCCCCGTCAGCAAGTTAGATCATTTTGTATCGTCTAATCCTATCCAATTAGGGCAATGACAAGGGAGTGTCCAGTATCTCAGTGAAAGTTTCTTCTTATGACAAGCAAGCATGCGGATAACACAGTCGTATTGTTCCAACTTTTAGCCCCTTAAGCTGAGGGCCACTTTGCATTGCTGTCCCTGAGGATTTGATCAACAGACATCCCATGTGAAGACAGCAAGAGAGTATTGATCAGTCAGCCGTTGTATTTTGATCAAAGGAATTTTCATGGATCATATTTTGAGGGAGCAGAGGATGTTTCGGGAAATACTTTGGACTCGGTGATGCTATTGGCTTCGACCCAGATCGTGACAGAGGTTCAGAGACGACGGGTATAGATGAGGTTTGGAAGTGAGAAGTAAGTGAAATCTTGACAGCATTGGCCCTGCCTTCGAGATTACCCAGTTAGTTGATGACGTATCCGCCCTTTTAGATGAACAAGACGAAACATTTCTTCTTTCAATAAGAGCAAGGACTGATCCATCTCACAGTATCAATTTACCACCATAAAACTTCACCATTCTTTTTCTTGGCCTGTTCCAATCAGCTCTTTTCCAGAAGGATTTGTGAAATGCCCTATGTGGCGCATAAAGTTAGTTTAGTTGGAAAGTTAAATGATTCAGGGTTTTTTTTTGTTTTGTTTTTTGTTTTTGTAGTCCTTGACTAGGATTATTGCAATTGCCCAGTGAGAATTTCCGTAATGCAAGTCAGTTTGGTCAATATACAACGGTAATAGGACGTCAGCAAAGTTGAAGCATTAGAGGAACAAAAGAGTGGGCCAATCTGAATATTTTCACAATAACCTAATTTACATTGGAAACTGTGCATGTGTGTCTTTTAATTACAAAAAAAAGTGCCATCGAGCGTAGAGAGAGGGTGAGAGATGGTTTGATGTTAAAAAAAAAAAAAAATCAACAGCAGCGGGGGAAACTTTGATGCGCAGTTCACAAAAAAGCATCTTGAAAACTTGAGATTCCTTTCAGAGGGAGAACTGGCACAGAGAGAGATGGGAGAGGTAGCAGAGATGCAGCCAATATGCGCCATCTGCTTCCAGCATTCATGCGGTACACACACGCACACATACACGTACTCAATATGTGGTTCACTCTTAAGTTTCCAACAATTTTGGTTTAAATATGACAATCCCTACATGCGCAAGCCATTTTCTGATATGGTTTGTCTTTTTACTCTTCTGTCTTGTACAAGCCAAGCCAGCGGTTGTGAGTGATCCCACCTATCTGGCACATGATTGGTTGAAACTGTGAGGCAAGGGGAGAGACCACCCACCGACAACAAACGCACCGATTGGATACGGTCCAGTTGTTTGTCATATTCCCGAATCAGCGACGTCAGCTTTTGTTCTTTAAGGGTGCCTGGGCTCGCAACAAAATTGAAACTGATATTGGACAGTCGTGAGAATGTTTTGCTTCATCACAAACTTATTTTTAATACATTTTTTTTCTTTACATTTGTGATGTGGCTATGAGCTTTTGTTGAATGTCACATCATTCAAGTCTACTTGCTATACATGTTCGAATCTCCGTTTACATGTATGGATGAGTGGCTAGGCGGCGTGGCCAGTATGTTGAGACCAGGACTCTGCTTTGTGTCAAGAAAGGTTGTGTGAAGGTGGAGGACAGATTAAAGCAATTCAAAGGAACACTCATTTCTAAGCTGTCTGATGCAAAAGCCGCTTTGTAAAAATGGACAGCTAGCACTCAAAAAAAATAAATAAAAATATGAGCCCAATTGACTGCACTCTCACTTGTTAGTTCTACGGAATAATCCGGAGAAAGGTGGATTCCACAAGTGAAGACACAGATAAGGCTTTGAAAAAAAAAAACAAATACAAAAACGCAAGACCGAGAAAATACAACAAAAGACGCTGTAACAAAGAACAGAGAAAATAATGAAAGAAAACAAAAACACTTGCAAAAATCAAGGATGAATATAAACATAAATAGCTTGTCACAAAAGGACAAGTAAATCCAATGCATGACAATACTTTTAACCTGAGGAAATAAGAATAAGGAAATGCTTACAAGAAAATAACAAGAAACGCAGCGAGAAGTTATGAGGCAAAAATTATGAACGTCTAGAAAATTCAGGCACGTGGAGGCTAGAGTCGAAAGCAAGGCTGTGATAATCTGACAACCAGTTGTCGGCCTGGCAGAGTATTTAAAGGCAGCTGGTAATGAGGCATGATTAGAGACAGGTGCGGCTCGTACGGGAACACCCACTTTCCAGCTGGAGACTGGAAAAACAAAGCAAACAGGACAGGATCATGACATCAGTCCGCTGATTTTAGCTAGAGAGACTTTAGCATCAACATATCCAATGCAGCCAAGCATGACCTTGTGATATGTATATGTCGGTGTGGGTGTATTAGTTGTGTTCGTTTTCTTGCTTGGATTCAAATCTTTCCTGAAGTACACAGAAAACATTTAATTCAATTTAAATAAAATACATTCGGGTGGTCGACTGGTTAGCACACCAGCCTCACAGTGCAGAGGTGCAGGGCTTGATTGATTGATCTGGCCTTCCTGTGTGGAGTATGCATGTTTTCCCCATGCCTCTGTGAAATTTTTCTGGGTGCTCCAGTTTCCTCCCACATTCCAAAAACATGCCTGGCACACTCTAAATGGTCCCTAAGTGTGAGTGTGAGTGCGGATGGTTATATGTCTACGTGTGCCCTGCGATTGGCTGGCAACCAGTTCAGGGTGTCCCACGCCTACTGCCCAAAGACAGCTGGGATAGGCTCCAGTACGCCTGTGACCCTTGTGAGGGTAAAGTGGTTCAGATAATGGATAGATACATTCCCAAGCCTTTTATAAATCATTGAAATGCTGACACTCATAGTCGGATATGCTATCATCACCTTCATGCTAATTGTGCTATATCAATCATGTGTTGAATGTGGATTTAAAAAGTGTTGAACTTTAATGGGACGGACGGGAAGTTTTCCATCTCATTTTTATTCTATTTTAAGTACCTTTACTAAGGATAAAAGCACAGTTTGTGTGTCAGTTAGCAGTATATTTTCCGAAACTGCTTTCAATGCTTTCCCATGGTTAATAGGTGGCACATTTGCATACTAAGAACCAATTTCCTTCAATAACTGCTGCCAAAGACAGCTGGGAGAGACTCAGCATGCCTGTGACTCTGGTGAGGATAAGCGGATCGGATAATGGGTGGATGGATTTAATCGACCTTTCAACAACGGCCTCTCATGCCTTTTAAATGAACATTATTTATCATTCACAGTATTTATTATATATGTGATTATATGTTGCCCACTCAGTATCCATCTGAGATGGGAGGTTCCTCAATGTAGGATCCTTTCTTCCCAAATGATTTTCCTGGGAGTTCTTCCTTTCCTGGTTGGTGGATTTGGACAAGGAGATGGAGTCGATTCCAGGTGAACTTTGGGCTTGTGAAGCCCTTTGTGACTAGGGCTGTGTAAACAAACTTGACATAAACTACATGTGGAGGAGTGCCTTTCTTGTTTTCTCTCCTTTTTCCGCTCTCGTTTCATCCTCATTTCTACTTTATTATTGTGAAAATTCAAGATGTTCCTTTCCTGGTTGGTGGATTTGGACAAGGAGATGGAGTCGATTTCAGGTGAACTTTGGGCTTGTGAAGCCCTATGTGACTTTTTTGTGATGAAGGGCTGTGTCAACAAACTTGACATAAACTACATGTCCACAGTTGTGGAGGAGTGCCTTTCTTGTTTTCTCTCCTTTTTCCGCTCTGGTTTCATCATTTTTACTTTACTATTGTGAAAATTCAAGATTTGCCCTCTCATATCAGAGAGTGCCCACAAGTGGTGGCGTTTAATCTTGATCCAAGTTTTCTTCTGCTTGCTAAGAAACATGTAATAAGAACCTACACGTGGATTAAAACATTACAACCTGATCTGATGAGATTTGACATAGATATGGGTGTCTAAGCGTGTTCAATGTACTTTTCCATGTTACATTTAAATTGCTGCCAAATGCGCAATCTGGATCAAATCAGAGTGAAACTTGGCTTAACATCACAGCTTCTGACCCGCCATACAAAAAGCACATTCTGTTCAAAACTCAGTTGACAGCATGTCTTCTTCGTCCATCGTAAAAGACAGCTTTATTTTTTTCTTTTTATTTATTAAAATACACATTCAAAAGTTTTCTTTGCCTCATTAATTTGTGGATTTTCGGTAAAGTTTGACGGGCACATTTGGCCTGCATGTTGTCATTAGGATTAACATTAGCATTAATTACTTGGAAATAAATAGCACTGCAGTGAGCGATTTAAATATCCTTTCGATATAATGTTAATAAAGACCCAATAGACAGTGAAACAAAAAGGTCTACACACCCAAGGGTGATTCTAGGATGACAAGTTTATGGGTGCTGATCTCTCGACCAAGCATGCTCTGTAGATTTTAATGCAATTTCAGTCCCACATTTATGAAAGAAAGAAGAGAAAGAAAAATAAATTAAGAAAAATTCTAAGTTTATGGGTGCTGATCTCTCGACCAAGCATGCTAAATTTCACTGCTTTGTAGATTTTAATGCAATTTCAGTCCCACATTGATGAAAGAAAGAAGAGAAAGAAAAGTAAATTAAGAAAAATTCAGAAAAGTCTGACTAAACCATCGAATATGATCGAGAGGAATGATTTGGAATCACAACAGAAACATTTTGCAATTCATTTTTGGGGGATGACGACTCATTTTAAAATAGAGCAGTAGTGCTGTATTTTTGTCGATGACTGTCTTCATTGTGTTCCATCTTACCCATTTATTGCCTTTCATGCCTTTTCCCCTCTTGAAACGATTTATTCTTTTTTTAAAATATTGGATATGTTTATAAATTATTCAGCTTGGTCTCATTTTTATAAAACCTGGCAACAAAGGTGTGTCCATTTTTTTTTAATTTCCACAGTATACCCAATCAGATAAAAACAAAACTCTATTGTCCGATATGTGGATTGTGTTTATAAATTATTCAGCTTGGTCTCATTTTTATAATGTCACAAAAACCTGGCAACAAAGGTGTGTCCAAATTTTTTTTAATTTCCACAGTATACCCAATCAGATAAAAACTATACTGTACTACTACTCTATTGTCCGATATGTGGATTGGAACATGTTTATCTATCAAACATTACAGTGGTTTTTATGACAAAATAAAAAAGTTATTTGGGGCATTTGTTTATTCAGTTATATAAAAGCCATGAGTTGATAGGTTGATGCAGCAGTGGGTGTGCACATCTTTGAATGTGTCCGTGTGTGTGCCCGTGTGTGTGTGTGTGTGTGTGTGTGTCACACTATGGACCAGGAAACCTTTGTCTGTTTTGCTTAAATATGGACAGAACTGGGGGATTAATTTAAAATATTACTTAAGAGCTGAGAAATCCATCTAGATGAACATGGCACAGAGAACTGCACTCATATACAGTACTTACATATATGTAAAAAAAAAACAGTAGTCTGATTAATGTGAGGAGGTGCTGCGGTCAGGTGACTGATTCGCTTCCAAGGTGGGCCACAGCTGCAATTTCAGTAGCCAAGACAAACCTTCAGAAATCATCTGCGAAAGTAGGTTTTTATGTAAATGAGAAATAACTTAAAGAGATGTGGCGATATGTTGCATATGTGCTCAGCAAAAGCAAACACTCAACTGCAGAGCCCAAAATTACACTGTGTGCAATACTGACTATTAAAAAGATCTTTCACTGATAGTACGCCACTTGCATCTACATTCAACTTTGTATGATACCGGCGCACAGGTGACTTGACATATAGCAAGATTTTAACTGAGCTATGATCCACTTACTCTGGGACTTCCGAGTATTGTTATGCATTCTTTTTAAAATGTGACCTTAACATGAAGTCAGATGTTACAAAAAGGCAAAGTTGAAGCAAGCTTGATGTTGACCAGAACCTTGGAATTCTGTGTTTTTGCATATGGATTCCATTGGAGGGCTTCTTGACATTCATGTTGTGTTTATCCAAATAGATTAAATTTCTGCCAGCTCCTCTCTTCCTGTTTCATGCTTTGCCTTTTTGGCCGCAATAACTGGAAACTTCTTAGTGGGGTAACCTATCCCGTCTAACTTAGGAAAGCTCCTATAATGACTGCTAAGGCCACAAAAAAAAAAAATAGCCTCTCCACAGGACCAGAAAATTATTCTTTCAGTCTGCTCTAAAAGTGAATCATACGAAGGAACTGAACCCTTAAACCTATTTTGGTGCTGAATAGATTCTTGAACGGAAAGCTTGGAAACCAAAAGAAATTGAAGCCACATCCAGATCTATAGGACGTTTTTTTTTTGTTTGTTTGTTTTCACCATTTTAAAGTAATTTGTCCCAGAAAAAAAATAATAAAATTACTCTGGAAACATAGCCACAATGACTCAGCATTGTAGAAGTGTATAAAAACAGTACTGTCGTCTTCTTCGTATTCAATAATTTAGTTTTTTACTACAGTATGCATCCATGTGTGTATGAATGCACACGTGTGTTGGCATGTGCATGTGTATAAATTTCAAAGTGAAGTGGTGCTTCCCCGTCCCGTATTAGGGATGTAAGATGCTGTAAATGGCTTTTTACCATCGCTGCCTCAGCACTACTATCTGCTCAGATGATTACAGAGTGAATAAGCGCAATGCATAGCTCATTCGGAGCACACAGATTAGCACAAATATAGAACTGCACAGAGATTCACTATTTCCAAAAGGCGCACAGATCCTGCCATGAGTTTGATCATACGCTTGCAGAGGAGTTTAATCCTTTCAAGCTGCACCTGTCTTTTTATTAAACACGGGGGCAAAAAAACACAAAAAACCCACACGTGTCACACTTACTGTTCAAATTAAACAATTATTTTATTCAGGTATCTTTTGTAGAGTGACTCATATGCGGAATTCATGCTGATGTTCTAAACAGGACACATTCCAAATAGATGAAAAGACAGGCAACGTCATCGGTGGCAATGTACCCACAGTAGTTTTACAATCCATATGTTCAATTCTACACATCTAGGTTTTGTCATGGTAAATGTACCAGAGGGTGGAACCCAGAATTTTTGGTGCACCAGTAAAACTACTGCGCTTTTAATTAAGCACTTTATGTAGTCTACTTTTAACAAGGCAGAACTGACAAATTGCTCTGTCAACGATCAAGTCATAAAATAGGAAAACCTACATTTAAAGTTAAATAAACAAACGAAATCTAAAAAAAAAAAAACAGTGAATAAAATTAGTAATTGCTCCAAAAGGTTGTCTAATAATCCATTTTTTTTTAGAGGACATTTTGTATTATTCACTGACTCTGTGGATCTGATTTCCTTAGGCAGCTCATTTCCAAAGGTCGGGGCTGTGACTGCAAACGTTTTGACACCTCTTGTTTTCAGCCGCGCCTCTGGAAAAGACCTTCACTGTGGGTCACTTGTGACAAAGAAGTCAGAATTATATCTTCGAGGGAGGCCGCGGATGGAGTGCCTGAGAAGTCAGCAACTGATCACGGAATCAGTTCTAAAGACTTCTGGGAGAAAATACGAAGGGTTTGTTTCCACAAGACCGATTTTAAATAACAACACACAAGCTGTTGTTTTGTCCCACTTGTTTAATCGATGCTGGCATGTAAATGTATTTCCTTTAGCGGCGACATTCACCCTAGATTCACAGTGTTTCTTAACTTTCTTAGAGGTACCGAACCGAACCCTTAGTGAAAAATATTTTTTTTACAAATTCAAGATATTAAAAAAAAAAAACACATTTATTAAAAACAAAAAAAGTAAATAAGAGATAAGTATACTTTTTTTTTTTTTAATTGTACGATGTACTATCACGATAGTCACACGTTGACTTCTAAGCGAACTAAATTTCCCGCAGCACTGATTGGACAAGCAATGTCATGTGATCATCTGCAGCCAGTGATGGCCAAGCGGGCGTGTCATAACTAATTGACATGTTGAGTTGGGTGTGTCTTACCCTCCATGGCAGAGGCTCCGTTGAACCCCTGAGACCGATTCACCAAACCCCTCGGGTTCGATCGAACCCAGGTTAAGAACCACTGCCCTAGAATGTCCATACACAAGATTCACAAAAAATGAGCTTGCTCATGCAACTTTAACAAAGCGGACATTTAATGTGAGTCTCATGACACACTTTCTAAACCTACAGAGTAGTGTCTTAAAACAATCATAAGAAAAAAATTCAATGAATTCTTAAGTTTTGGTTTTGAACATTTATTTTATTTACATAATCTTCATTTTGAACATTTATTTTATTTACATAATCTTCATGTGCATTGCATTTCAATTGAATCACTAGCATAGTGCTAATGTTCAAACGGCATATATGTCACATTATCTCAGTGAGTCGAATTTTTAGAGGAAAACATCTGCCCCGTTTTTTTAATGAACAGGTATGTCCATTATGTATTTTTTTCAAATTTTACTTGGTGTAAAAAGTTTGAGAACCACCGCTCTCAGTCTTTTATGATTTTTGTCATCTGTCCTCTGTTTTTAAAGAATTCTGCAGCACTTTCGTCAACTCTGTTGTTTTTAATTGTGCTCTATAAATTGGATTGGGTTGCATTGGATTGAAAAATTATTCACAACCAGATCATATCCCGGTACATACACCACTAAGTAACCAATTCTTCAACATAAATAAAAACACATCCTGAAATGAGTTTCATCTCTGAATATCGGTATTTGATGTATTAACTGTAGGGATTTGATGACATAGTTGTTTTCTTTGGCCTCTTACTCACTTGCATGATACTCTTAATTTCAAGAAAGTAATTGTAAAACTCACATCAAGTTTCATAAATTTAGTTCCCACAAGTGTAAGTAATGCACATATTTGAGTTGGTAATTAAATAGCTAAAATCCCCAGAGTGGAAGTCACTTAAAAGACATTTTTGAGATGCCCCTTGTCACGTTGATGACAACATATCAAGGAATAATTATCCAAAATGTGATTTCAAATGGTTGCAGATGTCACTTTGTATGAAACTGATCCATGGGCCTGCATGGTGTCCAGCGTCTGGACCAGCAGGTAAGCAGCACCGGGCTTCTCCTCAGTTAGCGTGCGCATGGCTGGACTGATTCGGTGTGACTGCACGGGTCAAGGGCCAATTCGGGGTCAACCCAGTGTCAAGCGTGTTGTCCAATAAAACAGCAGGACTTCAGAACTGGATCCGGCCAGTATCCTGGCAACAGACAGTGCCCCCCCCACCTACCCCTCACCCCCAACCCACTTCCATGAGAGCCCTGGGCTGGTGTTGATTGAGACCGCAGGGCTCCGTTCTCTTGATCAGCTTCCATTCATGTGCTCTTCTAACTTGGCCCAGATGAATTAACTTGGACAATAGAAGCAGGGGGTACTAAAGCATTCACAATGTCCACACAATGGGCAATTAAACAAGATGTTCTGTTTGCACCATTTTGCCTGCAAACAATTCTAATGGCAATTTAATTTTACAGCCCTTCCGTCAAGATCAAGGAATGGAGGAAAAAATAGCTTAGGCTCAATAGTATGTGATCATTATAAATGTTTTTACCACTTTCTTAGAACTGACTCTACTTAGAACGCCTCATGAAGGAGAAGTCATCTATTATTAAAGATTGATTTTTATTTTTATTTATTTATTTATTATTATTTTTGGGGGCAAATGAGGAATCAGCACATCAAAAATGTTAATGCCAAATGTTAAGGGGAAAAATGAAAAATCCATTTGAATGATCATTTTGCAGTATATGATCTTACTGGATCTCAATTTAACAAGCACGAGTTTTCCTTTTTTTCTGGCGTTTATGTAAGTGTTCAAAAATATTCCACAAGACTGAGAGCCTAAGTGAGCAAAAATACAGGTGTGTTTTGCTGCCCCATTACATTTATTATTCAAAGTGAATATCTACGTCCAGTTTTAAGAGTCAGACTTTTCCTTTGCAGACTGTAGAAGTAGAACCAACATGAAAAGCAGAGCACCGTCTACGGGTGTGAAAAACAAGTAATAAAAGAATACAACTGTTTCTGTTGTGAAGAAAATAAATAAATAAAACACAAGTGCACTAGCAGCTGACATTGTGTGACGTCTACACTAAGAGATCCCAACCATTACAAATGGAAGGCCAGGCTGGCTTCAAAAACGTGAGAAAATTTTATGAGACAAAGAGTCACCTTCACCAGAGTGATGGAAAGGCTAAATCTTGGAGAACATTCATTACAAACTCATCTGTGATACTCAGTGGAGGTCATTTAATGGCTTGGGTTGACATCAAGAAAGGGCCTGTTAATTGTCATTGATAAACAACATGACGGTAGAAGCAACAGGAACTTTGTCTACTGATTTAAAGGAAAATCCAACTAAACTGATCCAGGGTAATAAATGGAAGATTTTTAAATGCCACACTCCAGACTTAAACCCAGAAACCCAGGCAATGCGTAAATTAAGTGTTCCCATTGAACCAATTGATAGAAAGGGCCTTCAGTGATACCCTGGATAAGCATTGCAAAACACGAATCCAAACTTTGGTGTTGTCAATGGCTCACAGGGTTGTCTTTGCAGTACTTTCACTTGCCTAAAAATGTAATAGTTCATATAAAAAAAAAAAAAAAAAATCATCCCTACTAAATAAAATCTAAATTGCATGTTAGATCCAGATTGAAATATTGTACCTTTAAATAAAAGCTGAATTGTCTATCTATTGTCCCATATTTGTGTTTTGATTTCAAATCCAAATGTTTTCAGTGTACAGCAAAAAGAAATAAATATTTTGGGAGAAGGCTGTATACAAGCTATATGAAAGTGTGATAATATTATCAGTAAATCATGCGCTAAAATAAATAAAATGCCGCAAAATCATCTCATCATCAAGTGACTGTATTATAATAATATACTGTACGACTTGTTCGCCAGCTGAAAAACAAAGTGATCTGAAATGATGAGGGCTCCGCGACTGAGCAGGATTACATGCATAGTTTAATTTAATAAAGCTGTGTGAACGGTAATAGGACCCCAGTGGAAAATCCACACCTACAACATCATCGGATAGAAATGTCTGCTTGCAGCATGGTGGGCTCTGTGAAATATTTTAAACTACTTGATTCCACTCAAAAAAAAAAAAAAAAATGCCTTGATAATTAGAAAAGAAGAAGGCTAAATAAAGTGTCTTGTATTTATCAAAGCTATATCAAAGCATATTATGGGCATTTAAATACAGCCAATGACTGAGGATTGCGTTACATAAATGTTCCATTTCTAATATGTGACTTAAGTGATTAATATCATTTTAAACTCATGAAAGAAGGCATCCATCTATTTATCCATCCATCTTCAGATAGTAGGCGGGGGACACCCTGAACTGGTTGCGAGCCGATCGCAGGACACACAGAGACAAACAACCATTCACACTCACACTTAGAGACACTTTAGAGTGTTCCATAAAACTAGCAAGCATGTTTGTGGAATGTGGGAGGAAACTGGAGGACCCGCAGAAAACCCACACAGGCACGGGGTGAACATGCAAACTCCACACGGGAAGGCCGGAGCCGGAATCAAACCCTGCACCTCTGCACTGTGAGGCAGAAATGACCACCGTGCCACCTAAAACAAAAACAAACAAACAAAAACAAAAAACAATGTGACAATAATTCAAAAGTGACTTTACGGATTTATGCTATTGGGCTAAGGATGTATGATGTATATAAACATATTTTCAGTGAAAATAACATTTTCAATTTGTCAATCAAGAGGACTACAAATGATTATCTGGAAACATAATTAAGTGTGATATTAGACTACGTAGATGAAATGTTTCGCTGAAGATTTAAAAAATGAATATTAAACAAGAGTACAAGGGTGGATGTAAAGCTCGTAGTGTAGCTCTGAATAGTCAACGTTCGGGTGTTTTTTTTCCCTCATTGGTCGCATATCGCGATAGTGATGCATCGACAATAGTTATAAGTAAAGTCATTTGAAACTAAATCTGGCAGCATGGTGACACATTCATGCATCGTTTTTTTTACTACATGTTATAGTCGGCCGTTTAACAGACAGTCTGCACTTGACAGATACGTATCCCCAGGAGCCCCAAAGAAGCCCCCTGAGCATTGCACTCCGCCTGGATGGCTACACTCATCCATCATGTGGACAATGACCCAAATGACTGTCATGCGTGCCAAGCATGTGAGCTTTAAGGTACAAGTACAAAGTACAGGCTGAATCAAATATATACGGTATGTGCAGTATGTATAGCGACATTGCTGGTCTCTATGTACCATGTGATTGTCTGCTGATCAGGACGTGTGCACCATCTATCGCTGATGGGATAGCTTTCAGCTCACCATCAACACTAATGAGCACAAATGTGATGAAAAATTAATGGATACATGTAATGAACAAACTATAATAATATTTAAACACATAAGGATACAGGACCAAAAAAACAACACAATGCTTTTCCCCACTGGAAAAGAGTGTGATTAGCTGTGCACAAATATTTGTCCCCCATGTGGCTCGTAATCCTGACTTGGAATAGTTCTGGCGTTTGAAAGATACTGTGAACTATGAACTCTGGTGATTGGACAAGTTTGACATCTCTCTAAATGTATGTGCGTCCTCTTCCTCACCCTTTTCTTTACATTCATCATTCATCCTCCCCTCCATGCGTTTGCACCTGACTGAGAATTGCGAACATGGGAATGCACGTGCATGTTCGAGTGATGAACATGCATGCATTTTTTTCATACAAGTGGGTGTGCACATCTTTGAATGTGTCCGTGTGTGTGCCCGTGTGTGCCCGTGTGTGTGTGTGTGTGTGTGTTTGTGTGTGTGTGTGTGTGTGTGTGTGTGTGTGTGTGTGTGTGTGTGTCATAATGAAGCCATATGGCCTGTCTGTTAGGCTGCCAGCATTGGGAGCTGCGACGCTGGCAGAGAGTTGTGATGAGACGTGGATGGCATACTTCTTTCTTCTCTTTTGTTGTCTCCTAAACTTCTTTCATTTAGTCTTCTCCTCCTTCTTATTCTCTCCGCTCCTCTTTATTCTTTTCCTATTCCCACCTCCACACTCCTCAACTTCCCCTTCTCCTTGTACTGCATAAAAGCCCAATATTTCACTCCATTTCCCATTATGCTCTGTTTTTCCCTTCAAACTTCACACCGCTTTACTTTTTTTTTTTTTAAATTCGCTTGCTCCTTGTCGTCCATGAGTCCTTGTTATTTTCACATTTCTCTCTATCCCTCCCAATAAGATTAACGAGTGTGAAGCGATCCATTTCCACATTTTCCTGCGAAGCCTGGAGAGAAGACTGTGGCCTGACCTAAATTTACATGTTAGGGAGGGAATCTAGATGACAGCGCACGGAGGAGGAAGAGAGACAGAGCCAGGGATGAGGAGGGGGGCCTCTGAGTCCATCGGGGGGCTGTCTACAGAGAGTAAGAACAAATAAACTGTATTTATGTTCAGTGAAAGTTATATGTCACTGTCGTACATTGCTGGATACACCTGCATAATTTGAAAGATGGAATGACATGGGAATTTTTTTTTCTTTACAAAAATGATCGGAATGGTCGCTTTTTGTTGACGTATTCAGGTAAATTTACTGCCTTGCAGTTGCAGTTTGCAATCATGTAGAACTGAAATGCATCATTTATAATATTTTGCTCCCTTCACGTAAAATATTTGGAAATATATGTCAAGATGCGGTGCAGTTGCGTTGCCGTGGGCAAAATATTGCCAGTGATCATTTAAAAATGTTTTTCAAAGTATTTATTTACAAGCCTCTCTCTCTTTCTCTACTTCATTGTATATATATATATATATATATATATATACTCACTCACACACACACGTTCATTAGGAAAAAAATCCAAATGAGTTTTTGAAGAGTAAGGGGAAAGCGAATTAATAATATTCTTTTTCATTTTTATATTTTATTTGAAATGCGAGAGAATAATGATTCAGTTTTAAAAGTACAATTTCAATTATAAGGTCAAGCACGCAGGTACAAATACTCACACGTCAATTAAAAAAAAAACAAATCTGAAAAAGTTAGAAATGAAATTTTGATTATTCTGTTTTCAGAAGAAACCAAAGGTGTTTGCCCAATCGTTATTATTATCCTCACTTTAAGGTACATGTAATGTCTTGAAAATCTTATGTTCATGCATAATCTTTTTATCTGTACATTCCCCCACTGTGGGATTGATAAAATATACTCCTCTCACCGGTCACAAAATTCCTTTTACCATCTTTTACAGGCTTGTGATTGGCGGATTTAACATCCGGTTCCCGTTATATAATGACGTTAACCAATGTTAAAACTCCATATGACCTGTTTGTGATTTTCCCCTCCTGCTAATGATATGAACACATCTACGACTGACATGATGCCTTCCTTTCGGTTTTATTTATTTGTTAATTTTAGCAAGCTTTGGTCAGGGCAAGGATCGCATTTATGTATTTATTGAATTCTTTATGTACCGGTATGTCTTTTTGTATTTCTTTATTTCTATTACATAATTGAATGGAATTGTCCAAATAGCAACAACAACTTCTACCGAAAACTAGATGATGACGATTGATTTCAAATTCAGCACTACATTAGGAGACTGGATGTGATATTTTATTGACGCTTTGAAAGTGTTTTTCTTGGACAGAAAAAAAAAAAATTAAGTAATTGGTTTCTTGTGTTTGCTTTCAAAAACAAATGAATGTTCCACTGCGGGATTAATTGGCATTTTAGCTAGCCAACACCCGATATTGGACAATTTTGGAAATCCGAGATAATAAGTGTTTGAAATGTGACCTAAAAGTTTAGGATCAGTTTAAAAATTGCCATCATATGTGATGGTGTGTTATTGTGCGCAAGATGAGAATAAATTAGCAATTGTTTTTTTAACATTATCTCAGAATTCTCTCCGATTTTGTTTTTAATCTTCACGTAAGTCTTTCCCTAGTTGTCTATTTTTGCCTGCCATGTGTCCTCCGCAGGGAGCAGACCAAGTCAACTCCTTCCGCATGCATGGGCGTGTGAGAAAGACTCGATATTCCTTCACTTGCTGAGACACACGAGGGCTACTCAGTTTTGGGCGTGTTTGTGTGAAAACACTCACGCAAGTGCAGCCTCCTCGCTCGCCGAGACCCACGCGAATGACGCCATTTTGGCTGTGTGATGTGTCCGGTACACACGCAACCGTCGAGATCGTCTCTGTCTGAGCCGAAGGAGTACATCTATCCCACTTAGTGTTTGCGTTAATGTGACACATGCCAACGACATCTGCGTGTCCAGGCATGGAGGTTGTAGTGGTGGAGACGGCAGGAGTTACGGGCCTCTATGTTTGCCAGTGTTCCCGTTTGTGGGATGGCAGCAGCTTGCGTGATCGGAACAAAGCAAGAGAGCATGACAGAAAATCCCTCAATACCCGGCCTTTAAAAATGCAGGAGGCCAACGCACGCAGAAGCAAGTAAGGTAAATGTATAAATTATGGACCAAAAAAGTCTGCTTCAAAAAAGGAGAGATCCCACACATGAGGCAGCAAACTTTATCGCACGACAAGAGCTGCTTGCTGGAGTTGCTTTGCTCTGGCTAAATAATGAGGCAGCAGCTTTTTTGTTTTTTGTTTTTTTATAGGTGGATCATGTAAAGCGATGCTGGAACACAAAAATGACATTAGGCCTCTTGAGTGTCCACATGGCTGTAGCCAACCAAATTGACTGAGCGATGTACTTTTAAATGTTTCATGTCGTGCCTTGTAAACATCAATTATTATTGATTTGAGTAATTGGTATTGTGTAAAACACAATATTATACTTAAAATTGGATTTATATTTTCTTTACATCCTGCGACTGAAAATAAAACTTGATGTGAAAGATTATTTTATGATGAATTGACGTGGCAGGCAGAAATTAATAAATATCGATTGTCATGAGGAATCACAGTACAATAGATTAAATTTGACTAAATTAGTTTTTGATCAGGCCAGCACAAATATCAAATTTTTCTGACAAATCAAACATTGACACAAACGATAAAAAGGACAAAAAAGAAAAAAAGAAAGAAATGTGAAACTATATGTAATTAAGTATCGTATTTGAACAAATGTGCCCATTGTTTTATTTTAACAATATTTATTTTCTTCGCATAATTTTTTTCGTCAGTTTAAAAGCTGTTGTATAAAGTTCATAAATGATCTATCATGAAGTGCGGCTTCATTTAAAATATGATCTAAGGATATTTTGAGCACAATTCTTTTGTTTCTAACAATAGAGCCAAGATGAGTATAGTTATTAAAGAGTATATTTTAAAAATCTTAATTGAAAATGTCATAGAATCCTTTGAACAATAATATTTCGACTTATACTCCAAACAATCATTCAACCTCACTCTCTTCAACTTCCAAATCTATCTTTCGGGTAATGACATCCACCAGTTGCTTAATTTGTTCTAGCTGCTATGATATGCATAAAACTATGCAGAATGTAAATTACTCATCAGTTTCAATATCTTTCTTGATGAGTTTCAAGTTTAAAACTGTTCAGATTATAATGAGCCTTTGGAGTGTTTTTTGGACTCATTGACTAATTGACTTCTTGAATGATAATCTTAAATTGAGTAAGTAAGAGTTAGGGTTACAAAAGTGTGGTTTAATAAAATCTCAATTAATGATATAAAACAGAATATAATTTAAATTATTTATTTATGTTTAGGTCTATATGATAAATTGATGTTTATTGCTCCGATTTGCCATGGTTTACATGCATTTTTCAGTTTTATAACTTGTATAAAAAAAAAAAAAAACTATTTTGAAATTTCATGATAAATTGATGTTTATTGCTCCGATTTGCCATGGTTTACATGCATTTTTCAGTTTTATAACTTGTATAAAAAAAAAAAAAAGACTATTCTGAAGTTACTCCACATATTCACACAAAGCTCCGTCAGACTACCAAATGATGCAGCTGCTTTCCTTTTTAGGCACTCAACAGTAATGTGTTCTTTTGCGTACATGTGCAGAAGGAGCATGTGTTTATGGGTGTGTGCGTGATGGTGTGCGCGCAGTGCGCATGCGCAATCAAAAACTTCCTGGAGTCCTTTTTAAAATGTGCACCAGAGCAGGACTAACACGTCGGCGCACGCTCTGGTCCTTGCAGCGTCATCTCTGGGATTTAGTTGTCGCCTGTCAGTGCTCAGGCAGCATATGAGCATGATAACGCACAATTTGCATGGGAACAAGGTAACATCTAGCAGAGGGATAAAACATTTAACTGCCTTTTGAGTGAATGAAAGGGACATACGTGATACAAACATCAAATATGTTACAGGACGGTGATACAGAGATTATAATATATGTAAAAAGTGTTGATGGATAAACGCAGGAAATACTTTATTCATCCTCTGAGAGCTGTAGTTCATTTATTTACGCTTGCAGGCCCGTAGGCTGCCGTGCAAAAACTTTGACGGGTTCTTTGATGTATGGTAAGTACTGATTCTATGCAAGAAGGGCGCGGATGGAGCGGCACATGTGTCATGACAAAGGGGACGAGATCCATTGATTCCAACAAGACAGACATTAAAACTTGAGTTTGGGGTAAATACACAATAGTAGCTCCGGCCGACCTTTTTACGGGTGCAAGTTGCAAAATATTTGTTTGCTATATGAAAGGTGGTGAATTATTCAGGGATTATTTAATAATGCAGAGAAGTGAAGGCGAGACTCAAAAGCATGGTGCTGAAAACTACTAACTCTGCCTGCCTGGAGCTCTCGGCGCAGAGACACAACACGCCATATGTATCAGCCTGATTGTTTCTAATTGGCAGGCAAACCGTTTCTTCCCGGTCTTACCGCCTTCATCTGCTCATTGTTCTGAGTTTACATCACCCTGTGTATTTTGTGTATTGCTTTGCAGGGAGGAAAATGCATGCTGTGTTTTTTTGTTTTTTTTTACTGTACTTGTGAACAGGAGCTAGCTCCCACGACACACACGTAATAAACATAAATAACACGATAACTGTCTGTCGTTCTAATTATCTTAAACCACGGATCCAGCAATCTCGTTCATGTCAGTTTGATGCCTATCACGCAAACTAAGAAAGCCCAATCGATATATTACAGCGCACGTCACCACTTCTTAAAGCAGCAGTGGGTGGAGATGGCGCCTTTAAATAGACAGTATGCAGAGTGTGTCTATCTTTAGAGCTTCGAAGCCCCTGACAGAAAGTGAGAGGTGAAGAAAACGATGGGGAACACGGGAAAATGAGAACGAAATTGAGCGGGTTTATTTGTGTTGTGCTGAGTAGGGCGTACTAAGCTGCAGGGTTTGAATCATCCCACATCCGTCATGGAAGCTGGTTGAGAGGGTCAAACTCAGTACTGTGGCGAATGGTTCTGTTATCGCACAGCTTAAAATTCGCTGCACTGCTTTTTGTCAAAGACGGTGCAAAACAAGGGCTGGAGGACGACCAAAAATAGAGATGCCCAATTAGAAGCGATCCCAAACCTTTGATGAAATTAGCGGGGAAAGGGGCTTGCATAACCGACCCTCTCAGACAACGACAACATGTGCAGACAGCATATGTGAGGCTTGTCCTATTTACAGGAAATGAGTCCTAGCTCAATTTTCTGGTGCTGTGAGAAGAAAGAAAGAAAGAAAAAAAAATACATAAACAAACTGCAGAAAGTACCTTCCTCAAACAACTTGTCTCCTTCAGCTATGAACTGCATTAAAGTTGGCCTTTTTTAGGATCTGTCAACAAATCTGCTTTGTGCTATTTATTCCAACATCATAGCCTGTCTGCTGCTGCTTGCCAGACATATCTGTAAAAGTCGGTATTTTATAAGTAATAGAAAATATGGAATGGCCCCGCTTTGTTGCGATTTCAACTTCCGCTGTTCTGTTGTGACTTTGTACAATGCTTTCAATGTCAACATTTTAGTCTGTCTATCCCGAAGTATGTTCGAGGTCATTATTCCAAATGATTTGTTGGGGCTAAGGTCAGGGCTTTGTCAGTCAAGTTCTGACAAGTCATCCAACCATGCTTTTAGGGGCCTTGCTTTGTGCAATTAAAACAAAGCCATGATGGAATAGAAAACCGCCCTGCCCATTTTCTCAATGAGTGATCAAGAGAAATGTCTCAAGACCAAGTGGTAATATGTATTGTGATATGTACCTGTGATTTCCAGGTGGGCAGGGCTGATATACATTCGCCGCTTGAGCCGCTAAACCTAGCCCGCAAATTAATTTTTTTTTGTATGCGGATCGGTTTTGAAATCATCAAATAAAAGGCTCGTGGGGTATACAAATCAAGTGTCACCTTCTCATACAAACCCTAGGCTGGCGTTCATGTGAAATATCGCACTGACTGCACTAACTTCACGAGTAGGGGTATGACCAAGTCGCAATAACTCCAAAAGTAGCAATAAATGACTACACGACTAGAAACAACACCACTGTGACTAGATTATACCTTGTCTGTACAAATAACACATTAAAGAGTCACAACATAGTCACTGTTACTTCAACTAGCAACAAAGCATGTGGCTGAATATTCTGCCTTGTTAGCCATCCATTGTTATGTACACTTGCCCATGTTCTCACACTTGTTCAGATGAACACTAAACATAATCTTGTATGCACGTTCAGTTGTAATTTAGATGAAATACAATATGAATATTGTTGGGAGGAATGGTAAACTATTGAAACTGATACATTTAAGAGTAAAACAAAATATTATATATATATATATCTTCCTGAAAACGTTTTTAAACTAAAGTGGGCTGGTCTGAGTCATGAAAGTCCAGGGCTGAGCTAGACTCTTGTTTGTTCATTTGACTAAAAAATGGTGACTATTTTTTTACCCGATTGAATCAATTGGGTTTACTGTCATCATAGACTGCGACCTAAACTCACCATGTAGCACACGGCAACTATGTCCTCACCTAAAAAATACATTAACAAATAATCCCAATAAAACACGAGTCCAGGAAAATATCCAACAAGAACTACATCGGTGTTCTCCTCTCGTATGCCTCGTCCGTCGGCAGCCACAGCTATAAAAGAAACAACGCGGATAAGAGAAGAAGACTGCAGCAATTAAAGGCTTTAGTCGACAGGGCAGCTCCCCTCCTGCCCCCATGCAGACAGAGGGATTGGGACATAGAGCCTGGGGATTCTTTGGAGCCTCTTCTCATTCTCACCGCATAAGTATGATGGGGGCAGCGGGGGTCTGGCAAGTTGGGGAGAGGGGTGGAGGCCTTTTGAGGGCTCTGTGGAGCCTGCCTAATCAGACAGGACAGTTCCTGCTTATTATAGAACCAAGCCTGGATTATAAAATCAGAATCAAACTGCCGTCTGAGAGGCAGAAGAAAACTTCACTCTCTTCAATTAATAAACTTCAAGAGGTGTGGCGCTGGATCAAATGACATCAGTTTGCATGCAAATATCTGGTGTGCTCTGGTGCATTGTGAAATATATTCAAATGCTGCGGACATAGCACACAATCATTCCCCCCCCAAAAAAAAGAATCCTGCAGGCCATCAACTGGCTTCATTTAGTTCCAAGAGACAACCTTACCAATCTGGTCGTTTAGGAGAATTGTGCATGTAACCTCCAGTATCAATATGGGAGCACAATTTAATCATCCATGTACGCAAATGAGCTTTTTTTCCACTCCATGTCACCTGCAGGTGGCGGTTGCATTCATACACCTTGTATTTGTCTGTCAACCTGCACCTGGAGTATAGGTGCACCATCTGTGCCTAACGTACCCATCTGTAGTGTTTATTTACACCTAAACCATATGTTTGCTCACTGTCCTGTTGCTGTTTTCATGAGTGTACACTAGACAATGCGAGCATAGTTAGTTGGTTGGTCGCTTGGCTGCTTGAGTTGCTCGTCCATCTGTCAGTTAGTTGGCAGTTTTTTTAATCATTATTCAATTAACAGTTTCAATAGTTTATGTTTAAGTCATTATTATTTGCAGTTGGCAGATTACAGCACTACACTGATTTTTTTTTTCATTGCTTTTAAATTGCCAGTTTTAAAGCACTGGTAGTGACAACAAAGATAATTATCACGTAATTAAGGATTTTAGAAACAAACATTTATTTTCATTAATTAATTTCAAAATGTTATTCTACAGTACAAAAAATGTAGAATATCATTACACAGAGAACTATTAAGAAATGGACCTATCAGGAATAATAATGACGCCTAATAATGTCAACACAATAATTTTTATGCTCACTTTTTCATGCTTTCCATTTGATCACTTGGGTGCAACTTGTTGAAATGATTCAACGGGTTTCCTATATTGTCTTGTTTTTGACAATATACCATGCACACCAGCTTCCTCCTCCTCATCGCTCTGGAGATACCGCTGGGAGAGGAACTTCCCCTGCTAAAATAGCGTCATCTTCGGATGTCATGGCTGCCCATCAGCTGCACGGATACCTGTACCCGCGTATACCTGTACGTTTGGCCAGTTTGTTGCTATTACTTTCTGTTTAATGCTTCTTCTTTCATTCATCGGCGAATTCTGTTTATTTCACCTTGCAAACCAATGTTAGAAGAGGGACTCCAATTGGCTAGAGTCGCGTACATAACCGTCACTCACGTCTGATGCAGTAAAATTGCTCACCGCTCACAGGTCTGTCTCTTTGCGGCCTCTTCCCAAATGGACGGAGGCCCGGTACCGATCTGCGGATCGGTGGTTGGGAACCCCTGCAGGAGACAATACATCGAATTAAAAATGTATCTAATTTCAGATGATTCTATTTTGTGTAGCTACTTGAAAAAATACAATTGAGTAAATTCAATGTATCATTTTTTTTTTCCAGTGTATCTAGTACAAGAAGCCTTTCATGCAGTGTAAACAGTGTCCCATCTGCTCTCACCAGTAATTTATGTCTCAAGTCTGATCTGACAAAGTCACCCTGACAGTGTGATGAGTGCATACCAAGTGTAAGCAGGTCAACAAAATAAACAGGGTTAAAAAAAAAAACAAAAAAAACTGTCATCTCTTCAGACAACCCTGTGCGCACTACGGCATTCAGAATAGTCTTTTACACCTGTGTACTTTGTCTCAAAGTGATGCTGATGGACAAGAAAGTAAATCGTCATTTGTCATGTTCAGTCTTTCAAATATCCGCGTTGAAAAGATCTATCTGTGTGTTGTGACATTCTTTGTGCCATAACCAGATTCACAACACTTCAGCATCATGAAGCATGAACAGGCTGTCCCACATGTAACATTCCTGACCCTCAAACAACAGGAACGGTGCCGAGCAGGCAAAATAATATGAAACAAGGAGACATATGGATGACTTTAATAACTTCTGTAACTAGTGCAAAATAAACTGAGGGTTTGTTGAAACTTTATACAAAAGAAAAGACAAGACAAGATTAAATGGGATGAAATATGATTGAGAGAAAAAGAACAATAACACAACTGTCTGCCGGGGTCCCATTTCCCAAAAGCATTCTAATCACTCCTGAATTGAAAAAGACAGCATACGTCTAAAAGGGACCAAAGCAAAAATATAATGCATCAAGATGAGGATAGACACTCTATTGTGTGTCTCAAAGAAGTGCAATGAAAGAGTATAACACAGCAAAAAGACTTTATATAATAACAGCAGCGAACCCCTGTATGAATAATATGAAAGACGACACGGTGCAAAAAGTGGGATGAGAAAATTGAAAGCAGACATGTCAAGGTGATGTCCTCAAAAATTAGATGACACCGCCAGAAAAAAAAAAAAGTTTCTCAATAACAAACGGAACCTCCAAGAAGCCTGCAAATCCTTATCAGCAAACAATGTCCTGTCGCCCTAATCACAGCAGATGTGATAACTGAATTATCTGTCTCCTCTGATCTCTTCATCTGATAGGAAAGCTACACTTCCTCCTCTCCGGGGCACAATCCAACTCCAGTGGAGCGCTGCGATTTCCCAGCCTCACATTTGAACCCTGGCAATGATCGTATCTGTACAGTTCAGCTGGAGGAACAAAAAAGATCACACAGAGTCAATTGGCTGGCGTGATCCATTGGTTGAGAGCCAGACGTCAAGGGCTATGGCTGTAATCTTTGTCACGGCTCATAAGAGGCTCATATTTCAACCTAGCTAAACAGTGGTAAATGGTCAGCGGAGATCTAAGAGGAGTGTGCGTAAAAAGAATTTTAAACTATGCAAACAGAGGAACCAGATGCCCGGACCTGGAGTGTTACTGTACATCAAATCTTGTGGTTTGGTCTGTTGAAAGTAAGTATTGAAACAGATTCGTTATCGTGGTTCATTGAACCACAGTAGGTGAAGATGTGATATAGAAAGATGCATGGCGAAACAGTAAAAATATTTCTTTTCATAATTTTACACCTCCCACACATGTTCAAACTTATCAAAACAAAAACCTCTAATTGAATATGGATGGGTTGATGAATGGACGTGTGGATCCCTGTTCTCACCTTCTCTTCAAGAAACGAGAGTCGTGAACGTCACTTGAAGGAAACGAAAACTAGACTCACTCGCACAGCCATCCTAATAACAGGCACAGTGTACTTGCTTGAATCTGCTCATTGCTCACTCCAAGTTGAAGGTTACTGTAGAATTGACACATTAAACAAAAGATGAATTGTCAATGTAAACAAAAATGGTCTACCAGACAAGATTATTTAGTTCGATCAAAAGTATGTTCGCTAAATGCTAACAGATAATTTGAAACCCTGGCTAGCGTGTATTAGCATAGAGGTTACGGTGATCGTAAACTTTCAAACAACCGCTACTTTAAGACACACAGAGCCTACAACGATATTCACAAGCTTGTATTCTCTCTGCTCTGTGGGATCAATGACTATTACAGGAGATTAGGTGGGGGCCCTCTTTGCCTCATCTTCTTGCTCTTAATTATGTGCGGCATATCCCCCAGTAGACTAACAACATGGCACAACACGAAGGCATGCAACTCTAAGTTATGACCCGCACGATCAATGAGCCGTGACAAACGTGGGGTTCACGCTACCTTGAAGTAAGAATGGCCCAGAAGTTTTGCAATCTGGAGTTGGAAATGTGGGTGTGTGAGGCACATACATTTGCCCCCCAAAATTCTCAGTCATCTTGCACTTGATAAGATTTTTTATTTTTATTTTAAATGAACGATGAGATAGAGACATCAGACCTTCACTGACTATAGCAACTTCCTGCTTATGTCTTTCTTTGACTGTCACCCCCCATTTGTGTCTGCTCCCTTTGATCGAGAGACATCAGCAAACAGAGGCGGGATTTACGTCAGCGATGTCAAGCTGCTCTCATCACTTTTGCTCTGCTAAAGCGTTTTGAACAGCGAAGCTTTTGAGGCTCCCATCATAGAGGAGCATTACATCAGTTTCTAGGGTACCGCTTTTCTGTCAGCTCGACTATGACTGCGTCTCAGGGGCTTGTAAATAATCCCCGAGTGCTCCTTATATGACCCCAGATTGATACACTGCAAATAAATCTCACTGCTTGTGAGCAAGAAAAGTGAAATCCCCTAATGAAAGTGTGAAACTAGTTCGTAGCACCCCAAGTTACGCCTCTTAGCTCATGTCAACAAAGCATAAATTCTCATAACAAAACATTAGTTAAACCTGCAATGTAAGGCATTTACAGGGATGAAGGATGCATTCAAATAACTTTTCACTTTACGTGAAGCTGTAACTCAAACTGTTTTTAAAAGGCATGCGTGTGCTTGTAAATTAAAAGCCCTCCATACTACCGTTCTTTATTTGTGTCCGGCATCAGGAGTTTACTGCCACTAGCCACGCCGATGCTGAGCAGTGCTGTGAGTTCTGATAAATTATGACTTCAATTTGGGACACATTATCACCGGCATTTTATTCCCATTTCTTTGTGTGTTTTGACAAGAAGGAGAAGGAGGCATGTATGATATTACTTTGGTGGTTCCGGGTGATGGAAGGCTCCAGTCACATAACTTGACTTGCGTCAGACTTAAGTCGCTAAGTTTAGGACTTGGGACTTGCTTGGTAAAATATGTAAAAGGCATGACTTGAGTTGGACTGAATATTCACACCATTTAACTTTGACTTGTACGACAGTACATGACAAGTCATGTGACATTTTTGATTTTTTTTTTATTTTTTTTTTTTGCTTCTGGAAGAAGTGTGTGTGTGTGTGTGTGTGTGAGTGTGTTTGGTGCTTTTTAAGTGTGTAAAGTTGTTTTTGAACGTAAGTGAATTATCAGTAGGCTATTACAGATTTTGACATGCCTCATTAATTACAATGTTTAAACATCTAACCTAATAGAGTTCTGCTAATATTACTCTAACGGGAACTACAATTAATGAGAATGTTTTGGGGTTTTTTTTCTTTTTTTTCTCAAAGCAAATCCAATTCAGTTGGCTCTAATGAGCACAGAATGATTATGTGGTATGACAACGTTGGTTTTCAGTTGAAAGCTTATCATTAGGCCTTTCATTGAAGTGGTAGGCAGGCTGCTTTCGTTTCCGTTTGCCCGTGGAGAGGGGAGTGGCTCTCGCCCCTTTTCTTTCTGTCACTGCCACAAGGTTTACATGTGTGCCACATGAATCGCCCTTTTCCTTTCGTGTAAAGAGCTTAGCATACACCCGCTCAGCCTCACACACACACTCTCTCTCACGCATACACACACAGATGGCAGTGTCTGCTGGGGGCCACTAATGTCACTGTGTGTGGTCGTGTGTCTGGACTAAGTGCATGCCCACTGGCATTTATGAGAGGGATGCCATTGGAAATGGCAAGGAGGAAGCCGAGGAGTTAAAGTCGCCTTTCGCTCATGCTTGGAAACTGGAGCACAGACATTGCACAAGCTCAGTGCAAGTGCAAACAATGCACTTAGCATTATGGTCTAGTACAGTGATAGCTATGATGTTAAATTGTCTCTTTGGATTTTAATCGTCAGTGACTGAAGAGGGCAAAAATAACTCATCTCTATTCAACCACTTTCTAGCTATTTATGTATTTATTTTTCAATTTTGGGGCACCAACCACAGAATATTGTGGAACCCCGATGGTTGATTTGTATTGAGCTAAAAACAGTAATAATAATAATAATAATAATAATAATAATAATAATAATAATAATAATAATCCACTGCAAACAGTTGTAATAAATTATGACTGATCTGTCCCATGGCATACAGTTCCTTTTTTTAACATTTAAATGTACAGGAATGTGTCAGGAAATTTGTAATAACCGTAAGTGTAAAAAGAAATTAACTGCTAATTTTTATCAAGCACAGATGGCTAGTCGTATTTTATAGCTTCCACTCAATTTAAAAAAAAAAAGTATTGTGCTGTGGGCTTTAGCTAAAAATATATGGAATTAAGTTTCATTGGCTGCAAATATAATTATTGGCTCCAACATAAGTGACATTGTCAGTCACAATCAATTCAGTCACCCAATAGAAACATTTAGAATGTACTTAAGATACTGCATATGTGAGTGCATTTTTAATATTAAAAATTGTCACACTGGCATGGCTTATCTGAAATCTCTCTAGGTTAAAAACAAGGATCATTTTAACATAATCACAACTATGTATGGGCTGTTCATTTTTGTACAGTGCATCTTATCCAAGATATGCTCTTTCTACCGTATTTTTCGGATTATACGTCACTCCGGATTATAAATCGCACCAGCCAATAAAATGCATAATTAAGAAGGAAAAAACAGATATAAGTCGCACTGGAGTATAAGTCGCACTTTGGGGGGAAATTTATTTGATAAAATCCAACACCAAAAACATACATGTCATCTTGAAAGGCAATTTAAAATAAAAATAAAACTAGAGAACAACAGTCTGAATAAGTGTACGATATGCTAACATTACATGACGCTTAAACAACGAACTGTGAATGTGCCTGGTATGTTCACGTAACATATTAAGAGTTATTTAGACAACTATAGCACAAAGAACATGCTAACAAATTTACCAAACCATCAGCGTCACTCCAAATCACGAAATCCAATGAAATCTTCATGCTCGGTGTCACTTTTAAACAACTCAGACAACTCTGGAGGTAGAAGATGCAGTGCTTCCTCTTCTACGTCGCTTACTTCAGAGTCATCGTCAGTTGTTTTGCTCAGTTACCGCCGACGTGGAAAGTATCAACACAGGCCGAGAGCACCCTCTTGCGGTTTAAGGTGATGTGTACAACGTGTTAACCATTTCACATATCAGTCGCTCCAGAGTATAAATCGCACCCCCGGCCAAACTATGAAAAAAAACTGCGACTTATACTCCGGAAAATACGGTAGTCTCTGATCCACTGGTGAAAGGACACTTTGATTCTCTTCTCTTTCATCTATAACTGCTTCAAACAACAAAGTGTATGAAGGAAAAATGATTAAGATTGCATGACTGTCTGTGTTGTTTGTGTTGTATTGTGTTGTTTTGATTTCAAGATGGCGCCGCGAGAGTGGCTGCCTTTCCAGCAGCTCCTATATTTTGTTCTTCTACTTCTTCCTTTCATAACTTTGCTGCTGTGAATTGGGAATTTCTCCATTGCGAGACTAATAAAGGATTTCTTATCTTATCTTATACTGCAGGAGGCCTTAAATAGGTAATGGGCTGATAATACTTCTGTCAGGTATCAGGCTGTATTTAATTCCGAGCTTCAAGCGGGGTGTCTCATTTTCTTCAATGCCTATTATCATACCTCTTCTCTTGTTTTTTGGGGGGGTTTTTTTCCTCCCTGGACTCTGCCTATAGCTTATGTAGGAGGGCCTTAAGATGACAGCCGATCATGTGTTTCAACACATTTATAATATGATGCGAAAAGGTTGGAAAGTGACTAAGCTAGTACAAAAAGTTGCTTAAAAGGGAGAAAGAGAAGGATGAAACCCAGTATCAGAATGAAAAAAAAATGATATCATCTTAAGAAAATTGCATTTGGGAATGCCTGTCATTTGATTTTGACCTTTCCATTTTCCCTCTCATTTTCTCAGTAATATTGCTGTCTCTTAAACAGCACTTTGGAGGATGGAGGAAACATCTTTCTATCCATCGTGTTAAACTGACTGGCATCAGTTGGACTAAACTGCAAAAAAATATCAGTCACTGTTCTCGAGAGCAAGGCCGTTAACTGCTGCTGGATAAAGTTCATTCGTATGCTCCTTCACTTGGTGGCCGTCTCGACATTTGTGGAGGCTATTTTGACCATCCCTGATCAGGAATGAGACTTTTCATTACCATGTTTATATAGCTTGACTAAAAAGAACGTTTTCCACTTTAAAAAGGATATTAGAATGGCTGATCAGATACAAATAGTAAATGTAAAATGCGTACTTTGATGACACAATGGTCATTCTTAAGATCACCTACTGTGAGGTATACCGGTCAAAATATTTCCACCCTTTACATCAATTCAAGAAAATGACAACATGATGTAAACCCAATCCCTTGTTGAAACAAAGTGTGACGGATGGATGTCGTTTCAGAAATCTTGGGTGGCTTCTCAATGGAGAAACTGAGCTATCCAAACACCTCGAGCTGTGTGAAGTAATGCCGTATTGCACAGCAAACTGTAGGAGAAAATGAAGGTGACTAAGTCAGCTATGAAAAACATTCCACGGTCAAAATACCAGCCACTCACATGGTATATCATTTCCTTTCTCGACCCATTATCCACAATTGACTCCAATACAAGTCCGGTACATAAATGTTCGAGTGTTAAAGCTGACAAGAGCATGAATCCCTAATATTGCCCCGCAAATACACTGCAATGTGTCAGTGGATATGAAACGCATTATTTTAGCATAGCACGGAAAATCAACAAAGTACCTTCCAAGCTTGACATTTTATTGTGTCATCGTATCATAATCCTTCCTGCTGGCATCTTACTACAGTATATTCTGTCCTTCAGAGGCGTCAAGGCAGCACGTGAAGTGTTGTTTTGCTTCCCTCCTTGAAATGCAAAAGTTGCAATTTCCTGTAATTTTGTTGTCCCTCCTTTCTTTCGGCTCGTTTTGCCGTGCCGCTTATTAAATTCAGGCAAGGCGATTACCATCTGATGGTTAATCATATAAAGCACAGCGAGGTTCCCACTGGGTGTGACTCTGCTTTTATGAAATGACTATGTTATTGCTGTGGTTTCCCTACATTTGGCGATGTGCCTTTCTTTACAGTGTGGGTTCTGCTGGAAAAGAGTAAATATTGTTTTATGGCTTTCTTTATAGCAGGAGTAAAAACAGTTATTGTAAGCTTCAAATGCCCTTTTCGGTTTTACAGTGCAGGAGCAAGAGTCTTATTAAACATTTTCAGCTTTTGACATTTTAAAAGGCGGCACGGGGGAGGGGGTGAACTGGTTAGTACGGCCGCCTCACAGGGCAGAGGTTGTGAGTTTGAATCCGGGCTCCGGCCTTCCTGTGCAGAGTTTGCATGTTCTCCCCGAGCCTGTGTGGGTTTTCTCCGGGTACTCCGGTTTCCTACCACATTACAAAAACATGCATGTAAGGTTAATGGAACACTCTAAATTGTCCCTTGATGTGACTGTAAGTTTGACTGGTTGTTTGTCTACGTGTGCCCTGCGATTGGCTGCTACCCCTCTGCTTTCCGAAAACAGCAGGGATAGGCTTCAGCACACCCGCAACCTTCGTGAGGATTAGCGGTTCGGTTCATGGATGGATGGGTTAAATCTTATGTTTCATAGTCACTTTTTCTTTTTGGATGCAAACACACAACAACTGCACTCACTAAACTGGGTATAATTTGATCAAAACAATATTACAGGGGTGGTTTTCCACATCGTCTGAAATTATGTTCGCAAAGCAAAGTCGGATCAATTGTTATGCGCCAGTGATTCAGTTACATTCATTCTGTTTCCTTAATCCAGTGATCAATTTTGTGAGGATGCATTACCACAAATATTAAGCGTCATTCCAGGTACAAGCAGTGCAATGGTTGAAAACAGAAAAGAAGCGTGCGCATTGAACTGACAATGCAGTTTGACATAACACTATGGTGGAACCATTTTTGCTGACCCATCTGCAGAGGTTGCTGCCAGCAGTGATGATAACATATTGACAGCGGCTCAAGAGGGACACACCCAGCACCACTCGTGTGCTTGGCTTGGAAAAAAAAAACAGATTTCTGCTTTGGGCGGAGCCTCGATATGCGTTGTTTTTGCCTGCAGGTCTCCTGGATGAGGATGGATGAGGACATTTGGATGTCAGCATTAAGACGGCCTATCTGGCTCCGTCAGGAGTCCAGGAGGGAGGGGAAACCCAAAAGGGTCCAAGTTTCAGTTGGCAAACATATCATTCCTGGCGCTTCTCACCATCCTTTTGTCACACTGTCTGGCATTGGTTGTATTGTCAGAACTTGTGACTGCACAAAAGAGGAATCTATCCAGGCATTGACTACTGCTTTAGCGCAGACGATCTTCGCCATCCCTCTGTGAACTGTTTCTTTGTTTTGAAATCATGCTTTGTTTTCAGCGGATGCAAGCACAGGTGTCAAGGGAACCCCCACCGATGACTGGATAGGACCTATCAGAGCCTCTATGAGTCAGTCATTGATTTCACTGCTATGCCCGCTGTCTATTTTCAGGGCCTTCAGGGTGAAAGTCTGGTATCCTACAACTAACAGTGGGTTAGTTGTAGGATACAACCATCCACAGCCCAATCCACGGGATGCTTTCCAAATCAATATGACCTCTAGAGCAATCATTCTTGCTTTCGTCTTTGTCTATCCTTTCCAGCATCTTTGCTCCCTGTGGACTAACAAAGAAATTTAACACCCACGGAGCGCTGGAAAGCCCTCATTATGTGGGCGTCCTTTAAAAAAAATGATAGCAGTCGATTGACATCATGATGTGTGCCATCATGTCCTGTCAAAGGGGGAGCGCAGCCGGGAATATGTTTGCAACTTACAGCCTTTGGTTGTCGAGTAAATTCGTGCGGACCCATTAAATTAATTCCTAGAAAACCTGAGCAAGGAGAGAAACAATAAATGGATTTAATAAACGAATACAGGCATCGTGGGACTATAACTCCGGAATGTTTTCATTTTCTCCAACAGGGGCCTGCCACTAATTGGGTTACATGGGCTCAGCAAGGAAGTTGTCAAGCTTCAGGGGTTTTTATTTGTGCCTGGCCTACAAATTAGCGACCAAGCTCTGACCCTCAGGTTGATGCCCCCATGAGGCCCTTTAAGGTACAGCTGTCTGATGAGCCGGTCCAGAAACCTTCCCCTCCCTTGCAAATCCAACACTCTGGAGTGTTAGGGTGACAGAAGGTAAGGGGCCACACAGACTGCGATTACAGGAGGATTTTAGAGCTCTCTTGGAAGGCTTAGAGCCTTAGATGGCGAGTGGATGAGGTTGTTAGAGAGAAGTAGGAGCCTCAAACTAAAAGCTAATGATAGCGTATGGGTGATAATTATAATGTGGACACCCATATCATACAAGGGCATCTCCACCAAGCCTCACCACACGTGACAGTATCTCGCTACATCATTACTGGGTTCCGGTGTTCGGCATTGTCATCCAAATTTAGATCGCCTGAAATATTGTGCAACGCGGAATAAAGCGCAGTTGCGATCACACTGATTCCTATACAGCTTTGCTCAGAGCTGCTGTCATTTAGCTGAGACAATATTTGTTTAAAGGAAAGTGTTTGCAGCTTAAAAAATGTATTGTGTCAGTGCTAATAGTATGCTCTGACACCGACTTTCCGTGGCAATTTTAAACAAAGTCAATAAAGCACCGCTGCAATTACAGGGCCACCCTGCCTATCCAGATGTTTGGATTTCACCAGATGTGGCGCCCCTGCTGGGGTGTCCTGACAACAATCTCTGCTGTCCTCTCTCTCGAGGGGAAGAGACCAGCTAAGGCGGAAAGGAGAAACATGCCCAGCAGCTGACAATGACCTACAAATAGTACTGTGTTTGCACGTGGGCAACTGTCAACATCAAGCTAATTACAATCAGCATATGTCCTCTATGTGCTTCATGACTTCACAGATTCGCAAATTCCGTTTTAGTCAACAAAAGTCAAGAGCATTGCCCTGCAACTCGACGCAGTCAGACTGATATAGCAATAGAAACCAATTTATAACTGCAAAATAGTGTGTGCATGCTGGGTCCAAAAAAATTTCAGTTTTGCGCGGGGGGGAAAAAATAGACCAGGTCTTAATCGTAACTTCTGCAGATATATGAAATTCCAAATCAGCATGGAAACATTTAGGTCTGGCAAAAAGCTAATGTGCTGTCACACCACTTATTTAGAATCATAATGTGAGTGAAAGAAAGGCTAAATGCTTCCTTTAGCTATAAATACTTGAGGGCAACATTCCTCTTAATATGCAATTATGCCAATGTCAATATATATATGTGTGTGTGTGTGTGTGTGTGTGTGTGTGTGTGTGTGTGTGTGTGTGTGTGTGTGTGTCTAAAAGCAGCTACAGTTATGATGGTGTCCTGGGGAATTGAAATTAATGATTGTAATCAGAAGCAAGCAGCAAGCCAGAAAAGGGCAATTAATACAAGCAAAGCAAGCTGAGCTGCTGGTTTTTGCACGGTGAGGCATTGCTGCAGCTGAAGAGATGGAGGATTAAGATGCGGCCACAGACAAACTACGCAGCTATTCCACACACAACAGATGCCCGCAGAGGAGAGGTGCTGGGAGCCTGGCACCGATGAGCATCCCCTAACCGGCCACTCGGTCAGCCTGGCCCAATACAAGCTGACAACCTCCTGGCAGCGTTCAGATAACACCATCTTCTCTGTTTAGTTCCTGAGCCAAAGGAAGGCCCTCACCCGGAGCCTCTGCAGTGAATACAAAAGGGATTTAATGCAAAGCTGCACAGTGGAGCTACTATGTGTGTGAGAGAGAGACAGGGCAACATCAAGAGATAAAGGGGGAGAGAAGCGGGGGAGGCCACTGTGGGCAGGCTCAGCTCAAGTACATCTCAATGTGAGGGACTTTTTTGTTTCTCCCCTTTTTTTTTTTAATCGGTGTTTTTACAAGTGAACATTCCTTTCGATACATTCATTTCATTTAACTCAATTTATTTCAGGTGAAATATAGGCACCAACTGAACTCATCTGTCCTTGCAATAAAATGTGGAGTGTTGTTTTCTTTAATTAAGGCTTTCCTAGTATGTCACCATTCAAGATTGTTTCATTCAGCCCTTGCCGGTTGAATGGTGTGAGTTTGCTCAGCCGACGAGCGTTTCTGCTGTTTGTATGAGATAATGATGCGGGTGTAAGGATACACCACCTTTGGTCTTAACCTGCAGCTGGAACGGAACTACATAATTGGGTCAGAGATCGAGAAAGTTAATGAGCGGGGATGCAATCGCTGAAATGTGTGATCAAACACAGAAAGACACTTCCAAAAAGATGTTAAAGGTCATGTATGGTCACATAATATACATTGTATTGTATATTATGTACTGTATATTTTATAAAGAATATTCATACAATTGGGCGGCCCGGTAGTCGAGTGGTTAGCAAGTTGGCTTCGCAATGCAGAGGTACCAGGTTTAATTCCAGCTCCGGCCTTCCTGTGTGGAGTTTGCATGTTTTCCCCGTGCTTGCGTGGGTTTTCTCCAGGTCCTCCAGTTTCCTCCCACATTCCAAAAACATGCATGGCAGGCTGATTGAAGACTCAAAAATTGTCCCGAGGTGTGAGTGTGGGCGCAAATGGTTGTTCGTTTCTGTGTGCCCTGCGATTGGCTGTCAACTGGTTCAGGGTGTCCCCTGCCTACTGCCGGAAGACAGCTGGGATAGGCTCCAGCACCCCCCGCGACCCTAGTGAGGATCAAGCGGTTCGGAAAATGAATGAATATTCATACAATAGATTCAGTTAAAACTAATAACTCAAATCATTACCTCAGATATGGTCAAAGCATAACTACCCACATCATTTTTAACTCATTGTTACAATATCAATCAAAATTGGCATCGTAATTGCTGAAAATTGTGTTTTTATTTTTATTTTTGTCTGTGAAGAGTCATCCAGGACATAGTAATCAGAGGCTAAATGGAGGCAACTTGACATCTTGTTCATTAAATGTGTTCTGTTCTTGTTTTCCAAAAAGGTTCAAATATAACCAATAACAATGATCCTAATAGGCTAGAAACGTTTGGTTGTCTGCTTGCTTTTGAATATGACTGGATAAAAGTGTCACTTTAATGCCCCCTGTGAAATAATCCTTATGGACCAAATAGAAAATACTATTCGCCAGCCCCTCTGCAAAGCATATACTATAAAAGGACTAAGGATTCTGACTTCAACACTAATTCTTGTTGGCCTCATGCCCACCTCCTAATAGACTTGCTTCTATGGGTGTTTTAGTGTGAACTAGGTCATAAAACTGTCGGGTTGGAGGGCAGTGTATTGAGAGGGAAATTTGATTGAATTCTCTGCCATATTTTGTTGGTTCGAGAAATACCATCACCTATTGACTGATACCTTACCAATCATAAATCCAGACGGCAGAAAATGTTGAAGCCGTCTGGGACGCCTTCACGGGTGCCGATAAATTAGAGTATCTTCTTCAATTCAACTTCTTCAATTTGTTCTCTCTCTCGCCATGAGAGCAACAGCCTCAGTTAAATGTGCCTCTCTTTAACAAACCCATTACTTTAATGAAGGACAACGCAAACATGAAAAATTTATAGTTTTCCCCATGGCTGTGGCCAGATAGAAAATGCTGGGTAAGACCAGCTCACATTGCCCACAAGAATAGATGAATTTCCTCACATAATAGTATTAAAAGGATCTTCCACATCTTTTTGCTCAGGCAGCAATCAGAGTGGAGACAGTATTCGTTTTTCTTGTGCTGCTTGCCTGCCCTCTTCTGGATTCATCTCGTCACGTCACCAAAAAATTATACAGCCATCCATCTTCTACTATTCATCCTGCACAGGGTCACGGCTGAGCTGTAGCCTATGCCTGCTGACTTTGGCCGAGAGACAGGGTACGCCCTGGATTCATCCCCAGTCAATCACAGGGACCAAGCAAGAATGTGCACACTTGACTTCCACATCCATGGGCAACTCGAGTGTTTACTTAACTTAACTCTCAGTCAGATCTACCAGCAATATGGTTGTGCACATTGATAAATCTTATTTGCAATGGCTAACATCTGTGGGGGTATTGTGAAGTAAAATATATACTATACACACATATTACTTTCCTCACTGAGTAGTTTAGTATATTGTTGCACCAAAAACGATGTAGGTAATTTCTAATTAGATGATTGTAATAACTCGTGGTACTGTAAAAAGCCAGAGATGAATAAGAAGAAAAGCTTTCCCTTCTGACAGCTGTTTCTAACTGTTTTCTCGACACTTTTTTTCTGGAAAATCTTTTGGGGTAATTTCCGAAACACTTTGAAAGCTGGTTTTACTGCGGACATTCACAGGATTGTACCCGCAAGGACTTCAGTATTAACCACACCGGCAGCAAATGATATTCACAAAATAAAGTTATATGGCCTAATACACAGGTGTCAAAGTCCGGTCCTCGAGGGCCGGTGTCCTGCATGTTTTCCATCCCTCCCTGCTGCAACACACCTGATCCAAATGATCAGTTCATCAGCAAGCTCTATCGGAGCCTGATAGTGATCCTGATCATTTGAATCAGGAGTGTTGCAGCAGGGAGGGATGGAAAACATGCAGGACACCGGCCCTCGAGGACCGGACTTCGACACCTGTGGAATACAATGAAATTTCTTCACCCCAAGAGGTCTGACATTGAATGATAAATGTTTGGTAGATCGACAAAAAGAAAATAAGTTTTACATCTGATACAGTACATCTTCCAAGCAGAAAATACTTTGACACATCCAATATGGCAGTGCCGTTGACATAAAGTTCAGTGCCCAAGACGGAGTTCATGAATGTCTATGGTTTTGAGGCATTGTTATATTGCATTTACAATGTTTGACCAGTGGGTGGCAATGTAAGGAATGTTTCCTCTTAGCCAACTGACGCACGATTTTGTCACTCATCAGGCATTCCACTACAGGGACCACCTTAATTAAATGAAAGTACTTGTTTAGGTTAGATGTATACAATGTTGAACCAATTTTACTATACAGTACAGGAGGGATGTGATCCTCTCATCGAGTGGTATACCGTGGGAGTTTTTTTTATTTTTACTAATTATTATTTCCCCCAATAATTAGCAACAATGGTTTAGCAATGTAGGGAAAAGAATAATAAGTAATATGCAGGAGAAGATACAAATCAAAAGGCAAAACTTTATTTCTATGAGTCCCTGTAAAATTTTTCACATTTTCAAATTTTACCCTCTACAATATTCTGGGGAAATTACAATAACCTTGTTCCTGTGGGCTATTTTTAAAACAGGCTTCTTACCCTTGGATGCCGACTGATGTCCGTGGGCACTATGTTGGTGATTTCCAGTGTTTCAACTGAAAGCATTTCATTTGATAAGCACGGTTGTCACATTTCCAAACAATATTTTTGGATGGGTATTTTTATGTTTGCCCTTGCTGTCAACTCATATCTTTGACCTATAAGAAGTTACAATGCCAAAGGATTTGTGAATCTGAAAAACAATCACTGTAGAAAACCAATACCACAAAGAGACAGTCAACGATGACATGAAAGGGATGCATAAAAAAAAAATTCTTTATGTAGGCTATTGGGCGAATATTAATTCATAAGGTGGTGATTGGGGGAAGCCCGGTCATCGAGTGGTTAGCACGTCGACTTCACAGTGCAGAGGTACCGGGTTCAATTTCAGCTCTGGCCTTCCTGTGTGGAGTTTACATGTTCTCCCTGTGCTTGCGTGGGTTTTCTCCCGGTCCTCCGGTTTCCTCCCACATTCCAAAAACATGCATGGCAGGCTGATTGAACACTCTAAATTGTTCCGAGGTGTGAGTGTGAGCGCGAATGGTTGTTTGTTTCTGTGTGCCCTGCGATGGGCTGACAACGGGTTCAGGGTGTCCCCCGCCTACTGCCTGAAGACAGCTGGGATAGGCTCCAGCACCCCCCGCAACCCTCGTGAGGATAAAGCAGTTCGGAAAATGAATGAATGAATTAATGAATGAATGAAAGGTGGTGATTATGAGGTAACTATATCAACCAAAGGTACCATTTGTTTTTTCTATTGTATGCCAACATAAACACACATCCGTACACTGCTTCACACTGGCACATCAGATATGTAATATCACGAAAAACAAATATGACTAAAGGGAGCTGTGATGATGAATTTCCTCTTTGTGGTGACATCACTGCCCCTTTTGCACTGGAGATGGTTGAAAGTCCAGATGTGAATAAGAGGGATGTGGTGTGCCACAAGCTAGTAAACAACACAGAAACATGGCCTTTTAGATCCTGTGGTCAAACTGTTGTGCAGCATTTAATGTTTAAAGAGAAGGGTGGAGCAGTATTCGGAAAGAAAGCATTTTAGATAGACGCCATGGGGAATTGAATGGGATGTTTTTTTTTTTTTTTCTGAGGGAAAAGTCAGGGACGACAAAGACAAGCAGGTGAGATGTCTGGATATTAGGTGTAAAGCCCTGCAGAGCAGGTATGGATAATGAGCTGATTGGAGGATGTGGCCACAGGTGTCACAAACCCAAAGACCCGATGGAGCAGCCATCGTCACAGCAGCAGCAGTAGTTACTATTCTTTCCTGCCACTAACCTCAAACCAGTTCCCACCACTTCCTGTCTGGACACATGGCAGACAAACACACAGGCGTGTATACACACGCACGACAAACTCCCAATACACAATTATGGAACAGTTAGTTGACTGTAATTGGTCCAAGATCGTCTTTTAGAATTTTCGGACCATCTTTTTTGCACTGAGCTCAAATAGGTGTCTGCGTGTGACAGCGAGAGGCCTTTGAAAGTGCGCCAGGGTACAGAAACTGTTCTTTAAATGAGCCAACAACAGCAATGAATCATGAAACCTGTGAATAATTTAACTACAGGTATTTAAAAAATGTAAATGAGATTAAGGAATGTCTCCTAAAACGTTTGGGCAGATTAATAATTGTTGTATTTGTATTTAAATGTTGTTCTTCATTTCTGATTTCGAAACACCAGAGGGCAGCATTGTTCACAGTGTAGAACGTTGTCTGCTGGCTATTCATAAATAGCCATCATTTTGATTTTAAAATGCGGTTTTAATATGTAGGATTCAAACTTATTTGATTTTACAGTACTTTCACCATTAATAAGTATTTGTTACCAGATAACCGATTAAAAACAGCACAGTGGTTTCAATTGAGGGATCTCTGCACAAGCAGCGGTTCATTCAATAACTGCAATAATTATTAAAATGGATAATATTGTTTTAAATATTTTAAATCACCATTGTGGGTTTTTAACTTTCTAAATACTCAAAATTGTATATTGGTGTCCTGACACTGATTTTCTTCATGTAATTTCTTCATCCAATACACAAGTTAGAGCAGGGGTGGGCAAATCCGGTCCTCGAGGGCCGCTATCCTGCATTCAATCAGGTGTGTTGGAGGAGTGAAATATGTATGACATCAATATGCATGATAGCGGAGCTCAAAGATCGGAGTCGCCCACCCCTGATTTAGTCTTTATTTATCCTACCATGGATGGTTTCGAAATTTGGAAGGAAACCAGAGTACCTGGTTTCACAGTCTACCTTAAGAGGGCATTAAAACCTTTTGCTCTTTTGTAATACGATGGGTTGTCTTTTTGCCACTGATTTTGTCACTCCCTTATTGATTGTGTTTGGAGAGTCGGTTTTCTGAATAAATATTAATGATGTCATTTCTCCGACTCAAAATTATATCCCTCACACAATAACATTAGTCTCATAGTAATTGAGGCAAATGTATATGTTCACTTTAGCTGCTATTCCCGAAGATAGTAGTTCTGATAAATGCTTTTGTATACCGTTCTGTACTTTTTAAATTATTATAAGTTAATTAAAGTGTTGCGCGTGAAACTCAAGTCTGTCAAATATGTTGGTGTTCTGTTGCTTTACATATTGCGACCATAAATAATTGTGGGTGATTATCTTTTCATAAAAGTTGGTCAGAAGTAACTTTTGCTCAAGGTGGATGAATGTTTGCATTCAGAGAGATGAACCGGAAGTATTTGTAGGACAGATCGTTCGAATTTTACACACGTTCAGGAAAGGTGCTTGAATGCAACCTATCATCCCCCTTTCGCATAGGTTACGCCTGACCAACTTTTATGATAATAGAATACACCAGCAACCAACAGGACTTTGTCGGAGTTGATGGAGTACACGAACACACTCAAGGCTTGAAAAATAGTGTTAAAAAATGGATCATTAAAAAAACAAAAACATTAAAAACAGTGGATTGTCACTGAGGCCAGGAAATCTAGCTTGAAAGCAAAGGGAAAGAGAAATAACATTCTGAAAAAGCATACTTTCCATAATTTACTTCAGAATGGGTAATTCCGAAATCGGAGAAAAACATTATCAGTGAAACTTCACACCAACAACAATCAGTATCTATCTTTTTCATTTTATGATTGAGCTGATATTGGGCAGGTACTTTAGAGGTTGAAGAAAGGAGGCATAAAGTTTAGGAGATTGGACTTTCCGGAAACGCCCTTACAGTCTGGTGCATATAAACGAGGAGGAATGGATGCCATATTTCCTCTGTATTAACTACATAATAAGGTGAGGAAAAAGAAATACACGCCTATTTCTTGAGAATACTTAAACTTCTAAATTCAAAGTGCCGTTCTGCAGCTTCACAGCAGGAGTGCAGTTGACTCGGCTGAAGGTGAACAGCGCAGAAACAAGCAATGTGCAGCAGGCGATATGGCTTGAAATTCGATGCTTGCCGGATGGCTGGCGGGGCGGCTGCCTCCGTCATCGCCCGCGCAGAGCAAAATTTGCAGTCGGCTAAAAGTGTTGTCACCCATGTTTACCCGCGGCTGACATGGCTCCAACTCAGAAGGTATACAAGTGTATGGCCGGCTGGTGGTTTGGTATTGGTCTCTCGTGTCAATGTATTTTTAGAAGGATCAGTACCATGAGCTGGTACTTTGGATTAGATTGAGTTTTGCTTTGTCATGTTTTTCATCATGTGGTGTTTTTCCTGACTCGCTTGTTTTATTTTTGTTTCCACCTCTTTTCGTCACCCGTCCGTCTTCCAATCAGCTCCCTCGACCATGCTTCCGTTTCGGTCGTCATCGATCCTTCTCTGAGTCATGTCTGGGTTCCCTTTGTTATGAGTTTGTTCCCAGTTTTGGTTTGTAATGGGCATAGTAACGCCTCATGAATCAAAGAGACATTGTCCCTCATGTATCAGCCAATGGTTCATTACTCGATGTTTCATTCATATTCACTCTTTAAGTACCCCTGCTGCACAGTGAGCAGTCTCCTGCCCTCACTCGTGAACAAGACCCCAAGATACTTAAACTCCTCCACTTGGGGCAAGATCTCCTCCCCGACCCGGAGAGGGCACTCCACCCTTTTCCGACTGAGGACCATGGTTTCAGATTTGGAGGTGCTGATCCTCATCCCAACCGCTTCACACTCGGCTGCGAAACGCTCCAGTGAGAGTTGGAGAGCCCTGCTTGAAGGAGCCAACAGTACCACATCATCCGCAAAAAGCAGAGATGCAATACTGAGGCCCCCAAAACGGACCCCCTCAACGCTTCGGCTGTGCCTAGAAATTCTGTCCATAAAGGTGATGAACAGAATCGGCGACAAAGGACAGCCTTGGCGGAGTCCAACCCTCACTGGAAACGATTCCGACTTATTGCCGGCAATGCGAACCAAACTCTGACATCGGCAGTATAGGGACCGAACAGCCCGTATCAGGGGGCTCGGTACCCCATACTCCCGAAGCACCCCCCACAGAACTCCCCGAGGGACACGGTCAAATGCCTTCTCCAAGTCCACAAAACACATGTAGACTGGTTGGGCAAGTTCCCACGTACCCTCGAGGACCCTGCTAAGGGTGTAGAGCTGGTCCACAGTTCCACGGCCAGGACGAAAACCACACTGCTCCTCTTCAATCGGAGGCTCGACTTCCCGACGGACCCTCCTCTCCAGCACCCCTGAATAGACCTTACCAGGGAGGCTGAGGAGTGTGATCCCTCTGTAGTTGGAACACACCCTCCGGTCCCCCTTGTTAAAAAGAGGGACCACCCCCCCGGTCTGCCAATCCAGAGGCACTCTCCCCGATGACCACGCGATGCTGCAGAGGCGTGTCAGCCAGGACAGCCCCACAGCATCCAGAGCCTTGAGGAA